>NC_022009.1:13846737-13863321 GCF_000317375.1 Microtus ochrogaster | reverse complement strand
GGGAGGGTGGGAGGGAGGGAGGGAGGGAGGGTGGTGGGAGGCAGGCTGTCCAGTACTCACTGCTTACCGTTCTGTTCTATGAGTTACCACATTCCTGTACAGATTTCTGCACCAAGGCATGACCAAATTTTCCTCACCTTAAATGAGAGTTTGTCTGTTTTACAACAAAATAAACATTGTGGCCTAATCGGGCCATTCTACTGATTATTCTGTCTCTATTGCCTCTGAGACAGGTTCTGAATGAACAGGAAAGAAAGCACACTTCCTTGTGAACAGCACCCTGCACCCCCACGTTACAGAGGTCTCCTCCTTCTTTAACTGTAAAGTACTAGCAAGCAAAAATCTAAGAGAATACAAGGCCTTTTACATCAGAAAAGAAACCAAATGTTTTTAAAAGTAATTATTATTAGTAAATAAATATTTTAAAAGATATTACTCTTGTCGTATTGTGTACACGTGCCATGACATGCCTATGGAGATCAAAGGACAACTTTACGGAGTCGGTTCTCTCCTTCCAGCTCAACCTGGATGCCAGGGATCAAACTCAGGTCACCAGGCTTGCTCTGCAATTGCCTTTAACCACTGAGCCCTCATGCTGGCCACCCCTCAAATGCTTTACATATTTGCTGCCCAAACAAGTAATAATCCTACTGTGATACCAAAGTTGCCTTCACAACTTGATACATGCAAGTTCCTCCCTTCCCTGCCTTGCCCTCCCTTCATCTGGGTCATTTGGGGCTGGAAGAACCTTCATAAACATGCAAATGACATGGAGCCTAGGCTTGGGACTAGACTCATTCCATGTGTTGTCTTCATCCTGCTTAGACTGGAAAGTCTAGGCAATGTGCATGTATGTTGAGTGTCCCTGGCTAACGTGAACTCATGATGATACCATGATGTCATTCTGCTTCTCCTACCCATGAAGCAAAGCATCAACACAACCCTCTACATCCATCATGCAAGCGAATGATCCAAAGAACACAAGCATCAATTCCCCTTCCTATCTAGCCCATCCTCGTCTCCTATTGAAAAGTAAACCATACACTTCAAAGCACGTTATACAAAATCACACATTTCTCGGTAATTTGTTATTTTAGGCAACCTAGGAACCTGAAATCCCCTATCCACATTCTAGTGCTGTGGATGGAACAAATTTAAAACCAGCCAGGGAAAACCATGAGCCGAATTCCCTCATTTACTTTGTTCTTCAGCAGGCCAGAAGGGTGCAGAGCAAAAGCAAGGAACAGCGCAGTTGCTCACCAGCTGCGGGACTCTAGTGACATCGTCCCGAGCTACAGCATCTCTGTTCACCAGAGATGCAAAGATGTACCTTACAGTAACGTGGGGAGGACCAAGAGGCACTGTATAAAGAACACTGGCAAAAAATAAAAATAATAAAAAAAAAAAACCTGGTAAGTTGGAGGCACTACACAGAACTCAGGAAGCCCATCTGCGGCAAGGAAGTGTTATTAAGTATAATAATCACAAATCTACAAGGTCTCAAAGAGATAAAGGGATAATCGAAGAGGAAGAAGGGCGGGGGCAGCTTGCGGAGAAGGCCAAGGCCAGCTGGCCTTGAGATGGATAAGCTGAACTTCTCCCAGCCTAGAGGGAGCATCCTACACAGAGCACGCGGGAGGGAGGACTACAGTTTCTTAGGCAGATGTGGAGTGAGTTACAGGGAGATGAGGGTGAGGAAAAGGCACCAGGGTAGAGAGAACGTACAGGCCTCACCACGCCTCACCTACATGTGACGAGAAGTCATTGAAGGCAAATAGCAAACAAAAACCAGTAGGCACACTTCTGGTTTACTAGTTTTTGTCTTATATACCATGAAGCCTCTACTAGAGCTGTGCTGTACAAAACTTCTACTCAGAAAAACTTATTAGAAGCAAATAAAAAGTTGTATTTATTGAGTCCCTATTTGTGGCAGGCACCTGCTAAAAGCCCTTCGTGTCACGTGACCCTCCATCTTCAACACAGCTGCAGCTAAAATCTGTATTACGCGGATGAGGGGCTAATGGTCAAAAGACACAGTCTCTCAGCTAAATTCAATGACTACTAAAGAACCAGAGCCAGCGTGAGAAACACCAGGACAGGCAACTTTTTGCAGCCAGTGTCAACAAGAACACTGATCTTTTTCCTTTACATAAAAATTGAATTACGGCTACTTGTGATTATATTATTCAAAAGTACAAAATGAAAGATTTTTAATTTTTATCTCAAAGACTACCTCCCAACAAATAGATATTTCTTACTTTATACAGACTAAAATTGTTCCCTTTTTTGAGGGTCTTGGAGTTTATTTGGAACAGAGTCTACATAAGTAGTTTATGCTAGCCCATAGTCTTCCAGTTTCTGTTTCCTGGGCATCAACTTTACTGGTGTGTGCCTCCATAACCAGAAAACAATATATCTTTTTAAAAATATGATGCAAAGAGATATAGTCTATTCCAATAGATATGAATTTACATCTGAACCCCAAAGACAAGAAGCTAATTATTGAAAGCAGATTCAAAGAGAAAATATTTGAGGCAGGCATGAGGGCACATGCCTCCCAGTACTCAAGAGGAAAAGGTTGGAAGAGCAAACTAGAGAGACTAGCCTGGGCTATATAACAAGACCTTGTCTCCAAAAATAAAATAAACTTAAAAGGAGGGTATCAGAAAGTCATTTTAGAATATTTACCCCTCAAAAAAGAGACTCAAAACCTGCAGTTTTATGAAGCATCTTAATTGGTGCATCATACTGCCCATAACTTTAAGGTTAATTTTAAAAGGAGTTTCATAAATGTTTTTAAGTATTTGCCATAACCTCACTTCTATACTAGCTTGCTACAACACCAAGATTTAAGAACAAAGATGGAAAGTTCACTAGCTAATGAAGCTTTGAAGGGGCAACGGAAATACGGCTAAGCGCAACAGAAAACACTTTCCAGAAAATTGGCTGTGGATGTACATGTGAGATTCCTATCACTGAAAACTCACCCACCAATAACAATACAGTTCCTGCCTATTAGGACAAAATACAGATGCGCGTGTCAAAGCTTGTGTGTGTGTGTGTGTGTGTGTGTGTGTGTGTGTGTATGTGTGTGTCACAAAAAAAGTGGAAACAATGCCAAGCAAACTGTGGTTAGCTTTTAAATTTAGACTGCAAATAAATATACATGTATATAGAAGAAACCAAAGGTAACCAATTCCTTCCAGAATTCCTTGAAAGCAGAGGGCTGAGCTAGAAGGACAGTCTGATACTGCTTTCTAGGCTTCTTCACTTAGTTTTCAAAACCACAGGAGGTGGAGAAACCAACAGGGCCCAGCATGAGAGGAAGGTAAGTTTCCCACTTCCTTCCCACTCTGAATTTACCTTGCAATGAAAAGTGAAGATCGTCAATGCCCAAGGACACCTGTCCGTCTTCCGTGGGAAGCGCAGGGCTTGTGGCCATTCTTTGACTCGGTGGAGATTAGACCACGTCCATCTCAGTTAAGGGGAACTGAAAGTAGAAAGGAATAAAACGTCCATTAGTAACTCTGCAGCTCCACAAGTCTGGTAAACACACAGGAAACGGCAAAAGCCAAATCTGCCTCTCAAAGAGCGAGGGCTCTCGGGGAGGGTTTCCTTAGTACATGAACGGAGTAGCCACACCTTCTTCTTGAATCCTCATCAGGACTGTGCCCTGTGACCTGTTCAGGCGCTCTGGAGCTGCTGGCAGAATGCCAAAAGAACTAGCCTTGTTGGTTCCGTGCAAGATGTGGAAAGGAAGCTATGCCCTTCAGATCCAGAAACACCCGGCAGTGTGGCTGGAGAGAGGAAAGTCAACAGCCACTGCTATCTTTGGCCTTCAGTTCACAAGGGTTTCTCTTTAAAACTTCTGAACTCCCTCGGTTCCTTCTGCATGCCATAAATGTTGCCGCTTACTGGAAACAGTAAGAGCTGAGCCTGCACAGCCCGCAAAGCGAAACTAAAACCATGAATACCCAGAGTGACTGTTTTGAAGAGTGCTACATTATTTTCCCAAGGACTTCTTTTTCTATACTTCTCTCTTAACTCCATCTTGAGTCATTCTTTTCTCGTACTGGAGACTGAAATCGGGTCTGATACATCATCCAAGCATGTATTCTATCACTGAGCCTCCTCTGTCATTGGAGAATTCTCCCAATAAAAGTAATTCACAACCCATAACCCTTTAAAAAACATTGTTTTGTGTACATGGGCATCACTATCAACTTCTGCAGACTGAGAATAAAAGGCGTGTTCTCTCATCCAGATCATCAAATAACCAGAATCAAACTAATCAAACAGGAAACTTATATAGGGTTCTATGAGAAAGGGAGTAAATGAAAAGTTAATGTTAGAATCTGCTATCGGGGCTGGGTGGTGGCGGAGCATAACTTTAAACTCAACACTTGGGAGGCAGAAACGAGCAGATCTGAGATCATGGCCAGCCTGGTCTACAGAGCAAGTTCCATCCAGCCAAGGCTACACAGAGAAACCCTGCCTCGAAACACTACCCCCTCCACACACACACATGCATGCACGAAAGAATCTGCACATTGGAGCTGAGGGTGTAACTCAGGGGCAGAGTTCATCCCTAGAATAAAGTTGATGCCCTGGGCTTAATCACCAAGACTATAAAGAAAGGAGGACTCTGTATATTAAATCAAAATTCTCTAACTTTAATATACATTAGCAATTCCTTATAAGAAAAAAAATGTTGGAGGGAAAACTAAAAACTAAGTTTGAGGCTAACAGCTCGTCAGGCATATTAAATATTAAGCAGACTAAAATATGCAAAGGATAAAAATCATTACACAGTCCCAAACCCTTCCCATCCTTTATTCTCTGGTGTTTATTATCCAAACCCTCCCATCAGTCTCTCTCCCGTGGATCACTACGTTAAAGATTTTACCTAAGACATACACTCTGTTAATAATTAATTTGTTTCTCCTCAATTGAGATCTGTCAGGAACAGCCTGCGGTTACCACGATGCTATGCTGAGTTGGTTCAGACTAACAAAAGGAAACGCTGTTCATTAGCTCACAGGGCCAGGACCCTGATGGCCAAGAAGGAACAGGTTTTCTCAGCCTTGTGAACATAACGAGGCCCTCCACTACCCCTTCCCTTATCCTACAGTTCCCATGGCCCAAGTAGAGACAAAGTGTCATTTCATTCTAACAAGAGGAAACTGAATTCCAAATGAATTCTCTAATGGTGACCACTGTTTCACGCCAGGACTATGTTAAAAGAGGGTGGAAGGAATAATAAGAATAGCACCCGCATTTGTAGCACTTACTATCTGCCTTAAGCATGGGCATTGCTCTAAGCACTTTGAGTCTTCAGCTCTTCATAACAGCTGTATAAAGGACCATAACGTTCCCCTTTGACAAGACAAAGCCTAGACTCATAAATAGGATATAGATTGTCAAAGGACACACAGCTAATAAATAATGGAACCAAGAGTTGAATCCCGCTGGCTGGAGAGGTAACTCAGTAGTGTTTGGCTTGTGTGCATGGAGCCCAGAGTTCAAGCCTCAGCACCCTACCCAATCAAACATGATGGTATGCACCTATAATCCCAGAATAGGTAGAGGCAGGAGAATCAGAAGTTCAAGGTCACTCTTGGCTTACTTAGTGAATTTGAAGCCAGTCTGGGATACAGACCCTGTCTCAAAATCAAAGGAAGTCAGTCCAAAAGCCAAGAATTTTATCGCACACTTGTAGGCCCAAGACTCAAGAGGCAGCAGCATGAGGAACGCAAATTCAAGGCTAGCTTGGGCTGTATAACAAACCCTGAAGTAATAATAACAATAGTAATAACAACTCTGAAGACTAAAGAATTGCAAGTGTTTGATTATTGTCCTAAATACTGTCTTGTTGTGAAATATTACTTTAAATATGTAACGGTATGTTGCATTTATGTTGCACTTGTTTAACTTGGCAAAGATGTGTTACATTTGTTTATGTTGCATTTATATAAAGATGTGTTGCTGCTTTCCCTTGCCTGCCTAAAGTACCTGATAGGCCTAATAAAAAGCTGAAGAGTCAATAGCTAGGCAGTAGAGGGACAGGGGGGGCTGGTAGACAGAGCACACAGGAAGAGAAATCTAGGCTTGAAAGGAGAGAATGAGAGGGGAGATTGAGGGAGAAAAAGAGGCAGCCACCCAGGGGCCAGCCAGCCAGCTGCCAGCCAGTTAGACACAGAGTAGGGCATACAGAAAAAAAGAACAGTAAAAATCCCGAGGCAAAACATAGATGAAGAGAAACAGGTTAATTTAAATTATAAGAGCTAGCTAGGAATAAGCCTAGGAAAAGACTGAGCACTCATAAATAATAATAAGCCTCCATGTCATGATTTGGGAACTGATGGCGGCCCAAAGAAAGGCTGCAACTCTGTCTTAGTACGATGAGTTATCAAACTAGGTGACAGAGCCAGAGAGATGGGTCAGCGGGTTAGAGCTCTCGCCCAAGCCCAACAATCAGTTTCCTTCCAAAACCTCACATGGAGGGAAAAGCCAGCTCCCACTAGCTATCCTCAGACTTCCATTATACCTGCCAGGCTGTGCATGCATCAGTATATGAAAACTCATAGGCATGATTTTAGAAGACATGCTACAGCGGTCACAGGGATGTGACCAAAGATAAGGCCTGATGATTGTCACAACACATACTTCATGACAAACAGTGGGGAACAGATGGCATTTCCGGGGGGGGGATTTACTTGTCACATGGGGCCCATGAGACACTGGGAGCGAGGAGAGAGGAAAGCTTTGAGGGATTTCTCGGGATTTGAATTGAGAAGGCAAACAGAAGGTGTGCGGCCTTGGCTGTGAGTCCCAAGAGTCTGCCTACGAAACTCCCCAGACTCGGCTGCCAGGGGGCTGACTCCCCTGAAGGAGAGCAGGGGGTTGCTTCCTGGGGTGCACGGGAGGTGAGGAGGGCACAGCCTCATCTTTCCTTCCTAGTAAACATGACCACAGCTGTAAGAGAAAGCCAGCGTTATGATTTAAATCCCTGAGACTATTCACAAAAGAGAAAGATGAGCCTTCTTCAGGGACATCATAGAAACTCGGATAAAAAATTAATATCGTGGCATTAAAGTGACTAAGACGGAGCATAAAGCTGTGGAATTCTGTCTTTATGAGTCACGTAAAGCGACAGCCACACTTTCATAAGTAATAGAAGTTATTTTTAAATGACTGTGGCTGCCTATACAATACTACAGCATGTAGTGGTTCTAAAACCTCAAAACGAAAGCGAAGTTCCCCTTTTAAAAGAAGTCTTGATCTTTACTCCGGATTGTGAAAGGCTACAATGTTTTCAACTAAAATCTCGGGAGGCAGAGGCAAGCAGGATCTCTTGAGTTCAAGGCCAGCCTGGTCTACAAAGTGAGTTCTAGGACAGTCAGGGCTGTTAAGCTGAGAAATCCTGTCTCAAAAAAAAACAAAAAAGAAAAAAAAAATGACATGTGAAAAGAAAACCTATTCTTTTTACTCTTTTTCTTTCTTCTTCTTCTTTTGTTTTTTTTTTTTTTGTTTGTTTGTTTTGGTTTGGTTTTTGTTTTCAAGACAGGATTTCTCTGTGTATCTCTGGCTGTCCTGGAATTCCCGCAGTAGACGAGGCTGGCCTCAAACTCACAGAGATCCACCTGATAAATGATAAGACTACTCTCAGCACTCACAGTTATTAAATTGAATCTGTTTACAAGCTCACGATCAAACAATAACGACACATGGGCCATAGAGTTCTTCATCTTTTTCTATCATCTCCGGGGCTAATCAGTTGGTTTTAAGACAGGGTCTCATTATATGTCCCTGTCTGGTCTGGAACTTGCTTTGTTGACCAGGCTAAGCTCAAAGTTGCAGCAATCCTCCTGTCTCTGCCTGTCAAGGGCTGGGATTACAAGCATGCACCATGATACCCAGCCATTTTTTTCCAATCAATATCCTGTCCCTTTAACCTGTAGTCATCATTGGACCAGAAGTAACCGGTCCAAGTTTCCAGAGCTGGTACTTTATTATCTCCTCCCAGATACTTTATTCTCATGGCAACCAGAAGAGACCCGGAGGCTCAACCTATCAATTCACTGCACTCAAGCAGGTCACAGTGTTCAGGTTCAGATGCTGCTGGATTAGGATCTCACAACGAAGTGTCCCTCACCACCCATATCAACAGTACCCCTGTGCCAAAAGGATCCCTGCACCAATAGTACCCCCATACCAACAGTGTCCCTGCACCAACAGTGTCCCTGCACCAACAGTGTCCCTGCATCAACAGTGCCAACAGTGCTCCTGTGCCAACAGTGCCAACAGTGCCCCTGCACCACCCACTTAATCAAGATCAGCGCATCCTGAGGGAGTGCTACCATTTCCCGAGCTGCCTCCTGTTGGCCTTGACCATGGCCCAGACCTCTGAAGAGCTGTAACACTGCTGAAATGATAAGCTTTCTGGAGAGTGGCTGCTGCAATTCTAAAAACACTTGAAACCAAACTTCCAAAATAGGGAGCATTTGCTGACTAGGAGATGCGCCAGAGTATATAGTATTACAAGCTGTGATTGTTTCTTCCTTATGTTTTATATTAGGGGTTGAACCCAGGGTCTTGTGAGCAGCACCACTTAAATCAGCAGAAACGATTAGAAACTGTTCACAACAGTAAGAGAGAGAGAGAAATAAACAGACCTGATAGACGCAATGTGGGGGATCTGCTGAGGTCACAAAAGCTCACACAAATGCTGGATGAGTCCAGGACTCCCCAAAACAGCCAAAATTCAGAGTCAGAAGGTAAAATAATGGCCACAGAGGGCTCAGAGATGTGGGGCTAAGAAGTTAACCATTTCAGCGCCTCAAAACTATTTCAGTGGATAGAGATTCAGTTTTGCAAGACAGGTTGGCTCTAGAGATGGGTGTGGTTGGTGATGGTCACACCAAAAACGAGTATGTGCCTCCCCCACGGCACTCTGCACTGAGAAGGCTATGGCGGTAAACTGTATGTTAATAGACCTCTAAGTGAAGCTTTCCCAAACTATAATCTGTATTGGGAGCTACTAAAAGAGCTGCTCCGGCAAAAGAAGAACGTAAACCAAGAAGGACTGGGGTCTGGAAAACAGAACACCAAGACCGTGAGAAGCAGGCTGGGACTCAACCACAGGGAAAGAAAAGAAAACTCCCAGGATGCACTGGGAGAACCCCAAGAACAGGGACCAGTTGGGGCTGGGGAGGAGGTGGGAGCAGGTGGGAAGGATCACCTGAAGGAATGAAGGAGTCCTCTCCAGAGAAACTGAAGGACTTTGGAGAAGAAACCAGAATCACTGGAGGTGAGGGTCTGAGATCTAACGAGCAGCTCAAAATAGGTTCCACCTTAGCCACTCAGAAACTCTTTTAATTATTTTTAACTGTGGGTGTGTGCTCAAACAGGCAGGCACACAAGTGCAGTCTCCCAGAGCCCAGAGGTGCGGGATGGAGCTGGAGACGAGATACAGGTGGCCAGGTTGTTATGCGCCACGTGGAGTGAGTGCTGGAAACCAGACATGGGTTCTCTTTGAGCAGCAAGCGCCCGCCCTCAACCGCTGAGCCATCTCTCCAGCCCTCCCCCTAGTCCTCTCTCTCCAGTTCTCTCTTGGAAACTTTCTTTTCCTTGCTCTTCCAAGCTTAGTGGTGATAAAGGTTTTTTGTTTGTGATTTTTGAGACAGGGTTTCTCTGCATAACAGCTCTGGCTGTCCTGGAACTTGCTCTGTAGACCAGACTGGCCTCGAACTCAGAGATCTGCCTCTTCCTCCCGAATGCTGAGATTAAAGGCATGTGCCACCATTGCCAGTCTCTCTCTCTTAGAAACTATTAAGAAATGTGTTCCTCCATCCATTCCAGGAAGATTTAACTTTGCAAACATAGATGAAGGAGCCTGGCATAAGGTAGCCTCATCATTTTTCTCGGGAAAACATACAGCAGGGTCATCTCTGGGGAGCAGAGGTAGTAAGGATGGGGTACAGTGCTTGAGAAATGAATAGTGCTCACACCCAGCTACAGTGGGGTACAGGACCCAACAAACCAGAGATGTGAACAGGGCTGGGAAAGCAGCTGCAGGCCAGAGCTGCACAGGCTGCACATGGTCCCAGCAGCAGCCTGAAGCCAGGGTTTGCGCTGGGACCCTGAGCCCAGAAACACCAGTCTCCATCCAGAGCTCAGGGTTTGTGCTGGGACCCTGAGCCCAGACACACCAGCCTCCATCCAAAGCTCAGGGTTTGCGCTGGTACCCTCGGCCCAGAAACACCAGCCTCCATCCAGAGCTCAGGGTTTGCACTGGGACCCTGAGCCCAGACACACCAGTCTCCATCCAGAGCTCAGGGTTTGCGCTGGTACCCTCGGCCCAGAAACACCAGCCTCCATCCAGAGCTCAGGGTTTGTGCTGGGACCCTCAGCCCAGAAACACCAGCCTCCATCCAGAGCTCAGGGTTTGCGCTGGGACCCTCGGCCCAGAAACACCAGCCTCCATCCAGAGCTCAGGGTTTGCGCTGGGACCCTGAGCCCAGACACACCAGCCTCCATCCAGAGTTCAGGGTTTGTGCTGGTACCCTAAGCCCAGAAACACTAGCCTCCACCCAGGGTTGAAGTATGAACATAGTTGTTCTTGACCTAGTAAAATTCTGCCAGCAGAAAAGGTTGCTCTGAAATCCTACATAGATACAAGGACCTCAGTGTTCACGCTAGAACTGTTCAGGGCAGCTAAAGTGGATACAATCTAATCCTGTTGAT
The DNA here is from genome assembly GCF_000317375.1 of Microtus ochrogaster. Classification (NCBI taxonomy): domain Eukaryota; kingdom Metazoa; phylum Chordata; class Mammalia; order Rodentia; family Cricetidae; genus Microtus; species Microtus ochrogaster. The sequence goes on along the minus strand of NC_022009.1, from coordinate 13,852,575 downwards.
AGGAGAAGTCTGCAGCTCACCCAGGAAGGCTATTTCACAGCTTAGATGAACAGCCAGCCTCAGAGCTACACAACATATTAAAATCCTCGTGGGGGGGTTAAGGAAAAGGATAGACACACTATAATCACATTTAAATAGTGGATATAAATTTTATTTTTTTACATTTATTTATGGGGGCGTACATGTGGGGGGGGGGGTAAACAGACAGACAACCTAAAGGAGTGAGTTCTCTCCTTCCACCAAGTAGACCTCAGGGTTTAACTCGCGTTAGCAGACTTGGTGGCAAGCTCCTTCACCTGCCAAGGCATTTCAACAGCCCTGCCATCAATTCTAAACTCACGTGTACAGTAAAACAGCAGGGAAGCGATGCCAATCAGAAAGCACAGTGACAAAGGATTCCACTGTAGCTACGCAGTTAACTTCGCTAACATCCAAGCAGAGACTTCCTTGTGGGCGTTAGGTAACACTTCTAATTTTTTCTTTAACGTTGGAATTGAAACAGAATTAACTCCTATCCCTACTTTTTCATGGCCCTAGAAGTCAACTGAGGTTAGAGAGTGGGATGTCATGGCTGAGGGTACTTGAGCAAGAGCCGGAAGGTTTGGCTTTCATTCCAAAGCTTTGCCTCTGACCGCAAGCCTCGCTTGCGCCAGCCTCCACCTCTCAGGTCCTGGTTCTTCAACTGTGACATGAAGATAACATGATATTGTCTGGGCCAGCACACAGACTTCCAGGTTCCTGCCAGAGTCCAATCCAAAGTTCACTGCTACACCCTGGAAAGGCTGGAGTATAAGCCACCCCATTTGCAGTGGAGTGCCTGGAACACTGTCTGGCTGCTTCTGAAGACTGTTCTCCCAGCCACCCAGGAGCTGGATCACGCTTCTGAGAACAGAGCTATTGAAGGGCTTTGCAACAAAGGGGAAAGGCAAGGGGGAGGAAGATAGGGGTTGCTGAACGGTCCACTTCTTCCTGGGTGTATTTTAAGGCAGGGTGGCCATTTCTACTTGTAATGATATCCCCTTAGGGTTTGACAACTTGGAGGAATCTTAGTCCTACGCTATTCTGGGGGGAGAGAAACAAACTAAGGAAGGAAGCGGAGTTCCTCCGTAGATTTGTGGTCAAATTGTTTGGTGGGGCCAGCCTAATGCTTCAGCACAAACTAATTGCGTTTGCTGCCAAACCTGAGGAAATAAGTTTGCTCCCCAGAACCCACAAGGTGGAAGAGAACTGACTCCCACCTCCATGTGTGCACCATAGCACATGTTCACGCATGCCCAGATAAATAAAATGTTTCATGTAAAATGGCTACAATACAACTGGCATGCCTCTAGAGAAGTGGCAGAAATACTTGGGAGATTGTAGAGGCTTTCATCACTGTGAGTAAAACAGTGCTTTCCTCAAATGTCCGTGTAACATAACTATGCCAGTATGGGGGAGCATACAGTTGTGTGTGTGTGTGTGTGTGTGTGTGTGTGTGTGTGTGTGTGTGCTTGATGTGTGAGCATGGCTAATATTGGGTATCTTCTTCGATTGCTATCCACCATACTTTAAAAATATATTTATTCGCCAGGCAGTGGTGATGCACACCTTTAATCTCAGTACTCAGGAGGCAGAGGCGGGTAGATCTCTGTGAGTTCAAGGCCAGCCTGGTCTTCTTCTACAGAGCAATGTCCAGGACAGTGAAGGCTACACAAAGAAACCCTGTCTCAAAGGGAGAAATATATATTTTTATATATATATATATATATATATATATACATATATATATATATTATAAACACATAATTTATTTTGATTATATTTACCCCATCCCACTCAGTCTTCTCTCATTCTCACTAAATTTCTTTCCAGCAAGGTGCGTGCACTCACATGAGAGAGAGAGAGAGAGAGCAGTGCAGTGACAGGCACTTCCACTTTTAGGTGGGAGCTGGCGACTGAACTCAGGTCGTCAAGCCTGCACAGCAAGCACTTCACCAGCCGAGCGGTCTCCCCACCACCACCACCACCACCACCCCCCCCCGCAAGTGTTTTCACACACTTCTGTTGTACAGCCTTTCTCTGCTGATGAAGGATTTATTATCTTGAAAATTCCAAACACCAGTCTCTCCAAGATGTTCAAAAGAAAGAGTTCTAAAATTGAAATGTTTGAAATCAAATAGCAGCCAAAAAAAATATGCTGGCTGTTAAAATGAGAAGCTGCTCGTGAAATACACTATTTCTCTAGGAAAAAAAAAATATTTGCCCACTTTAACGACAGCTGCAAGCATGCCCTCACACTCAGAAATTAGTGTATTATACACAGAGGAGGCACGGTGCCAAGCAACTTCCTTTTGGTCAGCGCTACTGGGAGGGTCCCGACATCCACGCACTTTGTTGGACACAGGCACTGGCTGCTGCAGCACTGGGACCCACTCTTCTGTCACTGTGTCCCTTACACACACACACAATGAGTAATATCAACCTTTTTCAGGGGGGCTTGTCTTATAATGACCCCTGTGGCCCTACGTCATATGTACACAAGAATCAAGGGGACCAAGATATGGCACCCAAAAACTCTCGGGAATAAAGTGAGCTGGAGGCAACAATCAAAACTAGAAAAAGCTCTCAAATCAGAACCTGTTGCCCTTCTATAAAGGAAGCTTAGCTTACAAGGACACTCCCAGGGGTCAGAGAGAGTGCTCAGTAGCTAAGAACACTTGCTGCTCTTTCAGAGGACCTGGGTTCCGTTCCCAGCACCCACATACATGGTGGTTCACAACCATCTGTCACTCCAGGTCCAGGGGACCCAACAGCCTCTTCTGAGTTCTGCTGGCACCAGAAACGCACGTGACACACGCACATTCATGCAGGCAAAACACTCATACATATAAAATAAGATAAACAGACCTTTTAAATTTTCAAAAGGAAAAGGACACATCCAGGTACAAAGTTGACTCCCTTCTCTGTCCCAGAAAGAGGATTCTGTTTGGCCGTAGCCGATGGAGGTTAAACTTCAATTACCAAGCGTATAGAACACATCCATGTTCCCTGCCTGCCTGCCCCCTTTCTCCTCTATGTTCTTTCTTTGCACACACTGTCATCCTTTGGTGAGTAGGCTTCCGAATCTTCACCCACACTTTCATACAGAACGTCTCTGCATATCAAAGGGTATGCAAGCGTTTTTCTCTTGTTAATTTCACCGGTGGAAGGGCAGTCCAAGCTCTCTAGATCCTAGGAGGCCCATGCTCACTGGATCCAAGGTGCAAGCTCACTAGAGGATAGAGGGAGCTTGGTTAACTGAAAAGTTCGCTGAGGGACTGGAAAGATGGGTCTGTGGTTAAGAGCATGTACTGTCCAGCGCCCACGTTAGGTCAGCCAACAGCGTCCTTTAACTCCAAACCCAAGAGGTCCAATGCCTTTGAGCCCCAAGGGCATCTGCACACATATGCTCATACTCCCACACAGACGGACAGCCAATTTAAAATAGTAAGTTTGCTGCCGGATGTGGTGAGGCAAGCCTTTAATCTCAGTGTTCAGGAAACAGAGGCAGGCGGATCTCCATGAATTTGAGGTCAACCTGGTCTATCCAGCAAGTTCTAAGCCAGCCTATGCAGTGGGAGCCTGTCTCAAACAGTTTGTTGGGACAATTTTATTCTAACCTTCAGACATAAAATGGATATTATGAAAGCATGAACCAAATCCACTGCCCGTTGAGAAGTCCTGGTGAGCCAGTATCCACTCATCCATCCATTCGATGAGCAAACACAAGCAAAAAGGCCTCCCTCCCTGCGAGGCTCTGAGACACAGCGCTGAGCTGGGAATCAGCACTGTACGGAGAACAACACTGCCCAGGGACAGACAGAGCAGCAGCTAATCGTGAGGTTCAAAACTATTATTCTGTTCTCAAGACTGCCCTGCTAGACTAGCAGGCTGTGCTAAGTAAAAACGGGGGGGGGGGGCGTGAGAGGGGGGCACTGGCCAGAATAAGGTAACTGGTGACTAGAACCCATTAATTTGAATGGAGGTTTGCTCCCTTTATCCACCACCACAGGGTGAGCGAGGAGAAAAGATAAAAATATTTTACTATATGAGTGGCTTTTTTTCTTTTCTCTTTTTTTTCCCCAGGCGGGCCTCGGACTCAGCCTGCTGGGATTACAGGCATACACCATGCACTGCTTCATGTTCGTATCTCATAAGATAAGAAGTGGGAGGAAAATAAAGCAAACAAAAAATGCAAACAAAAGAGATAAAAAGGCTAGACATAGTTCATATTTATTTTCCATAAAATGATATTGACTTTTTTTTAAAGGGGATTTTTACAGCATATAATGTGTTTATTAAAGTAACTTTTTTAAAAAGAGAGGTGGCTGCTTCTCTGTTTTTTGTATGTCTGGGGATGTGCTATGCAGTATCTGCACATGATCCACACATGAACACAGGCCAGAGGATGACAGAGGTGTCGCCTCTACCCTCATATTTGTCTCATTCCCTTGACGGCAGGCAGCAAACCCAAGCGCTCACTCTTCCTGTCTCTCTCATTCCACAGTACTGGGGTGACAGACACAAGTGACCATGCCTTGCTTTTTACATGGGGCCTCGGGATTTGAGCTCAGGTCCTCTCAACTCCTGAGCCATCACAGCCCTAAAGTAACTTACTTATTAGTGATGTATGTGGCTAAGGGCAGGCAGACCAAGGAGGCCATAGAGGGATGGACAATCAGAGGCTGGAGTTAGAAGCTGCTCCTTTGGCACAGTGCTCAGAACTGAATCTGGGTCCCCTGCAAGAGCAGTAATCATCCCTTCATTCCCGCAAAGTAACCGTAAAGGTTGCAGAAACTGGAAAAAAAAAAAAATGCCTATAGCCTAACCACACAAATGGCACCACGGTTACTATTTCTAAAGAGTTTAGTGAAATTTTCTGTTCTAAGAATTTTCCTTTATTTTTATAAGGTTGTTATTTTATACTGCTGAGTAGTGTTGGCACATGTCTTTAAGCCCAGCACTCAGGAGGCAGAGGCAGAGGCAGAGGCAGAGGCAGAGGCAGAGGCAGAGGCAGAGGCAGAGGCAGAGGCAGGTGGATCTCTGAGTTTGAGGTCAACTTAGTCTACAGAGCAAGTTCTAGGACAGCCTGGGCTACACAGAGAAGCCCTGTCTTGAAAAAAATGTTATTTTATATCACATTTGGGGGAATTTGCTAAATATTAACCATCAACATTTCTGTGTTATTAATCTCAAATACAATTTTAATGTCTCACTAAATCTTGACAGTTCCTAATGATTTGCCTAAGAAAACAAAGGCTGTGTGCTCTTAAGGCATCTCAAAAGAACCAGGAGGATTTGGAAAGGGGCAGTGAGACAGAGACTTACTTTGTAGACCAGGCTAGCCTCAAACTCAGGAGATCCACCCGCCTCTGCCTCCCAATTTCTGGAATTAAAGGTGTGCACCACCATGCTTTGCTCAAAAGGAATTTTGCTTTTAATGCTGTTAATATTTAGCTTTTATTACTAGTCAGTAACTGGCCCAGAAAGCATTCATGCGTATTCAAGACTTTATGTTCCAGACACTGGGCTGGGCGGTCTGCCTCCCCTCACCTGGCTCCTGGCTTCTGTTGGCAGAATACTTGAGCCCAAGTTCCACGGCAGTGGTATCTAACTGTGAAAAGTCAAAAATCCAGGCTCATCCAGGCAAGAAAATGGCATTTAAAATCTTAAAGATGTCTCATCTTCCAAATGAAAAGCACAATCATCATGGGGGGAGGGGACGAGGTTGTTCTTCTTTATCATCAATGTGAGTGTGCGCTGTGTGCATGTGGTACAGGTGTGTGTGTGTGCTGTGTGCATGTGGTACAGGTGTGTGTG
>NC_022009.1:13845211-13845737 GCF_000317375.1 Microtus ochrogaster | reverse complement strand
GTGTGTGTGTGTGCTGTGTGCATGTGGTACAGGTGTGTGTGTGTGGTACAGGTTGAGTGTGTGCTGTGTGCATGTGGTACAGGTGTATGTGTGTGTGCTGTGTGCATGTGGTACAGGTGTATGTGTGTGTGCTGTGTGCATGTGGTACAGGTTTGTGTGTGTGCGTGTGCATGTGGTACAGGGGTGTGTGTGTGCTGTATGCATGTGGTACAGGTGTGTGTGTGTGTGCTGTTTGCATGTGGTACAGGTGTGTGTGTGTGCTGTGTGCATGTGTTACAGGTGTGTGTGTGTGCTGTGTGCATGTGGTACAGGGGTGTGTGTGTGCTGTGTGTATGTGGTACAGATGTGTGTGTGCGTGGGGTACAGGTGTGTGTGTGTGCTGTGTGCATGTGTTACAGGTGTGTGTGTGCTGTGTGCATATAGTACAGGTGTGTGTGTGTGCTGTGTGCATGTAGTACAGGTGTGTGTGTGTGTGGTACAGGTGTGTGTGTGTGCTGTGTGCATGTGGTACAGGTGTGTGTGTGTG
>NC_022009.1:13830516-13844804 GCF_000317375.1 Microtus ochrogaster | reverse complement strand
TGTGTGCATGTGGTACAGGTGTGTGAGTGTGTGTGTTGTGTGCATGTGGTACAGGTGTGTGAGTGTGTGCTGTATGTGAGTGGTATAGGTGTGCGTATGCTGCATGCGTGTGGTGGTGGGGGGTGCATTCCCTAGTGTAGTCCTCGAGGTCAGAGGACAGCACTGTGGAGTAGGTTCTCTTCTTCAATGGGTTCCAGGGATTCAAACTCAGGTTGCTAGTCTTGCACAGCAAGGGTCTTTACTCGCTGAGCCATCTTACAGGCCCTAAGAAGAGATGGGCCTGTATGATGACTCATGTTTTTAATCCCAGCACTTGGCAGACAGAGGCAGATAGATCTGAGTTCAAGGCCCAGCCTGGTCTACATACCAAGTTCCAGGCCAGCCAGCCAGGAATGCACAATGACACACATACACATACACATACACATACACACACACACACACACACACACACACACACACACACTTTAGAGGCTGTACATAGCAGTACTCCCCTGCAATCCCAGCATTTGGCAGGCAGGATGGTCCAGAGTTCAAGAACAGCCTCAGCTACAAAGGAAGTTCAATGACAGCCTGGGCTACATGAGACCATGACTCAAAAAGCAAATAAAAATAAAACCACCCAGAGTCAACCACTGTCGCAGCCCTTTCATCCACTGAAATTAAACAAAGAAAATTTACAAATATGTTACCTCTATTCAAAAAAAAATAAAATAAAATCAAAGGTGGGCCCCCAAGCCCAATAACCTAAGTTCCATACCCAGTAAATAAATGAAAAGAATTAAATCATAGAGAAGAACACGCTGCTTCCTAAGGAATGGATTTGCAGTTAAAAAATAATAAAACAAAATTGGACGTGCAAGATGCCACTAATATATGTTTGTTTGTTTAAGTACATTCTGCTGGAGACTTAATTTGCTGGGAACTATGGCATCCCTGGCTTGTTAGTCCCCATGCATGCAGAAATCCTTTGCTAGGTTCTGAACTCTGTCTGCGGCTTTTTCATTCTAACTAGAGAACAGAGCTTTACATCACAGTGTGTGTAAACAGCATATCGGTAGGAGTGCTGGTCCTTGGTTCCTTAGGCATCCGAAGAAACTGAGTTTCCCTCCTTTGTCTCCAGCCTTGGAAAGGGACCTTTGGGAGCCTCCTTCCTGCTTTCCTGCTTGGTGGAGTTAGTTTTGAGGTTTTTTTTTTGTTGTTGTTTTGTTTTTTCTTTTCAAGACAGGGTTTCTCTGTGTAGCTTTGGAGCCTGTCCTGGAATTCGCTCTTGTAGACTAGGCTGGCCTCAAACTCACAGAGATCTCCCTGTCTCTGTTTCCCAAGTGCTGAGATTAAAGGCATGAGCCACTACCAGCTGGCTCCCTTTTTTATATGCATGCCATTTCATCTGTCTAGGTCAAATTCGCTTTCCACCTTCCTATTCCCAGTCCAAGGCCAGTCAGTCTAGGTTCATTTCTAGAGGAGATGGGTCTCCTTCTCCAGTCTGAGAGTGGAATACATCAGTAAGAAAAAAGATCTAAATTAATCTGACAGGGCATGACGGCACATACAGAGGCAGGTGAATCTCTGAAAATTCTAGGCCAGCCTGGTCTACAGCTAATTTCAAAATGACCCTCCTCATCTCTTCCTCCTCATGATAAGAATAATAATAGTAATAATAACAAGTAAAACTGGAATGAAAGGGGGCTGTTCAATGTCTTCTGCTATTGACTCAAGGTTAGAGGGATAGCAGCTGGCTCTTGGTTTTCCCCAGTACCCAGCATTCTTGGGGAGGCCATGTGACTCCAGATTCCTTTGTATCTTTACAAGGTACAATACAGACTCCTCTTAGTTGCCAACTGTGTCCAGCTGGCAGCCCACTGACCACACAGACCTTGTGCACCCAAAGACAGCCAGGAATATAGCTCAAGGCAAAAATCACACATGTACTTAAAACACTATGCGGTTTGTGATTACATATACATCTCGGTGGAGTGGCTGTCGGAGCTTGTATTTTGTAGATGGCAGTGTCTTGCTGCCATGACAAAGGGTGACATGGTTGCTGCCAAGCACCCTCTCCTGCAGACTGTACTGCTCTTTCCCACGCTGTGTTTGTTATTCTCATGAGCCAGGATCCACACTTCTTGGGGATGTCTGTCACTCCTCAGTACGAAGGCAGGACTCCCATTCCTCCTACCCATGTCCTGTGGCGCACAGTTGGACCAAACACGATCTCCTTAAGTTCATTATCCTAAAACACTCTTCTCTTCAGACCATGGCTGCCTCGCCAGGGTCTTCAACAGCAGAAAGCGGGACCCAGAGAGAGTGCATCAGAAGATCGTTATTTTGACAGCAACTCTGTATAACCAGCCAAGCACCCAGTGAGCAGGCCAATCAGAAGGCCGAGGACCCTTGGGTTGTATGGGTGTATCAAGAGGCCCAGAGTCAGTAGCCCCACAGGGTGGAGTCGCAGCCTTGTTCCCACATGTGTCATCCTGCCCACTCATTATTCAAAGAACACCACCTATGCTAATGGCCCAGGCTATATATATAAATTACCGAAAGTCACACCTGGGATGGAGTCATGAGACACTAGAAAACAGTCACAGACAGGCCTTACAGAAGATTCCAGAGGCCTCTGTCTCCCACCCCTCGGCATACCGTTCCCCAAAATGAAACAAACTCCACACACTGACTTTTCTTTCCAAAGCTCTTTGTTGGTGGTGCTTTCTTTCATTTTAGATTTATTTGCCCGCTTGTATTAATGAGCACTCCATGAATGTCTGGTGCCCTCAGAGGTAAAAACAATACATTAGATTCCAGGAATTGGAGTTACAGCCAGCTGTGAGCCACCACAAATGCTTGGGATCCAACTCAGGTCCTCTGCAAGAGCAACAAGTGTTCTAACCACTGGACCATCTCTCCAGCCACCGCATGCTGTGGGATTCCCCTCTGAATGCTGTGAATATTGCTACCATTGGTTAATAAAGAAGATGTTTGGGCCAATGGTTTAGCAGAGTAAAGCCGGGCGGAAAATCTGAACAGAGATATAGAGAGAGAGTTGGCGGAGTCAGGGAGATGTCATGTAGCTGCCAAAGGAGAAAGAAAGCCAGAAAACCTTATCAATAGGCCACAGTCTTGTGGCTGTATATAATTAACAGAAATGAGTTAGTTTAAGATATAAGAGCCAGGAATATGCCTAAGCTATTGCCCAGGCAGTATTGCAATTTATATAGTATCTGTGTAATTTTCGGGTCTGGCAGCAGAGAAACAAATGAACAGTCGCCGCCTACAACCACAGACTGACTTTGTCTATTCGGGTTCTTGTTTTGGATTGGGGGTTACATTGTTTTGTTTTATTCTTGTTTGCATTTGTTTATTTATGTGATAAGCTCTCACAATGCAGCCCTGCCTAACCTGGAACATGGGATCCCTGCCTCAGGCTACCAGGTTCTGGACCTGGAGGTATACGCCATCCCTTCTGCCATTGGTGCTATGAGACCGGGTCTCCCACCTCCCAGGCTGGCCTGAGAACCTGCTGAGCAGCAGAGGTCAACTCTGAATGAACTCCTGACTCCCCTGCCTCTGGGAATCACCTACACAAAGCTTGCCCTCACAGGGTTTTGTTTCCTGAACTGGTCTCACGCCTGGAGTCCAGGCTGGTCTAGAACTTGCTGTGTACACCAAGACCAGCTTCCAACTTAAGAGGCTCCTCCCAGCTCTGCCTCCTTCCTGAGCGCTAGAATGGCATGCCTGCACCATCGCAGATGGCCTTTCTGACTCTTTTGTTTAGTTTTGTTTTTCAAGAGAGAGCTGGCCTCAAACTCAGAGTTCTTGCCTCTGCTTCCAGACCCCTGCGATCAAAGGAGTGGGCCACCACCACACCTGTCCCTTTTGACTTTAACCACAGCGTAAGTACAGAAATTCCGGCCGAGACCCTAGACGTGCATCTGGTGATGCGGAGACGCTCTCGTTTACACTTGCATGGGTCCGCGATTCAGCACCAGGGAAGGGAAATGAACGAAGCACATCCCAGCAGGAAAAATGGAAGTGCTCACAAATTGTATTTACTTACACAAATCATGCCCAAAACATCCTCATGCCAAACTTTTGACCTAGTCTGGCGCTGAGCAACAATAAACTCTAACAGTGAAGTTTCAGGTGTGAATCATGGGTGTCTTCTCTCCAAGCTCTCCAGCCTGCTGTTTTTCTGTGTAGAAATAATCATATGTTCCCTTCTCCTTTCCCTGAAGACTTCCCCATGAGCCAGGAATAGAGCTGGAAGCCATCCAAGTCGAAATATAATCCATTAACAAAAGTGGCAGTTCCATGACTGACAACTTGGTTTTGTTTCCCGGCCTCGGAGAAAATCAATTGCCCAACAAATTAATGGTTCCCTCTTTCGTCCCTAGAGACCAACAATTAAAGCTGAGTTAGGTCTCGATGTGTCTGCTTCTGGATGGAATGGGATGGAGTGGATGTAAATCTTCACATCGCCAGCCCACGGACCCAGGGAGAGTGGCTTCTGATCCATGTGACCGTGTCAACCCCTCACTGGGAAGTTCCAATCAGGTCACTGTACTATCTCAGTTTCCCTGACCAGAGATGACTGCCAACACAGGCAAGAAGAAGTAGGCAGCCTGCGAACTAGGAATGTAGAGTGCTTGCTTAGCATGTTTCAATCCACCACATAAAACTACACACCTGCAACCTCAGCACTTGGCTGGTAAAAGAAAGGTCAGAGGTTCAAGGTTATCCCCAGCTAGGCGATAGGCTCCAGGCCAGCCTGGGCTAGAGGAGTTCTTCTCTGGGTGGGGAGTGGGGGGGGGGGAATCAATAAATCTTAGTTCAATGTTTATTTATTTGGTTGGTTTTTAATTAGAAAAATACAAAAGTATCCACTATTACGATTGGATGAATTTCCTTTTTTTTTGTTTGGATTTTCGAGACAAGGTTTCTTTGTGGCTTTGGAGCCTGTCCTGTAACTAGCTCTGTAGACCAGGCTGGTCTCGAACTCACAGAGATCCGCCTGCCTCTGCCTCCCAAGTGCTGGGATTAAAGGCATGTGCCACCACCGCCCGGCTGATTGAATTTTCAACAACCAACTTTATCCATAGACACCAGACCCACACCTGGACCTGCACAAAATACAGCTCTCACCCTACATACACTGGAGTCAAGAATCAGAAAAAAAGTGGCAATCAGATAAAGAGGTGTAAATCCCCCTCTCCCTCCCTCTTTCTCTCCCAATCCAACTCTCCCTCTCTCTCCCTCTCCCCCCTTCTCTCCTTCTTCTCTCCTATTAGACACAGTTAAAAGACAGATTCCCCACCAATCCCATTGCACAATGTCTTTTACACAAACCCCCAATTCCGCAGAAGCAGCAATGGCCACTGTCCCAGGAAAGCCTTCTTCCTTCCCACCCCAACCACCATTTCCATTAGAAGGAAGTAACAGGACAGGAAGAGTGCCCCACAACGCCATCACCTCCATCACCAGCACTGTGGTAAAAGACTTCCTCGACCATCTTTGCTTTGCTCCCAGGCCCCCTGCGGAAAGCAAAGTTTACAACATTAACCCCAGTCTTTGGATCTGGGTGGCTTTGGCGGTTTGTGGGTTGGCTTAGGTTGGTGGCTTGGATTGAATTTTGTGTTTTGGATACCCTCCTCCCCACCCCACCCCACCCCCCGCAATGGGATCACAGCTTTAAACATCCTAGGCCAAACTCTACCATAGCAGGCCTTTCTATTTTTTTTTTTAAATCTACATTGTATGGTAGATAATTGGTAAAATCAGGAAGTCAGCAAATGAACCCCACCCCTACTAAGTCAGATCTGAAGAGGCTGTTCACACATATGATCAGGAGACTGGGCTGAAGGAGCAGCTTCTGAGAGACCCACCGCCCTCCTCCCTTCACACCATAACCTTTGCACCAGCAAAACGTTTGTTCTCTCCTTCTTAAAAATTGTTATTGCTATACATATACACATGCTCCCTGGGGGAAGAGTCACACATGTACCCCAGTGCATACATGGAGGTCAGAGGACAACTTTGTGCAGTCCGTTCTCTCTCTCCACTTTACATGGATTCCAAAAACTAAACTTGGATTGTCCAGCTGATTTTATCAGCTGGGCCATTTCGATGGCCTTTTCTTTTTTTCTTCTTCTTCGAGACCAGGTCTCCTGTATCCCACCTGGTCTCTAACATACTATGTAGCCAAGGATGACCTCCAACTCCTGGTCTTCCTGACCCCACCTTCACAGGGCTGGGATTAAAAGCACCACCATGCCTTCTTAACTTCATCAGTATGGTGAATTCTTATAACATGAATCAAATCATATGGTAAGAAGTGTAAGGAAAAGAATTTCAGAGCCACTAAAATGATACTTATTTTGATAAATAAACATAACAAGCTAAAAATACAAACATAGTTTATTTCCAAAATGTTGTACCCTGCAGTCTTTTGGTAAAATGTTTGCTCCCCTCTGAGATCAACCACTTACAAAATCCACCCTTTTTTTTTTTTTTTTTTCTCGTTACAACACTCTCATCTCTAGCATTCCTGCTAGCCCCAAGACAGAAGAGGCTAGTTTCGATGGTATTTTTTTTAAGATAAGAGCACTCAGGCAGGTGACAGATGACAGTCCCCCAGCCTGTCTTCTACACACCGGACCCAGCAAGTCACAGCACTCTGCCGGCTCCCAGCGACAGGAGGGCAGCGCTCCGTGAAATGCAACCTCCTGTGTGAAAAGCATTTCGCAGTGTTCTGGTGCTTTGAGGAGGTGAAGCGAAATGCAGATGAGCGAAATGTTGGATGCTCTCAAGGATGACTAGCTCACAGATAGCTAGGGCAAGTGACTGCTCAGAGACACAGCAATGGACAGAGGGGGCTGGGAAGCCAGGACAGTGGAACAGGAGGATTACATCTTTGAAACGGACAGCAGATGTAACTGTCTTAATCCGGGTGCTTAAGCTCCAGGAACACAACCTTGCAGAAAGCAGACAGCCAACAAGAAAGCATCATTCATGCCTGTTAAGCCGACACTGACTAGGGAAAAGAGCGACATAGGATTTAAATAGCGACAGTTTGGGGACGGAACGGGAAGTGGTCAGCCTCCCTTCAACCTCCACCTCCCTTTATGTTCTATAGCCCATCCGTGGGGCAGTAAGATGCCCATGCATAACTCCTGAGCTTCCTGCCTCCACCCGCCTCTCAAGTGCCAGGATAACAAGCGTATGCCATCTCACCCAGTTTATGCAATGCTGGGAATCAAACCCAAAGTTGGCGCACAGTAAGCAAACACTCCTCCAGCTGATCAAGTTACATCGCCTATGTAATGGTCTCCAAGCCAGCAGCTCAAGGAAGTACCCATGGAGCATTTTTAACTTATTTCTCCCTCAAATTCCCAGCACCCATTTCTTTGCAGTCACTCTGATGACGGGGAGTTCTCACTAAACACCTGACATACAGCTTCATGTAACCACCAGACCACCATAACTGGTTAGCAAGAAAGCAGATGGGAAAACAGCAGAGAACTGACTAGGATAGGAATACATTAAAAACTGTCTTTCTGTGCTGGCTCTGGTGGTGCAGACCCTTAATACCAGTGCTTCGGAGGCAGAGACAGGAGGATCTCTGTGAGTTCTAGGATAGCCAGGGCTACATGGGAAGACCCTGTCTCAGGAAGGAAGGGAGGAAGGAAGGAGGGAGGAAGGGCAGCCATTTTTTTCTGGTTTGTAGGCAGCAATGCAGCACTTTAATGCAACAGATATCTTTTCTTGCACAGGAGTAGGGCTGGTCTTGGTGGCACATGCAGGCAGGATATGCCTAAGGCAGGAGGAGGATTGTGCATTCGAAGACAGCCTGGGACACTTAGGTGACTAGAGATATAACTCAAGGGTTAGCAGGCCTGAGGCCTTAGCACAACTGACTCCATGATGGACATACCATTCAGGCTGTAAAACTCAGCACCTAGACAGCACCACCTGCCAAAACTAAAACAAAGACCTAGCTCATCAAAGACCATTGTTCTGGAAAGTGTCTAAATGTACTAACCTTGTTTTCTGTCTTCTGTAGTGCTGCTTCTGACTACACTGTTCTTGTTAACTAAAGTATGTCAACCCCAAACGTGGTTTTGTGCTTAAAAGCTCACCCTGAGAAAGGCTCAAGGTTATACTGGGATCCTAAACATGGCCGACTAATAAAAACTTTTTATTGGCTTAAACCCATGTCTAAGCAGTCTTCTCTGGCTAATACCCCACCACAGTGGCACATGCTTTTAATCCCAGCACTCCAGATTGTAGAGGCAGGAGGATCTCTGTGAATTCAAGGCCAGTCTGGTCTACATATAATAGAGTTTCAGGATAGCCAGGACTGTATAATGAGACCCTGTGCTTCAACCCCATAGTTAATGCCACTCCCAGGGGAATCTTGGGAGGACAGGAGACTTGCAAATGTGTTTCCACTTACTTCTCCAACAAAGCAGACCTTTCTCACCTGAAGAGAAACAACCAGAGCTGTGTGTTGCCGAGTTTCCCCCAAGGATACAAACTTGCCAGCTCCCAGAACATCTTAGGATCTGACACCTCCCACCCCCACACCCCAAAGAACAGAGGTGCTGCGGACAGAATCGTCTTTGTCTTCTTGGGGTGGACACGGTGACTCCTTCAGAAATTTATCTGGCCTGAATAAACAAAAGAAAAAATGCTAATCTGTTTCTGATATTGCAATTCTTCAGGAAGTCTTCTCATTTTTAAAGTGTCTAGCATTCCTGCGCTTTTCTGTGAAGGTGGAATTTCCTCTAATTCATAGATTCCTTCTGATGACCCCTACTTTTCAAGGACTAAGGGCACAAGGAGGGGTCTTCGGTTTCTTTCATGGAATTTCAAACTCAGTTTAAAGTTTGGGGTATTTTTTTTTCCCCTTCTCAAAGCTCTCCTCATGGAACAAACGCTGGCCTCACCCCAGCAAACCCCCACACACTG
The DNA here is from genome assembly GCF_000317375.1 of Microtus ochrogaster. Taxonomy (NCBI): domain Eukaryota; kingdom Metazoa; phylum Chordata; class Mammalia; order Rodentia; family Cricetidae; genus Microtus; species Microtus ochrogaster. The sequence goes on along the minus strand of NC_022009.1, from coordinate 13,835,837 downwards.
CATATATAGCCTTCAACAAGAAACACAGCCTAGGGGGGTGGGAAGATAGTCCAAACGTAAAGTACAGGCCTGGTTAGTGTGCGGCCTTAGATTCACTCCCCAGCTCAGAAAAAGAAGGAAGAGGACAGAGAGCAGAAGGGAGATAAGGGCGGAGAAGCCTAGGTTGTTTTCTGGCTTTTGCTGAAAAATTCAATCAAACCTCAAAAGGTGCCTAGATAAGCTACAGTATTTTCCTCAAAAAGCTAAACACTGAGCGGTATGGGGGAGGGGCAGGACCCTGAAAAGGCGAGAAAATCCATGTGATACTTAGAACAGAAACTGACCACCAGGAGACATCCTGAGGTCTGTCTGCATCAGTTTTCCCAAGTCGCTCAGTTAATTACACATGCCTTCTGAGGCCGATGGCGCAAATAAAAGGGAGCCACTCTCCTGTGTAAGAATAAGGGGACTCCCCTCCTAAAGGTGACAAAACTGGAGGCACTCTGCTTGAAAATAATTAAACAATAAAAGAAAAGCTAATATTTATTTAGTACTTAATTTGTGTCACACACTATCCACGAACCGTGACTTCAGGCAAGTCTAAAAATACATCCCGACTACCCGCTGTAAGGAAACTGAGAGATTAAGTAACCTAGCCAAACCTACACAGCAAGCGATTAGCAGGACTAACTTGAACCCAAATACATTAGGCTTCAAAGGCCGCGTCCTTAACCACTACAGCAAGAACCCTAATAAGCAACATATGTCCAAGCCTCTCATTCAGTGCACAATTCTGTAGAGAAATTTAATACCACATGTCTTCAGCTACACCAAATCTCATCTGATCCTGGAAGCTAAGCAAGTGTGGGCCTGGTTAGTACTTGGATAAGAGCTATTTCTTTACACATTATCTGAACTTTCAACACTAACCAGATGAAGCTGGCCTCATGGCACAAACCAGTAAATCCCAGCACTGGAGAAAGCTGATGGAGGCCAGCCTGAGTCACAAAACAGTGCTAAATGGAAGAGAAGGAGGAGGAGGAGGAGGAGGAGGAGGAGGAGGAGGAGGAGGAGGAGGAGGAGGAGGAGGAGGAGGAGGAGGAGGAGGAAGACAGAGACAGAAGAAAAGGAGAAAGGTGAAGAGATTAGCATAGCGACCCTTGGAAGTTAGGGCTCTGCCCATTTATTTCTTGTTTTGTTTTTAACATGTGGTTGTTTCTCATGGTTGTCATTTTGTTTTGTTTTTATTCTATAGGGTTTGGGCTGTATGTTCTTCTGTGTGTCTATCATTTGATGCCCTGTGAAGGCCCCAAAAGGGTAGATGCCCTGGGACTGCAGTTCAGATGGTTGTGATCCACTATGTAGATGCTGAGAATTGAACCCAGGTCCTCTGAAAGAACAGTCAGAGATCTTAACCACTGGGCCATCTCTCCAGACCCTACTCTGGTTTATTTTTGAGACAGGGACTATAAGACATGCAGACCTATAGATCACTATGTAACTGAGGATCCTTGAACTTCCAGCTCTCCTCTTTCCCTCTCTCCAGTGCTGGGGGTACGTGCAACCAAGTTTGGTTTATGCAATATTGGGGAATCAAATCCCAAGTTCTGTGCGTGCTAGGCAAGCTACATCCCCAGCACAGGGCCTCCGTGTAAATGACTATTGTCAGAAATTCTCTGCTCTTTTCAGAGAGAGAGAGAGAGAGAGAGAGAGAGAAAGAGAGCGCACATGCTTTTGGCCACTACTACATTCAGTTGTCAAACTAGTGGTAAATTAACTAACAAAACTGGTTTTGCAGCAAATTCTCACCCTGGTTCCAGCTAGGATCTACCACTAAGCCAAGACTATTGAATGTGGGTTAGATCTGAAGTGCTGGACTCTCAGAAGGGAGAGCTAAAATAAGAACGGGTGTTTTACGACACCTCAGGAACAAACCACACCACAAGTATCTAGGTGAAAAGGAGAGAGCACAAAGTCTAGAAACAGCGCTGAATCACTGCAAGGCTCCAAGGGCTTGGAAATATTCAAATAAGAGAAGCAGAACAACTGCCCCTAGATAATCTCTAGGGAAGGGCTGCAAGACAGGAAAGTGAAAATAAAACGGGGAAGCGATCTCGCGTGTCTCTGTGTGTGTGTGTACACGCGTACACACACAAGCATACTGGATTTGTGTAATGAGAAAAGAACCCTTTAAAGAAAGCTCCAGGCTTGATTTTTAAATGTACAACAGGTGTTTAAATTTTTAGTTATTCTTTATTAATATATATATATATTATATATATTGTGTCGGGGGTCATCTGGAGGTCAGAGAAAAACTTTCAGGGGTCAGTTCTCTCCTACCATGTGGATCCCCAAGGCCACCTACAGATTGTCAGGCTTGGCCACAAATGCCTCTCTACCATCTCACTGGGCCTGCAGCTGTCATTTTGCTCTGGGACCACAATGTAACCCCAGGGTCACATGCTCTGTCTTCTAAAGGAGACACCAAGCTGGATGTGGTGGCTCACTCCTGTAAGGCAGCAAGTCCAAACACAGCCAGCCTGGGCAACCAACAACGCCCTGTTTTAAAACAAAGCTAATTTTTAAAAGTGCTCAGGCTGTAGCCTTGAGGCAGAGCCCTTGCCTAGTGTGCTTAAGGCCCTGGATTCAATGTCCAGCACTGCCAAGAGTAATAACAAGTCAAATGAAGGATAAACTGCTAAAGACAAAAAGCACCACACTCAGGCTAAGACAGGGGTCAGGTGGAGGGGTGCTCACCTAGTGTGTGCACAAAGCCCTGGTCCTAATTCAGAGCTGCTGAACCCAAGCCTGTAATCTCAGCACTCTGTCCAGGGAGGCAGGAAGATCAGAAGTTCAAGGCCAACAGCTGACAAAGAGCAGCCACCCAGGTGGGTGGAGGAGGGTGCTTATCTCAGAACAGAGACTCCGCAACTGACTTGAACCTTCAGTCAGTGAAAAGGCTAGGGATAGTCTGCTGCTGCCTCCCGCCCTGGTGTCCACTCATCCATCCCTCTTCCAGTTGGAAGACAAAGTGAACAGTGAGAAGGGTTTTAAATATCAAAGTTGGATTTTTTAAAAAAAAAAATTATTTCATTGCACCTGTATGGGTGTTTTGTGTGTATGCATGTCTGTGCACCACACACGTGGAATGCCTGTAGAGGCCAGAAGCAAGCATGGAACCCCTGGAATGGGTGTTACACACAGTTGTGAGCCACTAATGTGGTGTAGGGAAGTGAACCCGGGTCTTCGCAAAGAGCAAACACCAATGCTTGCGACCAGCCGAGCTATCTCTCCATCCCAAGAGTCAATGTTTATCGGGTCATAATGATACACATTTGGAGTCCCGTTATTAGGAAGGCAGAGGCAAGATTGCTTGGACGTAAGCAACACAGTGAGCTTTTTTTTTCTCTCAAGAGTGAAAATGGGCTGGAGAGAGGACAGCAGTTAAGAGCATTTCCCGATTCTTGCAGAGGACCCCTCAGCTACTTCAGTCAGCTCGTAAGCATCTGAAACCGAAGTGCAGGGAATCCTAAGCTCTTCACTCATGTGCACAAACCCATAGACACATAGATGCAGAATTTAATAAATATATATATATATATATATACATACATATATGAGTGATAGAGGAGAAAGAAAAGAGGGAAGGAAGGAGGAAATTTTGCTTTCAATTAATAATTGTGAGAAGCCAGGAGGTGGAGGCACACACCTTTAATCCCAGCACTTAGGAGGCAGAGGCAGGCAGATCTCTGAGTTTGAGGCCAGCCCAGGCCATACAAAGAAACAATCTAGAAAAACCAAAATAATAATAATAATAATAATAATAATAATAATAATAATAATAATAGATTTATCAAAGTGCTTAGCATAAAACTGAAACAGTATGTGCTCAATAAACACCAGCTTCCTCCTTTCAGAACTGAATCCCAACTTCAAGCTAGATGTCTGGTTGATATTAAGCAACTGACCCCCACATCACCAATCTCTCTCTCTCTCTCAACATTATCTGGCACAACTTTGAAATCCTCCCTCCCCACTTCCTTCTAAGGCTCTTTCACTATCTTCCACAGAGAGTTTTTACCTGACTCTGTATTTGGGCATCTGTCTCTAGCGCAGCCATGTGTATGCACATGTATGTAATAGCCTCATACCTCATGTGACCCAGTGTGTGTGTGTGTGAGAGAGAGAGAGAAAGAGAGAGGAAGAGAAAGAAAGAGAGAGAGAGAGAGAGAGAGAGAGAGAGTCTCACGTGATCCAGGTTTCTCAAGTAGCCCATGCTAGCCTTAAAGTAGCTGAGGGTGAGCTTTGCCCTGCACTGCTTCACCACAGCCACTTTTTGTGATGCTGGGGACATGGTCCTGAGACTTTGTGCATGCTGGGCAAACATTCTATCAATGGAGCTGTTTCCGGCTTTCTCTGAATATCTTTTTAGGACATTTTTTATAAAATCCCTCACACCAAGCAGCCACTTTGGTTCCCCACTGGCTATGAGAATATACTCCAAACACTCTTACAAGTCAGACAGACTCAAATTGCCAAAAACAAAACAAAACAACAAAAAAAAAAAAAAACAAACAACCCACTCCCTACGGCTCCAGTGTTCTCCCTCACCAAATTCTATCCCGAAACTGTGCTTTCCTTCAGCATTAAATTACCTTCTTTCATTCCCTGTGCATAAACCCTTATGGGCCATTATAGGCCAATTATACAAACAGCTCAACCAAGCTATTAAAATTAGCCCCCGTTCAACCATGCTATTAAAATTAGCCCCTGCGCCCCCAAAGCTGGTATTAATCACCACTGGTGGGTGCACCCATACACTCTGCTTTTCTACACCGGTACTTCCTCCATCCCAGAGTCTGTGGAGACATGTTCACGGGCCACCTTCCCGTGTCTAAGTATTCAGAGCCATGTCTGCTTTGTTTCTGACTGTCCCAAACACCTGTCACTTGTGCAGGGTGCCCTCAAAGTGAACCTAATGCAGTGATTATTCGTTTTTCATTTGTTTGTTTTTCGAGACAGAGGGTTTCTCTGTAGCTTTGGAGCCTGTCCTGGAACTAGCTCTTGTAGACCAGGCTGGCCTCGAACTCACAGAGATCCACCTGCTTTTGCCTCCCGAGTGCTGAGATTAAAGGCAATTGGATTAAGAGTCCCCTTGGAAATTAGTAGGGTACACCTTTCAAATGTAGCTGTGAGGGCTTTTGCAGTAGGGTTAACATGGGAAGAAAGATCCACCCTGAACGTGGCTAGTGCCAACTCCTAGATGGAGTTCTAGACTGCATACAAGGAGAAAAGGAGCTCCAGGTTGAGGCAGTGGCTGGGGAAAAGGAAGGAAAGAGAGA
>NC_022009.1:13814033-13830416 GCF_000317375.1 Microtus ochrogaster | reverse complement strand
GGAAGGAAGGAAGGAAGGAAGGAAGGAAGGAAGGAAGGAAGGAAGGAAGGAAGGAAGGAAGGAAAAAAAGAGTTTGCAAAAGTTCAGCTGCACAGTAAATTTGAAAGCTTTGCCTGGACTACAGGAGATGCGATGTTGTCATTAAAACAAAGCAAAACAGGAAAAAGGAGAAAGGCAGCGGCGTTTATCTCTACCTCTGCTGCCTGACTGCCTACTTGATAAGACCACTGCCATGCCTTCCCCAGCACAGCGGACTATAAAACCATAAACCCTCCTTTCCTTAAACTGCTGTGGTCGGCTTTCTGTCACAGCACTAATGCCTGTCACAGTTACTGCGCTGTTACCGGCATTACTCAGTAGTACTCATAAACCCTATCAGGACCCCATCCCTTAACTTCAGCTTTCCTCGGCTCGTGTAAGGTACTCTGAGTATTACAGCCACATGGGCCAGAGCCGGAACTTGAGCCAACTTCAGGCTGACTTCAGGGACCATGTTCTCAACTCTGTTGCACCAGAGTTCCTAAACTTCACTCTTCCCAGACCAAGAATGACACACGGGAGCAGAGCTCAACAGGAAGACCCCAGGAAATCATGTTTGACCCAGGTGTATCCACAGATAAACTGGCAGCATCCAGTATTCGTTCCTTTCTCTCCTTTTCTGACTCCCACCCACCCAGTTCCCCCAAAATGCAACTCCAACAAAAATGACTTAAGAAATTTGGACGGGGAAAGTGTTTACTCCTTCATTCTTTGCAGTATACACAGTACAAGTTTACAAGGCTCCGCAGGCATGTTTGTAGATCCTGAAAGAGTATGCCAGGTCATTTCAAAACACGTTTTCCCTGCCCAGACCTGAAATCAGCAGCAGTTGCTAAGAAAACACATAGCCAACCGTGAGACAACGAGATGACTCAGAGCCGAGCCGGCTCACCCTCTGACTCCCAGGAAGAGCACCCACAAAGAACCTTCGTCACTCCACCAAGGCTGCTGGTGATGAACAGCCAGGAGTGTCTGTACACGCAGGCCAGAAGGGAAGACCCTCCATTCTTGAGGAAACATCTTTTACAAAATGAATTATTACCCAACAGAATTAAAGTTTCCCCACAATGAGCAAACAAGCACTAAGACCTCAAAAGTGGCAACCTTGATTTTACACCCTTGTTTATGTCCTTATATCTTAAGAGGGGAAACTTCTCCTACCGCCAAATGTGTGACTATGAAGAATGTTCTGGCAATAGAAAGCCAAGAACCCATTTTCACTGCCAACATGGAAGTGCAAGTAATAAACACACATTTCACTTTTAATGAGCAGAATTTATTGTCACGACTCCTTTTCAGCTTTGTCTTTCCTTTCAGAGTCACCAATCCGAACTTTCCCCCCTCTAGGTTTTCCAAGACACGGTTTCCTTGGCAGCTCTGGCTGTCCTGGAACTAGCTCTGAATTAGCCTTGAACTCAGAGATCCACCTGCCTCTGCCTCCAATGAGTACTGGGATTAAAGGCGTGTGCTACCACTGCCTGGTTACCAACTCAAACTTTTCAACTAACCATTTTGCCATGAATTCGTGTGCCCAACACTCCCTTTCCATGATGCCTACAACACAGTTGTTACAGTTTATCGACCTTTGGGGTCCTGTGTTTCTGTATCCATTTGTACAGCCCAGGGGGATGCTCAAGAACAGCTTCCAATGTACATCCACACACCCACAGATAACTGGATTGGACATTGTTTGAGGCTCTTGAGGCTTGAGAGACAAACCTGAAACTGATCATGTGACCTGTAGCTGGCACTGATCCTTAGTGAGCAGCATTTTTAAGTGAAAATTAGCTAACTCCTGTGGCATGAGCCCTTAATTAATGACTCATGACGAAGCAGCTAAACATGCATATCTCAGTCAGAGGTGATAAAAATCAGCCTTCCCTCCTGATACCACTCGACTCCTGAGCCTGAGAAAAACAGGCAGAGTCTGTGTAAATCAGTTCTGCCCTCTCTCTGCAAAACTCAATGACTCAGGGGCTGAGCTTTGGCAAACCATGCTATTCTGACCTTGAAGGAAAAACTGCACAGAGCACACTAAGACTAGTGTGGGTGTTGTTGTTGTTGTTGTTATTGTTGTTGTTTTGTTTTTCCTTTTGGTTCTGAAGCTAGAGCCCAGGCCTCCCACGTGGCAAGCACAGATCCACCAGTGCGTTACCGCCTCGGCCCCAATGAGGCAACAGAACTGTCAAATGAGTAAGGAGCCATCTTCACTGTCACGTAAAAGTCTGCCCCTCCAAACCATCAAAACCATCTCACACTTACTTCTCCCAAAAACCTGCCTCTCAAATTCAAAGTGCCCCTGCAAGCACACTTCTCTCTTAAACACAGAGGTATTAGCCATCATATTATTCTGCAATGTGAGCTGTAAATATAATGTACAAGATGTTAATGCAATAAGGCTGCGCAGAAAATCTTCAGACACTCACAGTAAGAGCAAGCCCGCTTATTTGCAATGACTTTATGCAGACCAGCACACACAGATATACATGGCCACACCGGTTGTCTTTGGGTCATCTTCTGTACGAAAGAACTCTAGAGAAATTAATCTACAGTTCATGCAATTCAGCCTCAAATTTGTCTCAGGCAGGGCTGGAGAGATGGCTCAGTGGTTAAGAGCACTGTCTGCTCTTCCAGAGGTCCTGAGTTCAATTCCCAGCAACCACATGGTGGTTCACAACCATCTGTAATGAGATCTAGCGCCCTCCTCTGGCGGGTGGGCATATGTGGAGGCAGAATGTTGTATACATAATAAATAAATAAATCTTTAAAAAAAAAAAATTTGTCTCAGGCACCTTCATAACCGAACAACATAAAATCCAGTTTCCTGTGGGTGAAATCATAGGACACATAGAATTTATCTCAAATCTCACCAGCGTCTGGAAAATGGTGAGGATGAAGATGGTAAGTTTGGTCATCATTAGTAGCACAGTGGTTACAGTGGCGTCCAGTCACTGTTACCTCTGCTTTGCTTCAAAAATCAATTTATTACTGTTCTAGGATCAGGCACAATTTTTATCACTTTTGAATTTTCATTTCACCTATGTTATAGGTGAAATTGGGGAGGTGGTTGAGAGTTTGGTTGTCGTCCCTGGGATTTATTTACTATGCTCGTGGGCATGTGTGGGCATGTGCATGCCATGGTGCACACGTGGAATTCAGGGGACAACTTTCAAGGGTCAGTTCTCAAGTACAGGTGAGCTCCAGGGCGCACACCCAGCTCATCAGGCTTGCTGCCAAGTGCCCTTGCTCTCCGGGCCTTTAATTATTTGCTATTTATTTACTTACTTACTTGCTTCCTTACTTATTGTTGAGATACTGTCTCCTGTGGCACAGGCTGACCTCGAACTCACTTTGCAGCCAGAATGACTTAGAGCTGTGATCCTCCTGCCTCCACCTTCTAAGTGCCAATATGACAGGTATGGTTCCACATATCTGTCCTATGCAATGGTAAGGATTGAACCAAGGGCTTTGGGCACTGCAATGTTAGACAAGAATGTCACCAACCAAGTCATCATACCCCTAACCCCTAGTCCTTCCAAGTGCTGGGATTACAAGCACAGGTCACCTTGCCCAGACTACAATTAGGGTTTTCTACATGGCAAGTCCTCTGTTCCACCTAGTGTTCCCACGTATACTAGGGACAAACGCTACACTTCTAAACCAAAACTCACAGCATTTAAGAGCTGGGGAAATTTTCATATCCTCTGTTCCTCTGGAACATGCAACAGAATCCTTATTTACAGACAGACTCCTGGCCCACTGTTCAGTGTTTGATTCTATCTATCGACTGACAACTAGGCTACCAAAACTCACTTTTGTCTTCTGTTGTTTTGGTTGGGAGGAAAGCTGAGATGAGGCCTTACATTGTAGCCCTGGTAGGCATGGGATACACTACACAGAACAAGTTGGCCTTGAACTCTTGGCATTCTTTCTGCCTCTGCTTTCTGGGTGCTGGGACAGAATGAACCACCATGACTGACTTTCCAGACTGTACTTGGAGAAATGGCTGCTCCTACTAATTCTAGCTGGCCATGCAGTCACCTTCATTCCACGGACCAACAGTGACCAACCTCACTGCAATGGCGTGCAGGCATCTCTCCTGCTACAGAGCTAGCTAAAAGCAATAGGACCTGATTTCATCTCGGTACCAGAACTAAGCACCAATAGATAACGGCACAATTTGAATACCCGATGTAGAGGAGTTACTCACCCGCTGATACAAACCACAAACGCTGGTGGGACACAAAAGGAGGAGGAAGTCAGCTAGAGCCAGACAAGGGGACAGCACACTCCAAAGGAGCTGAAGAACCGCATCTCCCCTTGCAGTCCCATCAAACACAAACTTGAAAACAAGAGCTTGAAGCTGACTTTTGTGAAGCGTGTTTCTCTGGCCTGGGGACTAGAAGTGGATGCTTTTCAACTCGCACACCACCAGGGAGAAATACTTTCAAACACAGCATTCAGAACTTCTCAGGGCCCGGTAAATGCCGGCAGCAATTGATTCCTTCTCCCCACTCACCTCTCTCCTCCTGATGCTGTGCACCAGGCAGACTTGACTGTGTGCAGCCCAAGTCCAGTGGTTATACTTGTCTGATGCTCTGGAGCTTTCTAGTGGCTCTGTGGCTACAACTGTCGGTGACACATCAGTCAGCCCAGTTTAAGATGATTTACAGTGCTGGGTGTGGCAAGACACACTTGGAAATCTGGCACTTGGGAGGCACTGGTAGGAGAATGGCAAGTTCAAGGCCAACCTAGTTTACTTAGTAAGTTTCAGGCCAGTCAAGACTTCAAAAAGACCCTCAGGTTCAAAAAGAGGGGGAAGGTGGGGCAGTTGTTTGCTTTGCTGATAGCGCTGACCGCCAGCACAGAACTTTAATCCCAGTACTCAGAAGGTGGAGGGAAAGCAATCAGGAGTTCAAGGTCATCCTTGACTAGCAGGTTGGAATTAGTCTAGGCTACGTGAAGCCCTGTCTCTGATTTCTGACCTTCATTTCTTTTTTTCAAGATTTATTTAACTTTATCAACTAGATTATATTTAAGAACCCAATCACCTAAATAAAAATTCTTTCTTCATTTTTTTTCACCTAATGAAGTAGTAAAATAAAGACCATAACCACCTGGTATACCACTGTATAAGTGAATGAATACATGGTTTTCTTATTATTTACATCTCAACAAAGAGCAATAACCTACTCGAGAAACAAAAGCGCAGAGAATGGGCTTTAGAAGAGATGAGAAGTAGAGGAAGAAGGGAGGTGCCAAGACCAAAGCAGAAGATGCTGGGTGCTGACTCAAGCCCACAGTCCCAGCACTCAGGAGGCAGAAGCAGAAGCGGGCTACAAGTTCAAGGCCAACCTAGTGGAAGTATCAAGACACTGTGAGGAGGGGCTGGTGGGGGGGGGGGAGGAAGGGGAGAGGAGGAGGAAGGGGGTGGAGGGAGAGAAGGGGGAGCACAGCACCCTGCGGTTTTCATAAGCCACAGGAAGTGGTGTAAGGCTACTTTCAGAGACACTGTGATATGCTGCAATCATTATTCAAAGCCTAAGAATGACAGCCAACAGCCAGATACAGAGAAAAAATAGAATTTTTAAAAATTCTTGGGCCAGTGAGATGGCTCAACAGGAAAGACCCTTGCCACCAAACCCGACCACGAGTTCAGTCCTGGGATCCTTATGGTGGAAGGAGGGAACGGGTTCCCACAACTGCTCCTCTGACCTCACCACATATATGCCACGGCACAAATATGTGTCACGTATATATACATTAAAATTTTCTAAGGAAAGAAAATTTAAAAAGGAGGGATGAGGGAATCAATTAAAGAGACACAAAGAAGAACACTGGAGGGCGGCTTCCCTGAGCCCCAGCTCCTCCACAGCTCTGCTAAACGATGCCCTGTCGGGGAGTCCCACCAACCGCTAGCCACGCCAAGGTTCTCCTGACCTCCAGGCCCTAGATGCGGTTCGCAAACACTCCTGACCCCTAAAGGCCATCTTCAGACACTGCTTCAACAGTCAACAAGTACAGCAGGGATGGAGTGGGCTTCCCTTCACACTTCATGCTCAAAGCAAAAAGAAAGTTCATGGGCCTAAGTGAACAACCACAGCTGTAAAATTCTTTTAGGACCAAAAAACAAAACAAACAAAAAAACTCTGTAAGCAGATTTTTCTAGAGATAATACCAGAAGTACAGTTCATGAAGAATAAATCGATAAATCAGAAGGAAACCCAGAAAGGTAACGAACAGCTGAGACAACACACAACACTGTTGTGGCTTCACTGTGTCTCCTCCAAACTGACAAAGTTTAACATCATCCCTCCAGCATGAACAGGTGGGACCTTTAAGAGGCAACAAAGTCAGAAGAGTTCTCATCCCACAAGAGGGGATTACCGATGTCATGGCGCATCTGTCCCTACTGGCCTTGCCCTCCCCTTGCAGGATGATGCACCAGGAAGGTCTTCTAAGGCACTGGCCTTCTGGGAAAGCTTTGTGTACTAAGCTTTCCAGTACGGTGTGTTCTGTTACAGCAGTGCAAAAGTAGGTACCTGATAAAGGACTTAGGGTATGAATATGCAAAGAATCCTGAGAACACAAGGGGGAAAAGGCAAGAAAAGTACCGTGGTGCCTAATAAAAAAATGATAACTATAAAAAGCATTTTCATTACAAAGGGCGAGAGGGATGGTAAAGGCACTTACCACCAAGCTCGACAACCTGAGTTGGATCCCTGAACTCATGAAAAGGTGGAAGAATAGAACCAGTTATATGGAGTTATGCTCTGCACCCCCACACGAGTTATGGCACTAACCCCCCCCACACACACACACGCATCATATACAATAACAATAATACAAATAATAAAAGCTCTTTAAAACATTAGATATCACATTTGAAAACATGTTTTTATTCATGAAGGCTGAGAGGTGGCTGAAAGCACCTGTCTCACAAGCCAGTGCTGACCTGAGTTCAATCCCCAGAGCCCCCAAAAACCTGGAAACTGTGTTCTGCATCTGTAATCCCAACACTCCTACAACAAGATGAGAAGAGAGCCAGGAGAATTTCTTAGAAGCCCTCGGATCTGCTAGGCTGGAGTGCTCAACACAGCAGAAACAAGACAAACCCTATTGTAGGTGAGAGGTTATGCTCTTTCTAGATTCTTACCCTAAATTGCTTTTGCTTTCCGGGGGTACAATGTTTGTCTGATATCGAGGCAGAAGGGGCACGACACATAACACAGGTGTGCCTGCACTCACACTCATCATACACACATATGCACATCCTCACTACAATAAAATCTTAGTGTACAAACACTACGGATATAACCACATGAGTCAATCTCAGGATAATTACGCTAACTGAAAGAAGCCAAGGCAAAGAAAAAAAGAGATAATATTCAATCCCGTTATAAAACTTCAGATCCACTGAGTCCCAGTTTTCAGCAATCGTGTGGAAAGGGGGCGTGGAGAGCAAGGGAGGCCAGAGGAGAGATAGTTTCACGCATCTGCATTTGAGTCAAAGCCATATAAAGCCAACCATGGTGGTACAAGGCTGTCGGCCTAGATATTCGGGAAACTGAGGCAGCAGGCTCACTTGAGCCCAGGACTTTGAGACCAACCTGAGCAACATAATGAGACATCTATCTGAGCCCCTCCAAAATGATTAAAATGTGTAAATACTGGGGGGCTGGAGAGATGGCTCAACAGTTTAGAGGACTTGCTGTTCTGCCCTCGGATCCAAGGTCAGTTCCTGTCCCAACCACCTGTAACCCTGGTTCTAGGCATCCAGTGCCCTCTTCTGGCACCAGAATTCATGTGCATGAGTGTACGTGCGTGTGTGCGCACACACATACATACACACTCCTAATCAAAAATAAAAATCCTTTTAAAAAGAAAAAGGAAACTTAAATATTGGCATTCTAAGAAAGCAAAAGGCAACTTAAGAATCCAAAAAGAATATAACCTAAAACCTACAAGTTTATGAAGACTCACAGGCATCAAACAATAGTGATTTCACACTACCTCAGATACAATCGTTTACTTTGTGAAAAGAGAAAAGGGAATATTTGACACAAGCCATTGTTCTAGTAAAAGCAAAGGTCCTTCTCCTCTCTCCCAGCCCCCATTGTGTGTGTGTGTGTGTATGTGCGTGCGTGTGCGCGCACACGCTGGGACAGCTCACATACATTAGACATGGTCTTTAGGTCTTTAGCACTGAGTCACACTCCCAAGCCTGCTTGAAATTTTTGGTTGGGAACCTGGCAGGGGTTTACTTTGTCATGGATTTGGTTTTTTGACTTTTGTAACCAGGTCTCACTTAGACTGGCTATGTAGCCTTGAACTGTCTATACCCTGGCATCGACCACCCATGTGCTATGATTACAGATGTGCACTACCACACCTGGCTCTTGGTTTGCTTTGGGACTGATCACCGTGAAACTTTGGAGAATAAGCTTTTGTATTTCATATCAACTCTTCTTAACGAATAATCCCCGCACCGATGTTCCTCATAACAGTAACAGCAGGAAACATGGTGCCGCTGTTTGTCAGCTGGCCTGGCCTACTCCTAGACAGAATTAAGGGCATCACTCTTCCCACAGCCTCAGGAAGCCCATGGCCTCTGACACTGCCATTGAGTACTGCAGTGGGCCCTCTTCCGACTGGACCAGCCCTCCGATTAGCATATGGAGAAACCTTTCGACTTTGATACAGTAACGAAACATAGTAGCTTACCTCTGACCCCAGGCTCTACCATCCCTAATCTCCCCCAATTCCTAGGTTTTTGAACCATAAAATAGGACTAATAAAAGTACAGACACGGAGTCGTGTGTCTTCTAAGAAGTCCCGGTATGAGCTATACCTAATTACCATTTGTGGCCCCTTCCCCTCCACCTCCCACCGTTTGAGATAGTTTTATGGTTTTACTCTTGCTCAGACAGGCCTCCTACCTCTTCCTCGAAAGCGCTGGGATTATAGGTGTTCACACCACACAGTGCCCATCATTTCTCTCAATGATCCCTTGGTAGTAGAATGCCTAACCACAGTGACCAATAAATCCACAGCATCCATTGCTGCCTGGAAGCCTCGGTACAGAACGGTCCTCTGTAGGCCCCCTCTCAAGCCTGTCTCCTCTTCACAACCTCCCATGCCATCCACAGTGCAGCTACTTTCAAGTCTCAGGACCACTGTCTCCTTCCAGGAGCCCCTGGTTACTCCGCCTCAGCGCTCCATCAATCCCTTCTACTTAACAGTTAAAGGGGACCTGCTGCACACCAGGCACTCTGGATTCCGAACACACAGCAGCGAAGCAGGATTCCATGGTTCACACCTGTAGTCCTAGCACCTGGGAGGTAAGAGGGGGACCATTCAAGATCATCACAACAACCTGGAAAATTCAAGGTCAGCCTGAGCCACCTGAGGTTATTTCAAATATGAGAGGGAGAAGGGAGAGAGAGGGAGAGAAAAAAGAAGGGAGGGAGGGAGGATACAGCTGTAGATGAGATGTCTTAGAGCTTGGGCAGGAGCCTTTAGTATGGGAAGGCAAATTATAAACTAGGGAGTGGTTCATTTACATTAGGCAGTCATAGGTGCTAAGGACACAAAAGTTATGAAGAAAGAATGAGAGTTGCTAGGGCAACTGTGATTTTAAATCTGGGGGTTACTGAGACAACAGCATGGAACAAAGGGTCAGGGGCTACAGGAAGAAAAGCCATGGAGGGACCACATCTCAGGTAGAGCATCATAAATGCAAAAGACCTGTAGCAGCAAGAGAGCTGGTGTGGCCAAGACACCTGGGCAAGGCAAAGAGAGCAGAGGTGAGATCAGGTGGGTAACAGGATGAAGAAGCCAGAAACCAAGAGCTGGTTCTGGGAGGCCCTGGAAGTTCTGTGCCTCTCACAGGGGCTGGGAGGGCATCTAGACGGTTCTGACCCGGAGTAGGAGGTGATCTAAGTTACCTGTGATTCAACTGGACATGGTGTAGCACCCGTTATCCTAGTTACTCTAATCACAGTTAATTGGAAGACAGAGGCAGGAGGATCCCAATCAAATGAAAGGCCAGCTTGGGTCACTTAGCAGCACATTCTGGTCTCAAAATAAAATAGAAAAGGGCTGGGTGTAACTCCGTGGTAGAACATAAAACCCTGGGTTTAATCCCTAGTAAATAAGCAAATAAATACAGAGTGTGTTGCTAGTTTAGTGATACATTTTATTTTCCATCTGTTTTGCCCACTGGGTAAAGGAAGTCACTACAGCTGCCTTGTCCAAACTATATTCCCAACACCTAGCACAATGAATGCATCCTATGTGTTCAATAAACGCTTTCAGATAGCAAGATAATCACATAGCATATATGTGGGTCCAAAATAGCACCTGACCAATGAATATTACTAGTATTACGTGAGTCTCCCAGAGTCCAGCATAGTGATTGGCACATTACAAGAGATTATTTGCATAAATGGATGTTTGTGAAATTACTGAAAAATCTCTACTTAAAGCACATGATGAGTCACGGATGATAAAGGGGAAAAGGGCTTTACATCCCGGTATAGTGACTTAAATAGGACCAACTCCACTTTGAATCTTCCATTAAACGCAGACCTGGTGCTGCTGAGGGCACAAGCCAGCTCAGCCCTCTGTGACTCAGTCCTTTAAACACACGGCAGTATCCAGCAACACCATTAGCCCAAGTCCACTGAAACGCTAATAAAATTTCTAAGTGAGTAAATCTGAACTTTTTCTGAGAGAGAGACTCTTAATATATCAATCGAACTGATCCAAAAATGGTTTAATTTTGGGTTTTTTAAAAATTCAAATAGAAGCGTGTTAAATCATGTGTGATGGCTCACACTAGTAATTCCAGCACCTGGGAAGTGAAGGACGGGTGGGGTGGATACGGAGTTCAAAGCCAGTCTAATTACACAACACATTCAAGGCTAGCCTTGACTACAGAGAGCCTGTATCCAAACAAAACAAATAGAAGCTTTTAAAACTCATATAGGAAAACAAGGACCAAAACCCTTCCATGTTTTTCTCATTTTGACACCACCAGCTTCACCATTAAACTTTATGAGTATTGCACCTGTTCCCACCGTCCGAGTGGGCGGGGAGCTGCGGGGGAGGACACGGCAGACAGGTAGGACCGAGACCACACGGTAGTCACCGCAGGAGAAGCCTTTGGAATTCTTGAGAATTTTCCAGAAAGAAAACTGGGGGCGCAGTCATGCATTGAAGCGTGTAAACACATCAAAAATCCCAGGCCCATAAAAACCGAATGCTCCCTCTCCCATGGTGGCGTTTACTGGTACCAAAGCTGCGAGGAGGCCAGGTATGTTTAACTGTGTCCCCACCCGAACAAGCGATGGAACTATTCGAGCACAGCCACAGAGTTTACCTGCAGCAAGGGCTTTAGAGCGATGGAAACTTTTAGAGAAGTGAAGTTGCTTCAAATCAAACTTTCAAGCATTTTTTAAGCCCCGAAAAGCGCTAAGCGGCCACAGAGACCCTCCCGCTGCTTGTGCACAACCGCGCCTGCTGCCACTCGGCTCCGACGCTCTCTTCCACTAGGGGAGGAGAAAACAACTTTCGGAAATAAGGCGCGTCCACAAAGGCAAGTGTTACACTGGACTTCTCCACCTTCACCTAATGAAGCGGTTCCTGTGGCCAGCAGCCTTGAACACAAATCCATTGCCCCCACCCCGCCCCGGGCGCCTTTTCAGACTTCAAGAGAGAGACCTAAAGAGGACCAGGTGCTATGGTCGGACCCTAAAGGCAATAGCAGAGACAACAAAGACCGCAAGCGATCAAAATGCAATTATAATCCCCGCGGTCCCAGCGCCCCCTCTCCGCTCCGAGGAGGCTCAGAGCCGCCTCGCCCGCCCCTTCTCCTCCAGTGTGTCCGTTTCAAAGGCGGAGCGCCCCGGCCTCAGATTCTTCGGTTCCCCGAGACTAGCCTCCCATCGCCTATGGTTTTGCAATCTCTGCGCCGCAGCTCCAGCGTTCTATCTCACACCCCGTTCAAAATCTTTCCCGCCCAGGCGTGACGCGAGGAATGCAAACAATCGGACGAGCGCGCCCGCCTGGGCCGGGCTGGGGAAACGGTGGGGAGCCCCGGGACCAAGCCGGGTGCACCCGCGGGCCGGGCCCGGAGGTGACACAAAGAAGCCGGGGACACCAACGCCAACCGCCGGCGCTCGCCGCGATCCCCGGGGTGCCCCGCCCGCCGCTAAGTTTTTAGCGCCCGAGAGCCCCGCTGTCCCCGCCCGGCGAAGTTTCCCGCGGCCCGGCTGGGAGCCCCGCATCCGGAGGCTCTTGTGGGCCCCCGAGCTCCCCGCCCGAATCGGACAACCCGCTGGGCTCACGCCCGCCCCTTCCCCGCCCTCCCGCTCCCAAAGGGCGCTTTGGGGTGCGGGGGAGCCCCCGGCCGCGCTCACCGATATCTGCCCAGCCGGGAGGCGAGGACTCGGGTTGGGCCCACCCTGATCTACGCCCGGCTCGCCTTGCTGCCTCGATGGCGCCCCTCGATCGGTCTCCCGCTCGCTCTTCCGTGCGGCCGAAGGCTAGCAGCGCAGCCGAGCGCGCTCCGCTGTGGACTGCAGGCTGCAGACCACGCCCCGCGCCTCCCGGCCTGCCCAGTCCCGCGCTCGCCGCCGCCCGAGCAGCGCGCTGTGGGCGGAGCCGCCTGCCCGCGGCCACCGCAACTTTCTCTCCGCCTTAGAGACCCTTGCAGGTGGCTGAAATGATGCACTAACTCCGAAGGCAGGTTCACGATCCTCGCCCTCAGCACCTACCCGCAGCTGGAGACAAAGGGGAAGCAGACTCTCACCGAACGTTCACTTTTCAAGCGGGTTTCCCTCCTTCACGGCGGGTGGATGCCTGGATCAGCAAATCAGAGACTGGACCGAGATCGGGTCTTTGAACCCAGGTGGAGCTTTGGCGGAAAGTGGACTTTTCGTCTGCTTCTTAGAGTATCGGGGAGTCCAGACCCCCCGACATCCCCTGCAGGAGATGAGATAAGGAGGGGCTTGTTTAACAATGCAGATTAGTGACCTCTCAGCCTGGAGGCGGGGATGAGGAGAGCCGCCGCAATCAACGACGTTCAGGAGAAAGTGGATTCTTGGGAATCCGTCCTGCAGGTGTCAGTTGGATTTTCCTGCAAATTGCTCAATCCTGAGGATTCAGAATGACATCACCTGACTCCTACTCGCCTCCTGCGCGGCTGTTAGAGAACCGAGACTCTAGAAGTCAGACACAAACGCACCGCGCTTCACTATTAATACACAAAGAAGCGGTGGCCTGGCAGAACTGCTCTACTGAATTTCTCTCACAGTCAAATTGGACTGCATGCAGATTCAGCCTCGTGTTAAGTTGTGCGGCTGCAAAATCTTATCAGGATTGCTTAGTGCGCTGCTGATAGCCCCGGCTAAATGGTGAGGATCAGAGGTTAAATGTTTGACTGTGGGTTCAACTAGGTCATGTGTCTGGGAAATTTAGTTTTAAATTATACCCACATTTGCGAGCAATAAAAACTTTTCTCTCTGAGAGTACTGAGTTGACACAAGTAAACTATGAAAATACACGTTTTGTTGTCTTTCTTCACAAAACAGTATCCTGTACTCTAGTTTGCTCCAAGGGTATCGGTTCTTGGAATACTTGGCTGCGCATCTTGTAATGACTTGGTGGGTGGAGCTGGAGGTGTAGTTCAGTGGGTAGAGTGCTTGCCTAGCATGGGGGAAGCCCCTGGATTTCATCCCCAGTACTGCATCTGAGCCAGAAGTGATGGTGCACACTTGTGATCTCAGCACTCAGGAGGTGGAAGCAGGAGGATTGGGCTAGAAAGTTTGAGGCCAGGATGGAAAACAGGAGACTTTGTCTCAAAAAAAAAATGCACACATACATGCAAATGGACACAACAAAATTCCATAAAACAAGATTCTTCCTTTTTGATCTCAGAACCACTTTCCCTGAAGTCAGTCAGTTCCTAGAAGATGGACTCCAGAGCGTACAGAAACACCTACAAAGCTTCATCTCTTTGGTCTCTACTTCAGTCATTCTGTATTTGTTGCTTTCTTCACAGCAAATGTTACAAATCATCACGGGAGCAAATGTTACAATTTCCTGATTACTACTGGCTTCTAGGTATCCATGCTCTAAGCCCCCAGAGTAAGAGGGCTGCTGGCCCATATCCTGCTACAGCAGTTGTGAGCCTAGAATGCAATGTTTCAGAATTTTTCCTATGTTTCCAATTAGATCCTTCTAATTACCCGTGGCTTCTCCTAGGCCTGCCAATTTGAATGTGAAATTAATACCTACTTGAAAATCAGAAAATAAGACTGGGGTCGGAGCCTTGGAATAAAGCCTCTTCACTTTGAAATGGAAATAAATGGAAATTAAAGATGCGACACTAAGCCAAACAGCCACACCTAGATCCTTTATGCACTACACAGAGCCTATAAACACAGGGCTCCTTTCCTTCCACCTCTGGGAAAGTGGTCAATGGACCTGCCAGCCTACTTCCTCCCAAGCAACCCACACCTCCGGAGTGCGGGGGTTACAGGCATGAGCCTCCACACCCAGCTTTATATAGTGCTAGGAATAGAACCCAGGGCTTCATGTACGCTGGGCAAGCCGTCTTCCAACTTAGCTGTGTCCCAGCCCTCTCTTAGCTTTTGTTTACATCAAAGGCGTGTGTTTATTGGAAATGACTCACTGGTCTCCAGAACCCACCTGAAAGACTACAGTTGGGACCAGGGATGTAGCTTGGCGGTACAGCACTTCCCTGGGGTATATGAAGTTCTAAATTCCATTGTCTGTTCAGAGAGGGGACCAAAATGAAAGCGCGTGTGTGATCTGGCACCTAAGCACACTGTGGTTCACGGTGAGAATAGCTGAAGCCACTCCATCACGTTAACACTCTGAGGAGCAGGTGAACCAAGAATCTTTAACAAAGACCATGGTCTGAAGTTGGTCATTTTCATGACTCTCATGGAGCTGAATTCGCCATTGTAAATTCAGCAGAAATCCCCCTCTGTCCCAGCACAGAGTACTCTCAGCTACAACCCTTTGCCTTCCTGCATCTCACAACAGAGATATGGGTCTTCATCTTTGCATCCCAAGTCCCTAAGCAAAAGCACAATGGCTTTTGTCCCCATGAGCTGGTTAGGATCTGGTACCTGGGGGCCCTGCAAAGGACTGTGGGGCTGCATCTAGTTCTACTACGAAGGGGACAGGATGGCTAGGGACAGTCTCTGTGTTGGGGGCACGCAAGAGAATACTGTCAATGTTGGAATCAAGTATATATCAACCCTTATGGCAATAGAGGATAGTAATGTTCTAATTGATTGGTGCTAGGGGTAAGGGAATTGAACATCAATACAAAGCATGAAAGTTTCTGAAGAGGCAGTGGGGTGGTTATTTGACCTGCACAGGTGAAACATTTGACTGCTTGCCCCTGTCATTAACAATGTCACCAATAATGACAAAGCAAATTGGCCTAGCTCTTCCAGCTCCTAGCTGATGTCCTTCTCTGCCTACCGTAACAATCCACTTCACTCGATGTTTTTCAGCACTTTGGGAGTACTCTCTAAGCCAGAGATGAAAATAGCTGGCCAGGAAGAAAAAAAAAATCACTGCTCCCTTTGTCCAGAAGTCCAGTCACACCCAATAAAGGTCCAAACTTCTTATCTCGTTCTGGACTGGTTTCCTGCCACCCTGGAAACACACCGGAATAAATGGTGGCTAATTGCTCCGTTGACCAGCCTGATTTTTCTGAGTATTGTTTTAATAAAAGTAGATAATTGTGCACATACACACAAAAATACACAAGTGTGCCCAGCCAACTGAATCAGCATCCAGCATTCTGAAATCTGAAGAAAACTTTAGAGAATTTGTGGAGACGCACTGAAGCAGGACTTAGGCCTACGGTCAGCCAGCTGGATCGGCAGCAGCTCACCATGCTCGGCTTCGTTTCCTTTCAATGGCGAGGCTCAGATGGCTGTTGTTATCAAAAGCACTGTGAATTGGTGATGCATTGAACTTTTATTAATTTAAGGTGTATTTATTGTATGCATGTGAGTGTTTGCCTGAATGTGTACCTGGGGCCTGCAGAGGTCAGAAGAGGGCATCAGATGCCCAGGAACTGGAGGTATGTGGGCCACCTTGTGGGCGCTGGGACTCAAACTAGGCATTCAGCAAGAAGAGCAGGTGCTCTAATCACTGAGTCATTGCACACATCCTGAGTTTGTATTGGATTTTTAAAAACTCTGCAACTGCCGGGCGGTGGTGGCGCATGCCTTTAATCCCAGCACTCGGGAGGCAGAGGCAGGCGGATCTCTGTGAGTTCGAGACCAGCCTGGT
>NC_022009.1:13809211-13813633 GCF_000317375.1 Microtus ochrogaster | reverse complement strand
ACTCAGGAGCTGAGGCATGGTAGGACACCCCTAAATCCCAGCACTCAGAAGCTGGGCATGGTAGCACACCCCTGAATCTCAGCACTCAGGAGCTGGGCATGGTAGCACATCCTTGAATCCCAGCACTCAGGAAATGAGGCAGGAGGATCAAGGATTTAAGGCCAACTTGGGCTACACAGCAAGACCTTGTCTCAAACAGTCAAGAGGCTAGAAAGGTGGCTCAGTGGTTAGGAACACTCATTGCTCTTGCAGAGGAATCATGCTCCGTTTCCATCGCTCACATGGTATCTCACAACCATCCATAACTCCAGTGCCAGGGGAGTCTGAAGCTCTCCTCAGACCTCTGAAGGCCCTAGGCATGTACTTAGTACACATACACACGACATAAAATAGTCCTAAAATATAATAATAAACTTCTTTGTTTGTTGTCGTTATTGTTTCTCAAGACAGGGTTTCTCTCTGTATCCCTGGCTGTCCTGGAACTCACTCTGTAGACCAGGCTAGCCTCAAACTGAGTGATCCTCTTGCCTCTGCCTCCTGAGTGCTGGGTTTAAAGGCATGCACCACCACCTGGCTGCTCTTCCAAAGGTCCTGAGTTCAAGTCCCAGCAACCTAGTGGTTGCTCATAACCATTTGTAGTGAAATCTGGTGCCCTCCTCTAGTAAGTAGATATACAGACAGACATAACATTGTGTACATAATATATAAATCTTTAAAACCTGAACCTGAATAATGTCTTTGAAATAGTGACAATAGAAGTAATACACGTCAGGGTTTATAAAAAGCAACTGAGAGATTAGAGACTATCATATAGCTTTAAATATTTATAGCAATCAAATAGCTGATGTGATATCTCCATGGCTGAGTGCTTCCCTGCCATGCAACATGGTCTTGGGTTTGACTGGCCCTGTAGCAGAAGAGAAAAAGACAGGCGATGCTCCAGGCTGTGGGCTACATGAGACTGTGTCTTTTTAAAAGTGTATAGATGATACCAAGAACAGTAATCCCGGTGTGCAAGATCCCGGAGAAGGAAGGGAGAGAAGAAGGAAGGGTGGAAGGGAGGGAGGGAGAGAGGGAGGGAGAGAGGGAGGGAGAGGGAGGGAGAGGGAGGGTGGAAGGAAGAGAGTGGGCCTCAGGGCATAGAAGGACAGCATGACTGTAGTAAGGCTCACCAGCTTGAGAGAAGGGTCTCTCCTTGTCCCAGTCCCTTCTCTAGATCTGACACCATGGTTGGACTCTGACCTGATGCCCTCCACTTAATAGCTGCCTGTCTTTATAAAAGAAAGGGGGAACTGTAGCGAGCCGGACAGGATCGCCATTACAAGATGGCGCCAACATCCTGTCTTGTTGGAAATAAACAACCCCATATTTGGCTAAGCCTTTGGGAACTGTGTGTCCCCCGCTTCCCACATGGGCGGTGGATAAGGGTCCTTGGGCCTATCCCGATGCAGTCTGGTGTCAGCTGATGGTGGCAGCCAATCACAGGGCGACCCATGTGCCAATTCCCTATATAAGCAGCTGCTTTAGTGCTCTCGGGCCCCCTCTCGCTCCATGCTCCTTCAACCAAGGGCACTCCAATTAAAGCGTGATCTGAGAAGAATCCTTGTGTGGTGGTTGTTCTTTCTCGCTGGTCGAGAAGTTCGCCGCAGATTTCAATGTGAATATCAACATGTTCAATGCTTTCAGAAGAAAATGTCTTTTTAATTATTATTGACTAATGGCATGGAATGTTTTCTCAGAGAATAAAACATTAAAAAAAAATCTCTACAGAAAAAAATACCTTTGAAAAAGGAGCTTCTATTCTTCAAAGCTCGCTAGGAGGGGCCGGCAAGATGGCTCTCTGGGTAAAGGCACTTGCTACCAGGCTCAATGACTAGAGTTTGATCTCCAGGACCTACTCAGAGGAAGAGAAATGACTACTAAAATTTACTTTATGGCATCAACATATATGCTATAGCTTGCATATGTCAATACATATACGTGAACATGTACACATGCACACACGCGCACATACACACAACGCATAAATACATAAATGTACTTAAATCACCACCAAAGGGGTTTCATAGAAAGAAGTTATTTCCCGCACTTGTAACCAATGAGGACCTAGCATCTAGATTACATGAGCATCTACGGTTATTCTGCTTCCAATTCCTCCCTGCTGGGATTCCAGGTGCCCATCACACCCACCCTGCTCTTGTGTGTGTTTGCTGGGGATCCAAACTCCGGTCTTCACACTTACACAGCAAGGCTTTTCCCACTGAACTATCTCCCAGCCCCTGGGCCTCAGCGTTTTACACTTTCACAAATAATGTATCAGATTTCCAATGACCACACTTGGCATTCTTACCTTATGGAAACCATTCAAAGGTATGTAAAGCAGTGTGCTTTTTAAATAACTTACTTATTTTTATTTTACTTGCCTTGGTGTTTTGCCTGCATGTATGTCTAGATGAGAGTGTCAGATCTGGGAATTATAGACAGTTGAGAGCTGCCAGGTGGGTGCTGGGACTTGAACCCAGGTCCTCTGGAAGAACAGTCAGCGCTCTTAACTACAGAGTCACCTCTCCAACCCCAAGAAGTATAGTTTTTTTTTTTTTTTGGTTTTTTCGAGATAGGGTTTCTCTGTGGCTTTGGAGCCTGTCCTGGAACTAGCTCTGTAGACCAGGCTGGTCTCGAACTCACAGAGATCCGCCTGCCTCTGCCTCCCGAGTGCTGGGATTAAAGGCGTGCGCCACCATCGCCCGGCGAAGTATAGTTTTAATATGCATTTGCTTAGGCATCTTGTCATGTGCTTACTAGACTAATTTTTGGTAGTTTTGTTATGTAGCATTGCCAACATACACCACTACACTTAACTGATTATTTTTTCTTAAGTAAATTTTTTAAAGTTTATTCACATGTATACATGTGTGTGTCTATGTGAATGTATGTCACATGTGTGCAGGTGCCCATGGAGACCAGAGAAGCCATTTGATCCTCTGGAGTTGGAGTTACAGACATTTGTGAGCCGTCTGATATGAGTGTTAAGAAATTAACAAGGGTCCTTTAGAAGAGCAGTGAGTGACCCTAAGCACTGAGCCCTCTCTCCAGCACCATGTACATTTATTTTTAATTGTTACAGACAAATATAAAAATTTTCCACATTGTTCCAGTTTCTTTTTTTTTTTCTGTGATAAAAGCAACTTAGAGGAAAGGGTTGATTTGGTTTAGAGTTCCAGGTTGCAACCTATCATTGAAGAAGTCAGTGTAGGAACTCAAGCAGGAACTTGAAACGGAACCCATGGAGGACCAGTGCTTGCTAGCTCAGGGGAAGCTTAGGTTTAGCTAGCTTTCTTATACAATGCAGGACTGCCTACCTACGAATGGTGCTGCCTACACTGGACTGGGCCCTACTACATCAATTAATAACCAAAGCAATCACCCATAGACAGGCCAATAGCAACCTGATAAGGGTAATCTCTCCACTGGGACTCTCCTTTCTCAGGTGACTCTAGTCTGTGTCAGGTTGGCAGCTGTAGCTACGATGTGTATCCGTGGGACTGCATGGAATTTAGATAGATGTAGGCACCGTATAACATTTCGGCCAAGTTAAACACATCTACATCCTCGAGCACCTGCCCTTTCTTTATGGTGAAACTTCAAACTTCTTTAGCTTTCTGCAGTGCATAGCACGTAACTGTTGTCACCCTGCTGTGTCACACACAACAAAGCTGTTTACTCCTGTCACTTAGTAGCCATGATCAGCTATCCCACCCTTCCTGTCTCGGTTAGGGTTTCTATTGGTGTGAAAAGACACCATGACCACAGCAACTCTTATAGAGGAAAACATTTAATGGGGTGGTTCACTTAACAGTTCAGAGGTTCCGCCCATTTTCACTATGGTGGGACGTGGTGGCATGCAGGCAAATATGGTACTGGGGAATTAGCTCAAAGTCCTACATCTTGCAGGCAACAGGAAGTGGATTCTGTCACTGAGTGGTATCTTGAGGAAACCTCAAAGCCCACCAAGGCAGCCATACACTTCTCCCAACAAGGTCATACCTACTCCAACAAAGCCACACCTCCTAATGGTGCCACTCCCTGTGAGTTTATGGGGGCAATTGCATTCAAACTTCCACACCTCTCCTTTTGCCTATTCATTTGGGTTGTCTTGACCACTGTCAGAGTCATTGGTACGCCTTGGGATCGGGTCTATGTTCTATATTGTAAAGGCTCTCTCCCAATCTTGAACTATTCATTTTCTTACAGAATGTTGGGGGAGCCAAGATCTTGGTTTTCATTAATGTTTAACTATGAAAATATATTATTGCCAGAAATTAGTGGCTCTTTAATCCCAGCATGCAGAAATCAAGGCTAGCCCGGTCTACAGAGAGAAGTTCTAGGACAGCCAGAGCTACACAGAGAAATTCTGTCTGGAAG
>NC_022009.1:13792443-13809111 GCF_000317375.1 Microtus ochrogaster | reverse complement strand
GAGGAGGAGGAGGAGGAGGAGGAGGAGGAGAAAGAAGAAGAAGAAGAAGAAGAAGAAGAAGAAGAAGAAGAAGAAGAAGAAGAAGAAAAAGAAGAAGAAAAAGAAGAAGAAGAAGAAGAAGAATTATCAACAAGCAGATGACATTCTTACTTTATAAAGAAACTATTCATGATAGGCCATTTATCAAGACTTCTCATTAAGCAATTCTATATGCCAGATTATTTTCTTTGTTGTTTTTTGTTTGTTTGTTTGTTTTGAGATAGGATCTCCTATAGCCAGACTGACCTCTTGCTACACAGTCAAATATGAGCTTGAACTTGTGATTGTTTACTGATGTTTCTGTCCCACCAAGTCTCACAGCTGTTTAGTCCCAAATAAACACACAGAAGTCTACATTAATTATAAACTGATTGGCCTTTTAGCTCAGGCTTCTTATTAACTCTTATAACTTATATTAGCCCATAATTCCTGTCTGTGTTAGCCACATGGATTGGTACCTTTTTTGGCGAGGCAGTCACATCTTGCTTCCTCTGTGTCTGGGTGACTACTGCAGACTGAGCTTTCCTCTTCCCAGAATTCTCATTGCCCCACCTCTACTTCCTGCTGGTCACCCCACTTACACTTCCTGCCTGGCTACTGGCCAATCAGCATTTTATTAAACAAGTACAAGAAACAAATCTTTACAGGGTAAAACTAATGCCCCACAACATGTGATATTCCTGCCTCTACCTCCCAAGCAATGGGATTTCAGGTATGTGTCATCAACTGTTATTGATTGATTGATGCAATCAATCCAAGCAATGGGATTCCACTGATCCATGTGGAAGTCAGAAACAATTTGTAGAAGTTGGTTCTCATTTTCCATGTGTGTTCCAAGAGCCATATTGTACTACCTGCTCACTGAACCACCCCAATGGTCCTCCCAACTCCAATTCTATGTTGAACACAGGGGCCTCATGAAAACACACAAGCACCAACTGAGCTACAGCCCTGTTATAAGGAGACTGTTAGTTATTTCCCCGCTGCTCAGCCCCAAAATAACCACACAGAAACTGTATTAATTAAATCACTGCTTGGCCCATTAGCTCTAGCTTCTTATTGGCTAACTCTTGCATCTTAATTTAGCCTATCTCCATTAATCTGTATATCTCCAAGTGGCTGTGGCATACTGGCAAAGATTTGGCATGTCTGTCTCTGGTGGTAGCTCCATGGCTTCTCCTTGACTCTGCCTCCTTTCTCCCAGCATTCAGCTTAGTTTTCCCTGCCTAACTAAGTTCTACCTTGCTATAGGCCAAGCCAGTTTCTTTATTCATTAACCAATAAAAGCAACACATAGACAGAAGGACCTCCCACACCACAACCCTAGCCCTGCTAAACTATTTTTCAAATTATTTGACTATTGCCCAGAAGCATGTGAATGCTCTGATATTTTGTATTCTAACAAACAAAAAATATTAGTTATTTTTGCATCACTGTGACCAAAATATGGAAACCCATTAAGAATAGGTTTGTTTTGTTTCTCAGCTGTTTGTCATAGTAGGGAAGGCATTGTAAGGTGAGGAGTTCTGCTGGTGGCAGAGGGACCTAGGAAGTGGCAGGTTCCTCACAGGGTGGCAGACAGGAAGCTGAGAGAGCAGAATTGGAACCAGGCCACCCCAAGTGACCTACTTCAGTCAAACAGCTTTACCCACTCCCTAAAGGCTCCATAACCTTTGATGTAGTACCACAAACTAAGTGCTAAGGCTCGAAAACCAGCCTGCAGGGAACATTTCAGATCCAGCCCACACCAGCCCATGTGTATTATTTTGTTTTTGCCATCTCTCTGGTTAATGTTTCCAGTGTGACATAAATTACAGTTGCTTGGAAAGACAGAGCCTCAGTTAAGGAATTACCTCCATCACATGGGCCTGTGGGCATGTCACTGGGGTGCTTTCTGACTTATGATTGAGATGGGAGGGCCCAGCTCACCATGGGCAATGTCTCCCTGGGCAGGTGGTCCTGGTTTGTATAAGAAATCATGCTAATCAAGCAACATGGAGCAAGCCAGTAAGCAACATTTCTCCAGGGCCTGTGCTCAATCCCTGCTCCAGGCTCCTACTTTGAGCTCCTGCCCTGGCTTTAGTTCATAGTAGACACTAACCTGTAAGCCAAATAAACCCTGTTCTTCCCACACTGCTGTTGGTCTTGGTGTTTATCACAGCAACAGAAACCAAAGTAGGACTCCATCCCATGGTGTGTGGTGTTATATCTCATTGTGGTTTGGATTTGCTATCCCCTAATGACCAGTGATGCTAAGATCTTTTAGGTGATTTTTGACCATCTGTATATCTTCCTTGGAAAAGTGTATATCTGGGTGTCTCCCCTTTTTTCATTGGATTTGTTTTTTTATTATTGGGCTGAAGAATTTTTTAATGATTGCCGGGCGATGGTGGCGCACACCTTTAATCCCAGCACTCGGGAGGCAGAGGCAGGCGGATCTCTGTGAGTTCGAGACCAGCCTGGTCTACAGAGCTAGTTCCAGGACAGGCTCCAAAGCCACAGAGAAACCCTGTCTCGAAAAACCAAAAAAAAAGAATTTTTTAATGATTGTAGACACAAGTTCATTAGCCTTCATGTTACATGCAAATGTTTTCTCCAACTCTGTGTGTTGTCTTCATTATCTTAAGGATGTCCTTTGAAATAATAAATCATTCATATTAATAAAGTACACTTTGTTTTTTCATACTGTTGTTGCTTTGATCTTTTTTTTTATTATATGTCTGCATCTCCCTCTGTTTGTGAGGAGGAGACAAGAAGCTCAGGAGTTCAAGGCCAACCTTGGATCGATGCAGAGCTCAGGACAAGTCTGTACCATAGGAGACCATGCCAAAACAAATTGAAAAGGAAAAGAAACTATCACCTAAAACCAAGTGTGGTGAGTGTGTTCATTATTTTTCTGTTGCTATGACAGAAAATCATGACCAAGACAACCATGGAAAGGTGTATTTGGGCTTGCAGTTCAAGCGGGATGAATCCATGAATGATGAGGAAATATGGCGTCAAACATTGTGGCAGGAGCTCACATCTCAAACTGCAAGGTGAAGCAGAGAAAGGAGCTGGGAATGACTTCAGGCTTCAAGCTCTCAAAGCCTGCCTTCAGTGACATACTCCCTCCAACAAGGCCACGCCTCCTAAACCTTTCCAAATATTGCCACCAACTAGGGACATGAGCCTGCAGGTGACATTCTCATTTAGACCACTACAGTTGCAGTTTCAGAACTTGGGTGTGAAAGATGGGTTGACTAGAAGTTCAAGGTCATGCTCAGCTATATATAGTAAGTGAGTTCAAGGTTGGCCTGAACTTCATGAGACCCTGCTTCAGGAAAAATACAATTAAAGAGGAAGAAATCTTTACTTTAAGACTGAGCTATACTGTTGGCCTGATAACAAAGACTAACCCCAAGCCAGGGGCCCCAGGTCAACCTGAAATAGCCCCAAAGTGAGACACAGCCCTAGGAGGCAGCCTTAGAAAGGGACAGCAGGGCTGGCTACTGATAAGCCAAAATGTGCAGGTGGAAGAAAGTTGACTAGGGTAGTGAAGGACGCCGTGGTTGAGAGCCCTGACCTTGGTGACTGAGGAGTCTGATAACCCTAAGCTTGGGATGGGTGATCCTCAGGAGCCAGTGCTCCAAGGTAAGATTAACAACTGGCAGGATAAGGGAACTAAAATTTCTATGGAAAGTTCTGTGGAGCACAGCCTCAGCCCTCCAGGGGAGCACGTAGTCACTCCTCCTCCAATGGGACACAGCCTCACATCTCCAGGGGAGCACGGCTTCATTTCTCTGGATGAACACAGCCTCCAATAGGGTCTGATGGAGACTGGAGCCCCTATATAGAACGTAGTTCTGCATTTGTTTCCCCAACTCCCAATATCCTTGGAAGACAAGTCCCATTTACAATATTCACCACCCACCTCTGCCGTCCAAGTGCTCAGAGTAAGGGCATGCTCCACCACACCCAACAAAAGGTTAGTGACATAATTTTTATTTTTATTGTATAAACATTTGTATGTATGTATATATGCATGTATGAATGTATGTATGTATGTATGTACTGTGTGCGTTCCTGGTGCCCATGGAGATGGAGATCAGGCATTGGATTTCATGTGACTAGAGTTACAGATAGTTACAGATAGTGAGCTTCCATGGAGGTGCTGGGATTTGAACCCAGGTCCTCTGGAAGAACAGCCAGTGCTCTTAACTGCTGCATCATCTCCCTAACCCCCACCCTAACTGCAATTTTAGAAAACCCACAAAGAAGCCCTTTAAATACTTCCTGTTTTCTATTTGCCACCTCTATCCTCCCAGTTTGCCCTTTCCCTCCTCTTCCTTTGCTTTTTTTAGTCATGGTTTGACTTTCTTCTTCTTCTTTTAAAGACATTTGGAGCTGGAGAGATGGCTCAGTCGTTAAGAGTACTTGCTGCTCTTTTAGAGGACCCGGATTCAGCTTTCAGTGCCCATACTGAGTGGCTCACACTGTCTGTAATTCTAGATCTCTGCGGAACCCATATGTACACACATACAGACACACACATTTACAGAAATTAAGAATAAAATAAATTTCAGACAATGAAAAGGCTTTTGTTGTCTGAGACAAGGTCTCACTGTATAGCTCATAGTGGCCTGGAACTCACAGAGGTCCACTTTCCTCTCCATACTAGAGCTGGATTAAAGCTATGCGCCACTACTCCTTGCACTACTAAAATAAAATTTACAACTAGATATGAAAAACAGAACTTTTCAACAGATAGAAGAAATGGATAAATCCCTGTTGGCAGAAGCTGCTCATTTGCTCCTGGCCACACAGGCTCAAAATAATCACACTGAAACTATATTAATTGTAACACTGCTTAGCCAATGACGCTAGCATATTCCTAGCTAGCTCTTACATCTTAAATTAACCCATTTCTATTCATCTGTGTATTACCACGTGGTTGTGGCTTACCAGTAAGGTTACATCCAGTGTCCAGTGTCTGTCTCCTATGGCAGCTACATGCCATCTCTCTGACTCCGCCTACTCTCTCCTCCTCTATCTGCTTGGAATTCTCGCTTTGCCCTATTCTGTGCTGCAATAGACCCAAAGTAGCTTCTTTATTAACCAATGGAATTCACAGCATACAAAGGGGAATCCCACATCAAATCCCTACACACATAACTTACTAAAATTAAATCAAGTTGTACATAAGCAGTTGAAGCAGATTTATAACAAGCAAACAGACTGAAGAATCTCCCAATCAAGGAATGCTCAGAACCAGGTAAATTCCCTGCTGTGTTTCCTCAGGTCTTCAGCAGCGGCCATCAGTGCTCCACCTATCCCATAAAACAAGGGTGGCTGGAGAACAGCCAAAGACTCTCTGTAAGTCAGTATCACTCTAATGCCAAAGCAGACATGGTAGGAAAGAAGAGAGGGAGGGAGGAAGCGAGGGAGGGAGGGAGGAAGGGAGGGAGGAAAAAGAAAAAAATCTTGGCAAATATTTCCCTGATAAACATGGAAACAAAAATTCTCAATGAACCCTTGCAAACTCAATTTGATAGCACTTTCTAGATAATATGGTCAAATTGATTTCATTACAGGAATGCAAAGATGGTTCAACATATGTATGTCAGTCAATATAATAATATATGGCTGGGAAAGTGGCACAGATAGAAAGGTGTTCATCTAACAAGGACAAACCCCTACTTTGATCCCAGGCACCCCATAACTGAGCATGATAGTTTGTGCTTGTAATCCCAGAACTCAGACGTGGGGGTAGCAAGATCACAAGATAAGGCCATCATTGGCTATATAGCAAGTTCAAAGCCTGCCTGGGTTTCTTTGTATAAGAACAACATAAAATAGACTTAGGGACAGAATTCACACGACCTCCTCAATAAATGCAAAAACATGGAGGCAGGAACTCAAGCAAGGACCATGGAGAAACACTGCTGTCTCACTTGCTACTTCAAACTCGCTCAGTTCCTTTTCTTTTACAATCCAAGTACACCTGGCTATGGATAGCACCACCCACAGTGAGCTCAGCCCTCCTACATTAATGAACAGTTTTAAAAATGCCCTACAGACACATCCACAGGCCAGTCTGATGAAGCCAATTCATCATTTGAGGTTCTTGTCTTGGGTTCCCTTGATGGTGGATGGAAACCTGTAAGCCAAATACAGGGCAGACACTATAGCTCAGCTTTAGAACATTTGCCCAGCATGGATAAGACCCTAAAGTTAGTTCCCGGCACCACAAAATAAAACAACCTTGAGAACTCATCCAGAATTCCCTGAGAGCAGTTAAACACTTTCGGCAAAGTAACAGGATGCACGAAAATCCTAAACATAATTGCCTTTAAAAAAAAAAAACCTACCTGGTAGATTAAGGCTGCAATGGTTGCCACCTCTCCCAAGCTTTGAATGTCACCATGCCACAGAGATGACAAGATGAAGAAAGATACAAAAAGTCGGATGACAAAGGAAGACCCAGTAAACAAGGCTAGGGACAAAGCCAAAAAGGAGTGACCCAAAGGCAAAATGCTAGCCAAAGCCAACAATGCAGTCCTGTTTGACAAAGAGACCTGTGACAAACTCTACAAGGAAGTTCCCAACTCCAAGTTTGTTACTTTGACTGTGGTCTCTCTCTGGGGGACCAAAGTTCTTCAGAAGCTACCTAGGGAAGGACCCATCAAACTGGTTTCAAAACACAGATTCAAAGTAATTTATACCAGGAACACAAAGGGTTGAGATATACCAGCTTCTGGAGAAATGTAAGAACAAGTACAGTCAAGTGTACATTTGGAGAAAAAAAAAACTTTATTAAATTAAAAAAAATAATAAACCTAGTCAAGGAGGTAAGGAACTTTACCATGGAAACTTTAAGGTGCTTAAGAAATTGAAGAGGACACTGCAAGATAGAAAGACAACCCATGTTTGTGGATTGACAGAATACTGTGAAAATGGCTGTACCACCCAAATCAATACACATTAAAATATAATAACATTCTTGAACAAACTAGAAAAGCAACCCTAAAACTCACAGAAGCACAACAGACCCTAAACAGACAAAGCAACCCTAAGAAGAAATGATGCTGGAGGAACCACAGTACCTGATCTCAAATTACGCCGCAGAGCCACAGTGACAAAACAAGTATTGTACAGGCACATGCATACAAGTGGAAATGAAGGCTAACAGAAGATCAGGAATAAAGGGACCGGGGATACAGCTCAGCTGGTAGAATGCTTGCCTCCTGTGTCTGAGGCATGAATCCAATCCCCAGAACCACATAAACTAGGTATGGTAATGAAAGACCCCTGGAGTTGTGTTGGGACCATCTGGAGTCCTGGCCTCCAGCTGCTCTTCCCTGCTAGAAGTCTTTACTTTCCTTCTGATTTGAGTTACTGAAAGCTGTGTCAAAGTTGTTTACCAGCTCTGCTTCATGAGCACGTGTTGCCTTGGCCTTGAGGATCAGAGGAAAAGTTTTCACTTGTTGGCCCACTTGACTGTTGGGTATATAAGCCTCCATGGTGCTATTGAGTAGGGGCTTTTTACCAGGGACTAGAAGTCCGTGTCTCTGTCTCTCTGTCTGTGTGTTCGTGTGTTTCAACCTCCAGCCCCTTGCCCAAAGCTTGGGAACTGTATGGTAGCGCATAGAGCGCAGACAGGCGTTGTGCACTGCAGTGTTGGGAGATTCCCACTCAAGTCTCAGGATAACACGACCTCCACCCTAAGTACTCACGAGAGACCATCCTTGCTGTAATCACATGAGATTTATTGACAGGAACCAGTGCACTGGGGCCGAGACTCATATCCCACGCAGGGGTGGAGGAGTTCGACCTCGAGTAGCTAGGAGAAAAGGTATTTAGGGGAAGAAACCACAACCCAAAGGGGTAGGGAGGGCGTCATTGGAAGATTCCGAAAATACCAGCGATAATCACATTTCCCAAAATTGTTCTTCAAGATTATAATCTAACTTTGTGGTCAGCCAGTTCCTGGAACAAAGTCATTGAACCAGCCAACCTAGATTTTTGGCTCTACTCTTCCTACTAGGGGAGGGGGATCTGGATTTATCCTGGTCTTTCAGTTACACATGCCTGTAATATCAACACTTCGTTGGTGAAGCAGAAGGATCAAATGTTCAAGATCTTCCCATGTGATTTCCAGGCCAACTTGAATTACATAAGACCCTTTCTCCACAACAAAAGAAGCCAGAAAAAAAAAAAAAAAACCTATGCAACTGTTGCCCAATAGTCACCTGATTTTTAAAAGTTTTTACTCAGTGTGTGTGTGTGTGTGTGTGTGTGTGTGTGTGTGTGTGTGTGTGTGTGTGTGTGTTGAGGAACTGGGGATGTGTGTACCACAGTGCTTGTGTGGATATCAGAGAACAACTCGCAAGAGTTGGTTCTCCCACCATGTGCACTCTGAGACTCTAACTCAGGTTGTCTTTTTGTTTGTTTGGTTTTGTTTTGTTTTATTGTTGCTCTTTGGGATGGGGGTTGAAACAGGGTCTCTCTACATAGTCCTGCCTGTCCTGGAACTCACTGTGTAGACCAGGATGGCCTCAAACTTAAAAAGATCCCCTTGGCTCAGTCTCTCAAGCAAGACCTACTATGCCCAGCCTAGCTTATCTGATTTGTAGCAAGCACCGTTATCCATTTTGCATTTCATCAGGCATGATTTCTTTCCTTTTTTTCTTTTTCTTTTCTTTTTCTTTTGATTCTATGCAGTCCAAGTTGAAGCATAACTTGCTGTGTAATAAAGAAGAATGACCTTGAACTCCTGGTTCACTGCGTGTTAGGATTACAGGCTTGCATCAGCAAGTCTGGTTTTTGTTGCTGTTGGTTCTTTGCTTGTATGACATGAGGAATTAATTATGCTGTATCACAGACTGTCTTAGAGCTTGTTCTGTAGACCAGGCTGGCCTCAATCTTTTGGTTGGCCATCCTCCTGCCTCTACCTCCCAAGTTTGTTTTCTGAGATAAGGTCTGATGGTTACTTTAAGGAAGGGAGGGAAGGGAGAATTAAAGTAAATATCACACCTTGGAGAGAGGGAAAGGGGGGGAGAGAGGGAGGGGGAAGAGAAGGGCAGAGGGAAAGAGGGGGGAAGAGGGGGAGGGGGAAGAGACGGGCAGAGAGAAAGGGAGAGAGAAGGAGGAAGAGAGAGAGAGGGAGAGAGAATCTCATAGCAAGGGAAACAATCAGAACTGAGGGCAGGAAAAGCTTTGCCAAGTAGGGTCTAAGAGGGTTAGTATCTAGACTCTAAAGAACTTTAAAAATTGAACACCCCGGCCAGGCGATGGTGGCTCACGCCTTTAATCCCAGCACTCGGGAGGCGGAGGCAGGCAGATCTCTGTGAGTTCGAGACCAGCCTGGTCTACAGAGCTAGATCCAGGACAGGCTCCAAAGCCACAGAGAAACCCTGTCTCAAAAAACAAAACAAAACAAAACAAAACAAAAAAAATTGAACACCCCGGTGAGGGGGAGGGGGGATCATCCAGTTTCTAAATGAGCAAACAAATAAAACAAATGTCTCAAAAGAAGAAATACAAAAGACCAATCAGTTTATGAAAAAAGAATTTAGCCAGGCGGTGTGGTACATGCCTTTAATCCCAGCACTCGGGAGGCAGAGACAGGCAGATCTCTGTAAATGCAAGGCCAGCCTGGTCTACAGAGTGAATTCCAGGATAGGCTCTAAAGGGACAGAGAAACGCTGTCTCAAAAAAACCAAAGAGAGAGAGAGCTTAAATCCTTAATCCATTGAGGGAAATGCAAACTAAAACTATATCAAGATTCCATAGCGAGTCACTCAGAATGACTGGAGTCTAGAAACACACAGGGTTTACAGGGCTAAGGATACGGCTCAGATGGCAGAGAGCTGACCCAGCGCGCACAACCCTGGTTCTCATTGGAGCATGTTTTTAAATATTTATTTATTTATTATGTATACATTATTCTGTCTGTGTGTATGTCTGCATGCCAGAAGAGGGCACCAGACCTCATTACAGATGGTTGTGAGCCACCATGTGGTTGCTAGGAATTGAACTCAGGACCTCTGGAAGAGCAGGCAATGCTCTTAACCTCTGAGCCACCTCTCCAGCCCCTGGAGCATTTTTTCTTAAGCCATAGCTTCAGCATGAGATCATGGCTACATCTTTTAGAAAAGCCAGTTAGGGTATTTTCGCTTAATATTCTTTAGAATGACTCATTAATACTGCAAAATTACTATAATACTAATGACTCAAATATATCAGCCTCTAATTTGTTCTTTTTGAGACAAGGTCTCTCATTGTGCACCCCTGACTGTCCTGGAGTTCATAGTGTGTGGTTGGCTTTGAACTCACAGAGTTCCAGTTCCATCTGCCTCTGCCAAGCACTGGGATTAAAAGCTTGTGTCACCACACCCAGCCAGCATTAATTCTTTTTCTGTGGTTCTTTGTTTGTTTTCGAGACAGGGTTTACTCTGTGCAGCTTTGGTGCCTGTGCTGGAACTAGCTCTTGTAGACCAGGCTGGCCTCGAACTCACAGAGATCTGCCTGCCTCTGCCTCCCAAGTGCTGGGATTAAAGGTGTACACCACAACCACCACCTAGTCAGCATTAATTCTTACACAGAATAGAGTAAGTCAGACACAGCACCTGTGGGGTTCAAATCTCAAGGAAAGAAAAGAGTTGGAGGACTAGGTTTCTTTGGTTCATTCATTCTTCATTCACAAACACCTATGGAGGACACGTAATGTGCCTGCTGCCTTTTCTAGGTGCTGAAGAGGCACAAGCAGCAAAAACAAAACAAAATACCAACACTTTTTTTTTTTTATTTTCGAGACAGGGTTTCTCTGTAGCTTTTGGTTCCTGTCCTGGAACTAGCTCTTGTAGTCCAGGCTGGCCTTGAACTCACAGAGATCCTCCTGCCTCTGCCTCCCAAGTGCTGGGATTAAAGGCGTGCGCACCACCGCCCGGCTAATACCAACACTTTTAAAGATGACTCAGCAGTTATGAGCACTGGCTGCTCTTCCAGAGGACCTGGGTTCAATTCCCAGCACCCACATGGAGGCTCACGACTATTTATAAATCCAGTACAGGAGATCCAATCACCTCTTCTGGGTGTCTCACCAAGCACCCAAGTGCTACACAGCAGGCAAAATACATATATATCATATATATATATATATATATGATACATATATATAATAAATTTTAAAACAGATTTAATAAAACCATAATCATCATGGACATGTAATTATTGTAATGTACAATTTTATGAAAAAATTAAAGCACACATTAGTCTATGAATACCTATTCCAGTGTTTTCTAGAACTTCATTCCTTAAATATTTTCTAATTAAAAAATCTTCAAATACTTTTATAATACTTGAATTTATGTTTAATATTTTTCTAGTTTTTATTTTTTTAAAGTGGTTTATCCTCAGCGTTTATGTATTCTAAAATGTTTAGCTATATGGACTATGTCTGCATGTATGTAACAATTCAAGTAAAGACAGCCGGGCACAGATGCACACTCCTTTGGTCCCAGTACTCAGGAGGCAAGAGCAAGCAGATTTCTGTGAGTTCAAGGCCAACCTGATCCACATAGCAAGTTCCAGACCTAGCAGTAAAGACATTTTTTTTTTCTGTTTGTGCAAATCACCGATTGGTTTTCCACTTGCAAAATTAGTACATTTAACAGATGTACATAGCCAGGTATGATGTTACATGCCTATAATCCCCAACATTGGGGAGGCTGAGGCAGGAAGATTACCATGGGTTTGAGACCAACCTGGGCTACATAGTAGTTCCGGGTCATCCTTGATAAACAGAGTAAGACCTCTTTCAAACTCTTACTCAGTTTCCCAAAAGACAATGCTCACCTTTGGATTCAGATAAAGAAATCAATAATTTGCATATGTCAGAACAGGCCACAGTTTCAGCACTGAAGGGGCAAGCAAGGAAGACTGGGAGTTGAAGGACAGCCTCAACTATATAAAAAATACATAAAAAGTTTAAAGGCTAGCCTGGGCTGTAGGACACCCTGTGTCTAATGTTGTTTTTAAACAACAACAACAAAAGAACAATGAGGGCTGGAGAAATGGCTTAGAGGGTGAAGAAACTTCCTCCAAGTCTGACAGTTTAAGTTCATCTTCAGGGCCATAGAGTGGAAGAAAAGAGCAGACTCCCACAAGGCATCCTCTGATCTAGACACACACACACACACACACACACACACACACACACACACAATTAAAATAACAAAA
Source organism: Microtus ochrogaster (assembly GCF_000317375.1). Classification (NCBI taxonomy): domain Eukaryota; kingdom Metazoa; phylum Chordata; class Mammalia; order Rodentia; family Cricetidae; genus Microtus; species Microtus ochrogaster. The sequence goes on along the minus strand of NC_022009.1, from coordinate 13,796,850 downwards.
ATTAATTATTTAAAAATAACACCAGAATAAATCAACCAACTAAATAATTGCACATAATGCCAGGGGTATTGTTCAGGGGTAGAGTATATGCTTAGAAGGAAGAAGGCCCTGGGTTTATCCCGAGCATCCAAGCAACAACCCAAACAGAAAGACAGTTTCTATCATGATATGGCAAGAAATCACAAAGACGATAAACACCGAGGTCAGGGGAGGATGTCGTTCAGTGGTGGAGGGCTTCCCTCCTCTACGCCTTGGGGTTGATCCTCAGCACTGAGAAACAACAAAACCATATTAGAATTACCAGGGAGGGCACAGGCCCCATTCCATGTGACTCATGGGAGTTACTCTTTTGATGAACTCTGGGGAGGGGCATCGAGGGTCAGCACAGACATTGAACAGCACAGGGACATCTCCAGGAGAGGAGGAGCAGGGGCTGTTAAAGCCAGGGTGGTTTTATCGCAGCCGAAGACAGGCAGCACTTGGGTTCATCAGTGCACAGCTCCCGAGAGCCCCTGGTCTGGTATGTGTCTGTCCTCACGCGTGTTATCTGCGTGAGAAAGAAATGTGCAGGACGATAGGGGCGGCCTCTGCCTTTCATCTTCTTTGGTATTTGGTACGCTGGGGTATGTATGAGGATGTTTAGTAAATACGTTTATACTAGTGAAGAGATACAGATAGACTCAGAAATTTTTTTTTATGAAGAATAATACTAGTGTGGCATAAACATGCATTACAAGTGCTTGGTGGATTATTACAAAGTCAACGACCTCCGAGGCCTGTTGGCCCAGGCTTGCAGTCCCCATGACTCGGAAGGCCGAGGCAAAGGATGGGGAAATCAGAGCCTATCAGCATATAGAGTAAGTTCAATGACAGCCTGGGTGCTTCCGAGCGAGTCTCTCTCAAAGTAAAAACATAAAGGGCTAGGGCTGCCGCTTGGCGGTGACGTATTTATTTATTCTGTGAGGAGCCCTAAGGTTAAAGCCCAGTGCCAAAAACACACACACAAAAAAAAAACCACAAAAAGCCCATACAGCAATTTTAATCCTTTGTTCTTTTTTTTTAATATTTATTTATTTAGTATACAATATTCTGTCTGTATGCCTGAAGGCCAGAAGAGGGCGCCAGACCTCTTTACAGATTGTTGGGAGCCACCATGTGGTTGCTGGGAATTGAACTCAGGACCTTTGGAAGAGCAGGCAATGCTCTTAACCACTGAGCCATCTCTCCAGCCCTACTTTGTTCTTTTGTTTTGCTATTGTTTAAGTTTTTGGTTTTTCCAGACAGGGTGTCTCTGTGTAGTCCTGACTGTTCTGGAATTCACTGTGTAGACCAGGCTGGCCCGGAACCTGGAGATCCATGCGCCTCCACCTCACGAGTGCTGGGATTAAAGGCGTGTGCCATGGTTGTTGCCACCGCTACCCAGCTGAAATTGTGTGTGTGTGTGTGTGTGTGTGTGTGTGTGCTTGTGTATGACTATGTGCCAATGAGTGAAGGGGCCCATAGAGGCCAGATGAGGGCGTCAGATCCCTTGAAACAGGAGTTACAGGCAGTTGTAAAATGCCCAGCGTGTGCTGGAAACTCAACTCAAGGCCCCTACAAGAGCAACACCTGCTCCTAATACCCCACAGTCCCTTTGTTTTGGAGACAGAGTCTCACCGAGCCCAAGTTGGACTTGAACTCAACTGTGGTGCTGACGACCTTCAACTTCCGACTCCCCAGCCTCTACCGCCTGAGTGATGGAATTACAAGCATGAAACATCATTCCTGGTTATGGCATACTGGGTTCCAGCCCACACCCTTACGCAAGCTAGGCAGGCATTCTAACTGAGCCACACCCTCAGCCCAATCCTTTGTAAACAATCTGCAGTGCCCAAGGTCATTTATTCACACCGTCTGCATTCTGTGCATACCATATTATAGCTGCGTGTATATGCAAGATGGGTACGTATGTGTGTGCGTGCATATGTGTGCGTGCGTGCGTATGTGTAAGCACACACCATGGCCCTTGTGTGAATGTCAGAACACAACTCTATGGAGTTGTTTCATTCCCTCTGCCTTTACCTGTGTTCCAGGATCACAGCCAAGTCCACCAGACTTCAACAGCAAGTGCTTTACCCACTGAGCCATCAGCTGGTCCCATGCCTATTGGTGCTTTTGCTTTTATTATTTATGGGTTGTTATCTTTTTGAGATGATCTTGCCATGTAGCCATGCTGACCTGGAACTCATCATCCCCTTTCCCCGCCTCTGGAGTCCTAAGATCACAACTATGGGCCGCCATACTGGACCTTCACTGTTTTTATCCAGTCTAGTGACGTACACAGGTTAGCCCAGCGCTTGAAGTTGAGACTGGAGGAGCAGGATCTTGAAACCGGCTTGAGGTAGACAACAAGTCTCTGCCTCAAAGATAAAAGCCAAAGCTGGGGCCTGGAGAGATGTCTCAGCAGTTGAGACCAATTGGTGGGCGATTGTGAGGACAGTGTTTGGATGCTAACACCCACATGACAAGTCAGTAACCAAGGAGGGTGGAGACTGGAGGATTCCCGAGACTTACTGACTTCCCTACCCAAGGAAATGTGAGCCCCATGCTCAGGAGGAGACCATGCCCTGTCTCAAAATAAATATGCAGAGAGTGATAGAAGAGAAAACACAATGCATTCTTCTAGCCTCTGTGAATACCCACCCCCCACACACAAATAAAGTTTAAAAAAATCTGTACATGAGTTGGTCGGTGGTGGCGCACACCTTTAATGCCAGCATTCGGGAGGTAGAGTTCGAGACCAGCCTGGTCTACAGAGCTAGTTCCAGGACAGGCTCCAAAGCCACAGAGAAACCCTGTCTCGGGGAAAAAAAAAAAAAAAAAGAAAGAAAGAAAGAAAGAAAAGAAAAACAAAACGAACAAAATTTACAACAGAAAAAAAAAGGAAGAGAAGAAAACAGAGAGAAAGAAAGAAGAAAGAAAGGACAACTGAGCTGGAGACCCGCCTAACCTCCCCGACTCCCCGACCCTGCCGCGATTTAACTCACAACACCTGAGCTGTAATCTAAGCTTTCCTCTGTCCGACTAATATGACCTTTTAATATGAAGGACAATTTCTCACACTTCACAGATGAGAGGAATCAGAAATTTAGAAATATTGACCAGTATTTTACTTTTTTTTTTTTTTTTTTTTTTTTTTTTTTTTTTTTTGGTTTTTCGAGACAGGGTTTCTCTGTGGTTTTTGGAGCCTGTCCTGGAACTAGCTCTGTAGACCAGGCTGGTCTCGAACTCACAGAGATCCGCCTGTCTCTGCCTCCCGAGTGCTGGGATTAAAGGCGTGCGCCACCACCGCCCGGCTTACTTTATTTTTTAGAAGATTTATTTTTGATGTTTTTAGTTGCGCACTTTTGTGTGTGTTCGTATTGTGGATGTGTGCACATTAGTGAGGGGCTGGAAGCCAGGGTCACCAGATCCCCTGAGAGCTGGGCTTACAGGACACACATGCTAGGAACCAGCCATGGACCTCTCAAAGAGCCCAACTGTGTCTCCAGGGTCTGGCTAGTATTTTAAATTACAATTTCAAGTAGTTGTTGATAATAAGCAATTTCCTATTTTGAATGTCTTTGCCCAAGATAAAGAAAACAGAATCAATTTTACTTTAAAATATTACTATTTTAAAAAGAAAAATACTGACCTTTTTCTGACATTCATTTTTCTGTTTTTCTTTTTTCTGCTTTTGTCTCATTCCTGCTTGGTGTTTCCCTTTATTGTTTTCTTCTCTAGTGTTGAACGCTTTGTAATTTAAAACCTCTTTCTCCCTGGAGCCTGTGTGTGTATGGGGTGTGTCCTCTGCTTTGAATTGCTTCTTTTACCCAATGTCTTTTCTTTTTCTTTCTTTTTTATTTCCTTTCTTTCTTTATTTTAGATAGGCTTGAGTCGGTTGGTAGAAATCATCTCCTGTCCCCAGCCAGTTCTTAATCCATCGCCCTCAGAGGATAGAGCGAACAGACCTGCAGAGTCCAGAGAAGTACTTACTTGTCAGTTCACAACCTTGAATTGGATAAAACAGATTGCCACAAAGGATTAAATGAATCCGAGGTAGCAGCAGCAGTTGGCTGAGCGCCATTGCAGCTCTGAGAGAGTACGAAGCCCTTCCGGGTGCCAACCAAAAGCAGTCTCTTGTGAAGCAAGTCTGCAGATCACCACAGGAGTCACAGGCCTGGGAGGCTGGAAGAATAGATTCCTGGGCAGAAACCATGGTGGTCCTCACCTTTAACCCCAGCACACAGGAGGCAGAGGCAAGTGAGTCTCTGTGAGTTCAAGGCCAGCCTGGTCTTCTAGGCCAGCCAGGACTATACAGAGAAACCCTATCTTGAAAAACAAAAACAGAAAAAGAAGAAGAAGGAGGAGGAGGAGGAGGAGGAGGAG
>NC_022009.1:13777912-13792343 GCF_000317375.1 Microtus ochrogaster | reverse complement strand
AAGAAGAAGAAGAAGAAGAAGAAGAAGAAGAAGAAGAAGAAGAAGAAGAAGAAGAAGAAGAAGAAGAAGAAGAAGAAGAAGAAGAAGAAAAGAATAAATTTCTCTCAGCAGTCAAAATGCAGGCAGAAATATGGTCTCCTCCACTGCACCGCACTCTCTCACCCAAAGCCACTGGTTAGTCCTGGAAGTTACCTGTCCAGGGCAGAAGCTACAGGTACTTGAAGTGTCTTGTAAGTCTGTCCCAGTCAAATCTCAAGGCAGCCAGACTTTCTCAGTGTGGAAGCCAGATTGGAGACAGATGCTACAGTATTCAAACTGCTTCCCTGAGAAAAACACAGGAGCCCCTTGGGCAGACTCCAGAGGGTGCCCATTTTCTTCCTTTGTTTATCCTTTTGTAGATCTTTGAGACACAGTCTTTATAGACAGCCTGAGCAGGTCTCAAACTCCCTAATTTTAACTTAAAACTGTTTTGTTTTTTTTTTTCAAGACAAGGTCTTACTGTGTAGCCCTCCACCCGTCTCTGTCACCCAAGTGCTGGGATTAAAGGTGTGTGCCACTACAGCCACCCAGGCCTGAACTCCTGACTGTCCTCCTGCCTCAGTCACTGGACTGTCAAGACTCTAGGTGTGTGCCACCACACTTGGCTAAAATGGTGACTTCTTCCTGCCTTTGGTAGTGCTGGAGACTGGACCTAGGACCTTGCATAGCCTAATGTTTTACCACTGAAATCCAAGCCTCAACCTTTGAGGGGTCCATATTCACCTAAGCAAGGCATTCTCTGTAGGAATCCTAATTGGTAGAGCCCCATCACAGCAGGATCCTTAATAATGGCCACATTTATCTCACTTATTAATAGGTTTTTTTTCTTTCTCATTTTTAGTGGTCTTGCCAGAGGCTTGTTGATTTTATTTTTTTTAAAGATTTTCAACAATTAATATGTTTTTCTGTGGAGTGTCTATTTTTCTACTTTAGTCACCTTGGCTCTTGACTGTTACTTCTTCTGTCCTTTTGAATTTAGCTACTGGTTTTGAAAACAGGCTATTGTGTGAACGAGCTGGTTCATCAGGAAAAGACGCTTAATGACAAGCCCGAGGATCTGAGTTCAGTCCCTGGGACCCACGGGGTGGAAAGGGAGAACTGGCTTCTGTGGGTTGTCCTGCAACCTCCATAAATGTTCTGAGGTATGCACATGCATGCATGGATGGAAACTTTTTCATCTTAAATTTGTATTTTATGTGTATGTGTGTGCCTAGGTATGTGTGTTTGTAGTTTTTTGTGTCTAGTAGCCTGTGGAAGTCAAAAGAGGCATTAGATTTTCTGGAATTGGAGTTATAGACGGTAGTTAGCTGTCCTGTTCTCTACAAGAAGAGCAAATGTTCTTAACGGCTGGCCATCACTCTGGCCAGAAAAAAAAAATTCCTTTAAAGTGTCTCTTAGCAGTGATGTGTGATGGTGTATACCTTGAATCTAGTACTGTGGAGGCAGTAACAGGTGGAGGATCACTATTAATTTGAGGTCACTTTACACACTGTCTTATTCTGGGCTTTTATTGCTGTGAAGAGACACCATGACCATGGCAACTCATATAAAGGAAAACATTTACTTGGGTGGCTCACTTACAGTTTCAGAGGTTCAGTTCATTATCATCATGATGGGGAGCATGGCGTGCAGGCAGACATGGTGCTGGAGAAGGAGCTGAGAGTCCTACAGCTTGCAGGCAACAGGAAGTTGACTGAGACACTGGGTGGTACCTGAGCATAGGAAACCTCAATGCCCACCCCCATGGTGACATATATTTCCTCCAACAAGACCATCACCACTCCAACAAAGCCACACCTCCTAATAGTGTCACTCCCTATGAAATTATGGGGGCCAATTACATTCATACTGAAAAGCTTTTGCACCCCAATAAATCTCTCCATCGATGCAATAATCCAAATCAAACAAAATTAGAAAAAGCCCAGGTTGAATGGATATTGATGCTCCCTGGTGGCCTTCCAGGCCCTCAGAGAGGAGATGGGGAAGGAAGAAGAGGAAACCACGTTTGTTCTCTGGGGGGCAGTTTAAACACCCTGTGGGAGTGGTCTTGAGCATCTCTGGGGAGGGAGTCATCATATGATGGGCTTCCTCAGAGGTGGAGTCTGGACTGAGGCAACTCACAGGGGAGGAGGCTTGGGATGGAACTTTCCACCTAGACATTACAGACTTTTTGGATATATGTATGCCAGGGGCTGGGGTGAAGCTTTCACCCAAACATCCCAGACTCTTTAGGTATAGGGATGCCAGGGGCTGAAGTGAAGTCTTAACCCAAACACAAACTACTACACATACCCTGTCTCAAAAAACAACAATGGAGCATGCCTTTAATCCCAGCACTCGGGAGGCAGAGGCGGGTGGATCTCTGTGAGTTCAAGGCCACCCTGGTCTACAAGAGCTAGTTCCAGGACAGGCTCCAAAGCTACAGAGAAACCCTGTCTCAAAAAATCAAAACCAACTAACCAAACAAATGAAAATGTAGACTATTGGTGCAGAATCTTTTTAATTTAATAAAACCAACCAAAGAAACTTTCAATTTCAATGCTGCATTTTAGCCCTGAGAACTAGTTACTGTTTTTGAAATATTTTATTAGGAATAGTTTAAAATTTTCACCTTATTTTATTTCCCTCTCTAGGATTTAGGAGATTCTTCGCTCAATTTCTAGACAGATGGAGATCTTAAAAGCAACTTTTTTTTCTTCAAAGTATTTGATGAGCCCCCTGATGGAGGTCAGCACATTCCAGGAGCATGCCTTTCTCCTCTGTCCTAGGTGCTTTCTGTTTGCTTGGGTTGCCACTACCAGGCTTCTGAAGCAGTAGGCAAATCTGGGAAGCACTTGCCCTTACCTGGCAGGCATTCTGCCAAAACCCCACCGTGCTCCGTCTGTTAGATTTCAACGGAACTTTGGGAAAAAGGAAATATTTTACAGCTCAGAATTTATGGAAGGATCAGCCCCATTTTGTTAACACACAAAAAAGGAAAATAAGTTCTTGTTTGTCTTTGTGGTTCCTTGAATAGAGAAGGGTTTTAATGCAACCATTTTAACATTGAGCTTTTATTATATGTAATGTTTTGAGCAACTACATCACAACCCTGGTCCATAAAGGAAGGAAAGAAAAATGGGAGGTTTATTAATTGCTTTCAGCGGCAGAAGGCTGGGTCTGGGCTGGAAACCCTAGTTACACAGTCAAATTGTCAGTAATATGTGTGCATGGCGGTGGTGGTGTTTGGGGGGTGAGGGGGCGCCGCAGGACACAGTGCTACATACAGCAGCCTTAGGAATTCCCTTAAACCTTCAGGGACCTCCACTCAGCTAACGCTGGAATCGGGGGATTTCATCCCAGAAAGGAGTCTCAGGATATGCCACTTGGAAACAGAGGGAGTTTGCTAAAAGACACTTTTAAAGGCCAGGGAGTCTTGGTAGGTAGCATGCTTGCTGCACAACATGAGGGCTGATCCTGGATCACTAGAGCACCCTGTAAAGCCAGATGGAGTAGGATATGTTTTTAATCCCAGCACTCCTACGGTAACATAGGAGGCAGCAGCAGGAGAATCCTGGAAGGTCCTGGGCCAGCGAGCTCGGACGCCCAGCAGTGAAAAGGAAACCTTGTCTCAAACAAAGTAGAAGGTGAAGGCCGACATGGGAGGTTGTCCTATGACCTCCACACTCCCCCCATGGGATGATGTAGCAGCATGCACACAGGTGTATGCACACACACACACACATGCACACGCACACACAGAGGTAAACACATACTGACATGCACACTGGAGGGGAGAGGGAAGGAGAGAGGGAGGAAGAGAGAGAGAGAGAGAGAGGAGATTTAAAGACATTGCTAACTAAGATTTGAAACATGGAGTTAACAGAAAGAGAGGCGCCTAAGGAAAGAGTCTGGCCTCCTCCCAGTGTGAGCCCGGTTCCCCAAAGGAGCCCCTAACCTCTCTCTGTCTTTTCTATAGCCGTAGATAGGATGCTGCTGCATTCTGAAGTTATCTCCAAAGGATTGCTAAGGATTTTAAATGAGATCCCAGGCTAGCTCCTGAGGGGTACCAGATGGGCTGACAAAGATATAACAAAACTCTAGATGCCAAGCCTGCAAGTTAGGGGATTATCACTGTGAGCTAAGTGAATAGTTCTGTGTATGAGCCTCCGGGAGAGGGTGGAGGGCTATGCAGGGTCTCACACATTCTACCAGGATTGTTCTTTTAACATTCTTTTTTTTTAATATTTATTTATTATGTATATAATGTTCTGTCTATGTGTATGCCTGCAGGCCAGAAGAGGGCACCAGACCCCATTGCAGATGGTTGTGAGCCACCATGTGGTTGCTGGGAATTGAACTCAGGACCTTTGGAAGAGCAGGCAATGCTCTTAACCTCTGAGCCATCTCTCCAGCCCTCTTCTAACATTCTTACTTGAGAATGTTTCTATAAAAATTAAATCATTTTTTCCCCTGAGCTAAGGCTTCTCTGTATAGCCTTGGCTGCCCTGGAATTTGTACTGTCGACCAGGGTGGCCCTGAACTCACAGAGATCGATCTGCCTCTGCCACCTGAGTACTAGGATTAAAGGCTTGTGTCACTACCACCTGGAAAAGAGATAATCTTACCCTTACCTTGCCCTCTTCATGTCCTTCTTTCCCTGCTGTTCTGTCTTGCCTCAAATGGTACACACACACACACACACACACACACACACACACACACACATACACACACACACAAACCTCCAAGCCAATGGGGAAAGATATTTCTGCACAAGCCTGAAGACCTGAGATTGTGTCCCAGAGCCATAAATAATTCAAAAGAGGAAGAGGAGGATCGAGTGAAGGCTTAACATGAAAATCAAAAGTGCCTTAGTGGGCTGACCAGCCAGGCACCCTACCAGCCGCCTAGGTCTAGAATCTCTGTTTTGGTTTCTCTGTATTTCAAAGAAATTATGAACCAGTAGAAAGAAAATTAGTATATTTACAATTTGGACAGCACCGAGGAGGTAAAAACCTCACGGTTTTGGTCTTTCTAAGAGAAACAAAATGTTTTTCTTGTTCTAGAAACAAAAGGAAAGGAAGCAGGCACTGAGGATGGAACTCAGCCGAGAGGCACCGTTAGATCAGTTCTTGGTTATCTCTTCCCGAAGGCCTCTTCTCTCTCCTCTGTCTTGGGATTCCTAGGACAATCTTAATTCTCTAGGGTCCACTGTTCGCCCCAGTTTCAGCCATTCTTCAATAGACTTGGGATTTTTCTTTATCTTCCGGACTCACAAAACTGTACAGCAAAATCCTCTCTGGTTTCCTTTTGAATGCCCGTGTTCCAACAAAAACCTTCTGGTGGGGATTCCTTTCCTTTTTTGAGACAGGGTCTCACCATACAGCCTTGGTTGGCCTGGAACTCACTATATAAAACAGACTGGCGTTGAACTCACAGAGATGCGCTATCCCTGCCACCTGAGCGCTAGGAGATAGGAGTGCTCCCGTGTCTGGATCTTAGTGGTGTTTCCCCCTCCTCCCCATCTTTTCTTCCCCTTCATCTTTCTCTTCCTCCTTCTCTTTCCTGTTTCCCCAGCCCACCCCAAACACACACACAGTATCTCATATGGTCCAGGCAAGTCTCAAATTCTATCTTTCCTTGGTGTTGGAACTCAGGCGAACACCACCATGTCGTACTGTTAGAGCGCTTCTGTCAGGAGGGAGAGAAGGAAGGAGAAGGAGGGGGAACAAGAAAGGGAGAGGGACTAAGGAGGAGTGGCTCTCCCTGGGCTAAAGAATGTTAGCGGGCCATGCTTTTATTTCCAAGTGCAACAGTGCCATCTAGTGGAGATAATAGCTCAGTACGTTACCGAACAGATGACGTCAACATTTTGTATTTGTTAATTAGAAAAAAAAGTGTGCCCCTTAATAAACTGTGTTTTTCCTAAACATAAGCCAGTATTACATTTTAAAAGTGTCCAAATGTACACTAGAAATGCTTCTGACAACTGTGTGTCACAGATCTAGGGTTGTAGGTGAAGTTGTTCGGGGCTTGGGGTGATACCTGGCATCCATTTAGACAAGCAATGAAACTTGCTTTCGGCCATGAACTTTGTGCTGTACGCAGTTCTGCTGTCTGTTTTTTTTAAATAGTCTGTGAAATATAAATGGATTTTTATGTGTTTAAAGAATGAAGGGACTTGCCAGGCAGTGGTGGCGCACACCTTTAATCCCAACACTCGGGAGGCAGAGGCAGGTGGATCTCTGTGAACCTGGCCTACAAGAGCTAATTCCAGGACAAGACAAGGTTGTCCACTCTCTCCATACCTATTCAATATACTTCTTGAGGTCCTAGCTAGAGTAATAAGACACCAAAGGGAGATCAAAGGGATACAAATTGGAAAAGAAGAAGTCAAACTCTCGCTATTTGCTGGTGATATGATAGTTTACATAAATGATCCCAAAAATTCTACCAAGGAACTTATACAACTCATAAACACTTTCAGTAATGTAGCAGGATACAAGATTAACTCAAAAAAATCAGTAGCCCTCCTGTACACAGATGATAAAAGGACTGAGGAAGAAATCAGAGAATCAATATCCTTCACAATAGCCATAAATAGCATAAAATATCTCAAAGTAACTCTAACCAAACAAATGGAAGACTTGTATGATAAGAACTTTCAATCTTTGAAGAAAGAAATAGAAGACACCAGAAAGTGGAAAGACCTCCCATGCTCTTGGGTAGGCAGAATTAATATAGTAAAAATGGCAATCTTAGCAAAAGCAATATACAGATTCAATGCAATGCCCATCAAAATCCCAGCAAAATTCTTCAAATACCTTGAAAGAACAGTACTCAACTTCATTTGGAAAAGCAAAAAACCCAGGATAGCCAAAACAATCCTGGGCAATAAAAGAACTTCTGGAGGCATCACAATCTTCAAACTCCACTACAGAGCTACAGTACTGAAAACAGCCTGGTATTGGCATAAGAACAGACAGGAGGACCAATGGAACCAAATAGAAAACCCGGATATCAATCCACACATCTTCAAACCCCTGATATTTGATAAAGAAGCAAAATATATCAAATGGAAAAAAGAAAGCATATTTAACAAGTGGTGCTGGCATAACTGGATATCAACATGTAGAAAAATGAAAATAGACCCATATCTATCACCATGCACAAAACTCAAGTCCAAATTGATCTAAGAACTCAACATAAAGCCAGCCACTGAACCTTACAGAATAGAAAGTGGGAAGTACACTTGAATGCATTGGCATAGAAAACCACTTTCTAAATAGAACCCCAGCAGCATAGACACTGAGAGAAACAATTAATAAATGGGACCTCCTGAAACTGAAAAACTTCTGTAAAGCAAAGGACATGGTCAACAAGACAAAACGACAGCCTACAGAATGGGAAAAGATCTTCACTAACCCCACATCAGACAGAGGTCTGATCTTCAAAATCTACAAAGAACTCAAGAAATTGGACACCAAAAGATCACATAATCCAATAAAAAATGGAGTACAGACCTAATCAGAGAACTCTCAACAGAGGAATCTAAAATGGCTGAAAGACACTTAAGGAAATGTTCAACATCCTTAGTCATCAGAGAAATGCAAATCAAAACAACTTTGAGATTCCATCTAACACCTGAAAGAATGGCCAAGATCAAAAACACTGATGACAACTTATGCTGGAGAGGTTGTGGGGAAAAAGGGAACACTTCTGCATTGCCCATGGGAATGCAAGCTGGTACAACCCCTTTGGATGTCAGTGTGGTGATTTCTCAGAAAATTAGGAAACAACCTTCCTCAAGACCCCGTAATTCCACTTTTGGGTATATATCCTAAAGATGCTCAATCGTGCCACAAGGACATGTGCTCAACTATGTTCATAGCAGCTTTGTTTGTCATAGCCAGAACCTGAAAACAACTAAGTGCCCCTCGATCGAAGAATGGATAAAAAAAATGTGGTACATTTACACAATGGAGTACTACACAGTAGAAAAAAATAACGACAGCTTGAATTTTGCAGGAAAATGGATGAAACTAGAAAACATTATTTTGAGTGAGGTAACCCAGACACAGAAAGACAATTATCACATGTACTCACATAAACATAAAGCAAAGAAAACCAGCCTACAAAGCACAATCCCAGAGAACTTAGACAACAACAATGCGGACACTAAGAAAGACTTACACAGATCCAATCTACATGGGAAGTAGAAAGTATAAAAAGACAAGATCTCCTGAGTAAATTTGGAGCATGGGAACCTTGGGGGAGGATTGAAGAGGGGAGGGGAGAAGAAGAGAGGGGAGCAGAGTAAAATGTAGCACTCAATAAATATCATGGAAAAAAACAATAATTAAAAAAAGAGCTAGTTTCAGGACAGGCTCCAAAGCTACAGAGATACCAAACCCTGTAACTTGCTTTCAGCCTCCTGTCTTCTCTGTACTAAGGCTCTGGAGAAGTGTAAGTGAGTTTGGGATATTTGTTTACACTGTAGAGACAGATTTTCACTATAGCTGTGTCTGATCTGGAGCTTGCTATATAGCCCAGATTAGCCTTGAACCCATGGCAGTTCTCCCTCAGACTCCTGGATTCTGGGATTACAGATGTTTGCCATCAGTTTTAACAAAGTGTTTTGATGCTCTCATCAGACTCCTTGAAGATTCTTGACCACAATAATAATATCAACTAGAACTCTGGGCTGAGTTCACAATGGGAAGAGAGTAAAGCAGACTCCTAAGTAAACCAGATGCAAGAAGAAAAGTTCACTGTACTAACAATCAAACAACAAACAAACAAAGCCCTGGAGTAAATTCTAAATGGTTCTTTGTTCTTTTTCAAGCTTAGTCTTGCTCAGAAGTCTTAGGGAATTACCCCACCCTTCCATAGGAGAATAACTGGTTCCCACACCCGAAGGAACGATCCCTAAAGTCTGAGTAAGACTCCTGTAGGTTCAGAAGTGCTGGGGCTGGAACCCAGGGCCTTGGGCATCCTAGGCAAAGATTTTATCGATACAGCCACACCCCAGCCTTGGTGTGTCATTCTTGAGACAGGCTCTCATTCTGTTGCACAAGCTGCTCTTAATCTCTTGATCCTGCAGACTCGGACCCTGGGTGCTGGGATTACAGGCAGGCATTTCCTGCTAGAGAGAGCGAGCCTATCCCAAGGCTAGAGAGTGTTACTTCTATAGTACAGATCAAAGAACAAAGCCATGACATTTTTCAGGTGCAACACTGAACTGAGAAACAGCTAGCATGGTGTCCAGCATGCAGACCCTTCGCCATATATAACCCAGAAGAGGTGAATTTGGCCCAATGCGTTTGTCGATGACAATAACATACTGCAATCTAAAAAGCTGAGCACCCCGATTGTAAAACACTGGGCACCTCGGATTGTACAAATGATGCTTCATTAGGTTACCAAACAGATGAATTGTCCCTTGAAGCTAGAGAGATGGCTCAGCAGTTAAGAGCATTCGTTGCGGGAAGACCCCAAGAGGGACACATGGATTGCCCTGGGAAAGGGAAATAGATGAGATCTCCTGGGTAAACTGGGGGGTGAGAAGAGCGATAGAGGGTAGGGGCTGGGGGAATGAGGTCAAGTTGGGGGAGGGACAGAGTGGGAGAGCAATGAAAGAGATATCTTGATAGAGGGAGCCATTATGGAGTTAGGGAGAAACCTGGTGCTAGGAAAATTCCCTGGGGAATCCACGAGGATGACCTCAGCAAAGATCATGACGGAGGAACCCACAAAGACAGCTGACCTGAGCTCATGGGAGCTTGTGGACTCTGTACAAACTGCTATGGCACCTGCCTGAGACCAAACTAGGCCCTCTGCATGTGGGTGACAGTTGTGCCTTGGTCTGTTTGAAGGGCCCCTGGCAGTGGAATCAGGATCTATCCGTGGTGCATGAGCTGGCTTTTTGGAGCCCCTTCCCTAAGGTGGACGAAATGGGGAGGAGCTTGGTCCTGCCTCATCTTAATGTGCCAAGCTTTGTTGACTCCCATGGGAGCCCTTACCCTTTCTGAGGAGTGAATAGGGGGTGGTTTGGAAGGGAGGTTGGGTGGGGGGAGGAAGGGAAGAGGGGGGGATTGTGGATGGTATGTCAAATGAATAAAAAGAAAGATCTGGTTACAAGAAAGAAAGAAAGAAAGAAAGAGAGAAAGAATAAAGAAAGAAAGAAAGAAAGAAAGAAAGAAAGAAAGAAAGAAAGAAAGAAAGAAAGAAAGGGAAAGAAAGGCAGACAGACAGACAATTACTACCTCATTAAAGAGAGAGTACTTGGTTGCTCTTGTACAGCACCCACGTGGAAGCTCACAGCCGTTCATGATTCCAGTTCCAGGGATCTGGATGAGCTTCCTACATCTGTGGGTACCAGACATACACATAACAAACATACGTACAAGGAGGCAAAACATCTGTATGCATAAAAATAAATACTTTTGCAAATACTTTAAAATGTCTCTCAACAAATATGTTTCCGGCATACTGTACCAGGGCCCCGGGCCTTAGCACCACTGACTCTGATGAAAGCGCCATCCAGGATGCAAAACTCAGCCCGTAAACAGTGCCACCTGCCAAAAATAAAAAAAAATAAACCTAATCCATCAAAGCTCATAGTTCTGGTACAGTCTCAAAATGTACTAACCTGTCTTTTTGACTTCTGTTGCTCTGCTTCTGACTAACTGTTCTTGTTAACTGAAGTGTGTCAGCCCGGAACATGGTTTTTGTGCTTAAAACCTCATCCTGAGAAAGGCTCAGTGCTACACTGGGATCCGGAACACCCAGTGTAGTCGCCAGCCAGAATTTCTATTGGAGGGCCTGGAGAGATAGCTCAGAGGTCAAGAGCACTGACTGCTCTTCCAGAGGTCCTGAGTTCATGGTGGCCCACAACCATCTGTAACGAGATCTGGTGCCCTCTTCTGGCCTGCAGCAGACATGCAGACAGAATACTGTATACATAGTTAATAAATAAACCTAAAAAAAGAATTTCTATTGGCTTAAACCCATGTCTGAGGGGTCTCTTCTGGTGGACACCCCACAACACTGGCAACTCCAAGTACCACAGACCATGGGCTCTAGCAGAATTGTTCAGCATCTTATGGTGAAGCCTGAATCTATCAAACTCATTTGGGCAAGGAACAATATCCTTGCTCCCAACTGCCCTTCGCTCCCTGCTATATCTATGGTTAAAATGTAGGTGGGGTTTTGGGGTTTTGTTTGAGAGGTTCTTTTGTTCTTTTTGGTTACACTATACATACACTTTAACTTGGGCTAGATGGGAACTCACTGTGCAGACCACTCCTAATAATCCTCCTGCCTCAACCTTCCAGCCTTATGATGTGTCTTGACAAGAATGTATAGGCAAAGGATGTGGTCTAATCAGACTCTTTAATGAGATAAAATGAGATATTATTTGGTAGGGCTGAAATTTGAGTATAGAATGGGAGAAGAGGATTAAAGTAAGATTCCTAGATAAAGCTGATAAGTGAGGGAGAATTCATTACACTCATCTGGAGAAAAGAACATTGAGAAAGATATAAATCATTGAGTAACCTAAACTGCTCATAGTCTTCTTTCAAGCTTAGTCTTGCTTAGAAGATTTAGGAAACTGCCCTGTCCTTCTGCAGCAGGGCTGCTTCCCATATTTGAAAGGGGTTCTCATTCTTTCAGCATCTGCTGTGGGCAAGGTCATGGGCTAGGATTTTATTCAAAGTAATTCACTCCATGCTTTCCATGGAAGTTTTTTTTTTTTTTTATCTGTTTGCTTGGGCTTCTTGTTGTTTCTTGATGTTCCGTGGAAAGACAGTCTCACTGTCTAGGCTTACCTCAAATCTGGCAATTCTCTGAGCTCCATCGCCTACGTGCTGAGGTCATAGGCCAGTGGCATCATGTTGGGCTCTGTGGAAAGTTCTGATGTGTAGACGCTCCACGTTTTCTTTCTTTTTCGTTTTGTTTTTCAAGACGGGGTTTGTTTGTGTAGCTCTGTCTGTCCTGGAACTCGTATTGTGGATCAGGCTGGCCTCCAGTTCAGAGATTTACCTGCCTCTGTCTCCCAAGTGCTGAGATTAAAGACGTGCACCATCACCGCATGGCTCTAATGCATTCACCTTAATTGCTCCAGTATTAATAAAAACTAGGGAGTCTGAAATTGAAATAAAAACCTGATAAATCTGAAGAACAGAGGAGGAACCATCAGCTGACCCTACTCTCCACATTTTCCAGCCGAAAAGCCCAAGAATCCCCCCCACCAAGCCCCTCCTTATCTCTTCCTATCCCTCATCTGACTTCCTCAGTTCTCCAACACCTCTGTGGCTAATGCCAGTTAGCCCATTGCTGACTCCGCCCTTTGATTCAGGTTTAACTTTATGGCACTGGGAGTGGCAGTGTGAACAGTTCTCCTGCAACAGGGCTCAGTCCACACTATTTACTTGCGTTTTAGATAAAGAAGGTCACTCATAGAAACACAGTATTGTGGTTTGGATATGGAGTGTCCCCCATAGGCACATGCAAGCACACACTTTCATTATGCATATACAAGTGCACAAGCATTGTATGACTACCTCAATAGATACAGGAAAGTATCTGGTAAAATTCAATACTTTTGCCAAGTATTTTTACAATACTTTTGTAATCTCAGCGTTCAGGTGGTAGAGGCAGGAGGATTGTTACAAGTTTAGTGTTTGCTACTGGTTTCCATAATGAGTTTCAGGCCAGCGGGGGCTATGTAGAAACCTGTCTCAAAAGAACTATGACTGCCAGGCACTATCAGTGTAATGGTTTAAGTAAAATGTTGCAGATCCCCGAGTGTGGTAGTTGGCAGCAGGCCATGATACCATGGCAGGCCACAAAGGCAGCCGGGTCCCAACAGGAAGCCATGTGGCAGGTAAGAGACTGAGACAGATAGGCACACCATGCAGAGTGAAGTTGGATATTTATTTAGTGGGTTATGGAAGGGAAGGGGAGAAGGGGGAAGAGCAGAGAGAGAGGCAGAGATAGAGAGGGTGTTATGGTTTTGGTCCCTTTAAGCCACACCCATTCCCCTCCCCATCCGCTGAGGCAGGCTGATCCTCAGCTTCCGGCCTGAGCTCTCTCTCTTTTCCATCTTCCTCTCGGAGAGGCAGCTTTGCTCCTGCCTCTCTCCCCACTTCTCTGCTTCCCCCCTTCTCTGTCTCTGTCTCTTTCTCCTCTTCTCTCTCTCTCTCTCTCTCTCTCTCCCTCTCTGTCCCCTCTTCACCCTTCCTCCTCCATAACCCCCTGAATAAACATTCAACCTCACCCTGCATGTCGTGTCTATCCATGTTTCTGTCTTCTGCGCACCCGCCATGTGTCTCCCTGCCTGGAACCAGCCATTGCTTGGGGACCAGCAGCCGTCTCTGCCTGGGGCCCACTGCCTGCTGCCACATGGCCCGCCACCACTGCTCTGAGACCAGCAGCCATCTCTGCCTGGGGCCCACTGCCTGCTGCCACATGGCCCGCCACCACTGCTCTGAGACCAGCAGCCATCTCTGCCTAGGATTGGCTGCTCCCAGGGCCCGCTGTCTGCCGCCACATGGCCCGCCACCACCGCTCAGGCCACCGCTCTGGGACCAGCAGCCATTTCTGCCTGGGACTAGCTGCTCCCAGAGCCCGCTGCCTGCCACCACATGGCCTGCTGCCACCATTTGGGACCTACAGCATTTCTGCTGCCTACTGCCGCTGGGGATCTTGCAGCATTTTTTAAAAAAGAATAACGGGGGGGGGGGAATGGGAGAAGTGGGGAGAAGGAAGAGACAGATGCTGCCTCTGAGATAGAGAGGGGGAGAGGAAGGGAGAGAGAGAGAGCTTCAGGCTGGAAGCAGAAGATCAGTTTGCCTCAGCGAATGGGGAGGGAGTGGGCGTGGCTTGTCTCTTAAAGGGACAGGATCGACCATTACATTCCCATCTCTTTTTTATAATTAAAAAGGTAGGAGGTTAGGCACAACAGGTTAAAAGAATTGGGGTGGCGGATTCTCAAGACTGCTTCCTGCTTATTTGTGGGCGCTGTCTTGGGGGTAACCTGAGAAAGCTGGGTGCTGGTCATATCCTGGGGTAGCTGGTCTCTTTGTTCCTGTCTGATATTTGTGGTATGGAAATGTCTGGTGTCTCTTATACCTGTTTAAGGTATTGACAGAACAGAGGACAAAGTTAGGTTTAGGAAAAAAAAATTAGGACCAGGGAATTGAGAGGGGTGTATCTGACCTGTTTAAGGTGGATCCTTCAATTTGGCTCCATGGGCCTCACAGGAATTCTTTGGATTTGTGAAAACAGAAGTTTTAGACAGCAGCAGATGGTGGCGCATGCCTTTAATCCCAGCACTCGGGAGGCAGAGGCAGGCGGATCTCTGTGAGTTCGAGACCAGCCTGGTGTACAGAGCTAGTTCCAGGAC
>NC_022009.1:13766136-13777812 GCF_000317375.1 Microtus ochrogaster | reverse complement strand
AAAAAAAAAAAAAAAAGACAGCAGCAGAATGATTGTGACAGATGTTTTTGCACAATGAAAAGAAGTATTTTTAAGACTATGGAAGACAGTGTGAGAGAGAAATTTCATAGTGTGTATTTGTCCTCACTCATAACTTGTAGGTATATAGCTTAATAACTTGTATTTGTATTTTGTTGAAATTTGTTTGGTAAGGTCCTTTTAAATGACAAAACCTCTCAGCTGTCAAACTGCATCAGAGATCTTTGAGAAGGATAAAATTTTACTTGACTTATTGATTAAAAAACAACAGAGAACTTACTTGGTTGGCACCTAGAGCTACTCCTCAGGGTCCCCCATGGTTGCTGAGGGTCATATTTCCCTTTTGCTGTTTAGCACAGGGCCTGCCAGGCTTCAGAAGATCCTGTGGGCTAAGAAATCTGTAGGAAGACAAGCCTACCTTGACCCAAGCAGCAAGGCTGTCAATTCCAGCGATTCTGTTCACTGTCTGGTGATCTCCAATTTAGATGAAAGGGAGTCTTGCCCAGTGGTCATCCAGTCATGCTTTTAGCTATGGAAAGCAGCAAAGGGCTCAACCATAGCCGTGAAGGTTGTGGTTGGGGGCTGGAAGAGGAAAACTTACCACCGAAGCTACTGATATGCATAGAGGCAGATGGGACACATGGTTGTTGTGTTTGTTCTGTGTTTTGAGAGGGGCTCAAGTAGCTTAGGATGGCTGAGGATAACCTTGAACTCCTGATCTTCCAGCACAGTCTCCTAAGGTCCAGGATGGCTGGTGAGGCTACCCACTTGCTTTCAAGCTCTGGTCTAAAGTCACCCTTGCCCTCAACTAGTCTGTAAATATCTCATGCTTGCATTGCTAACCAGGTTTCAGAATGAGCTGAGATAAGAGATTCCAGGGTGGGGCCAGCCTGAGCTCTGTCATAGAGCGCCCAGGTGTTCTCGTTAAATGTTTCAGTTTAGGACTTTCTTTGTTGTTTGGCTATAAAAGTACACAGCACCTCCTTAATGATGGAACGTGCTATCCAGGGAAACTTGAATCTGTGTTCCAGGACCAAGGTCACTCATATTCAGCTCAGGAAAAGCTGCTTGCTTATTCCTCTAAGGCAGCATTCTACATGTGATCTTAGCCAAACGCAGCGGAGAATTGATCAGCATGATTCTTAGACAGTGTTGGTCTGCCATGTGCATGACTGGGTAAACCAAAATCAAACATCTTAGTGATTATTGTAGAGTTAAGCTTTTTTCAATTCTGTCTTTTTTCATACACATACACTTTGTATATATTTATAACTCTTATACCTCCCAAATGAATCAACCTCTCTCTCTCTCTCTCTCTCTCTCTCTCTCTCTCTCTCTCTCTCTCTCTCTCCAGGGTCCTACTATGTACCCCCATCTGCTCTGGAACTTAGAATAATCCTCCTCCCTCTCTGCCTCTCAAAAGCTTGAATTACAGGCTTTATTGCATCAGGCCACTTGGCTAACAGGGAAGCTATTAGGCGTTCTAAGGTGTGTGACACCACACCTATCCCTATTTATTTTTAAATTATAACTATGTTCCCAAATGGGTATATACAAGTACATGCAGTGCCCAAGGAGGTCAGAGAAGGCATGGAATCCTCTGGAACTGGCATTACTGGCAGCTGAGAGCCCCAAGATGTATGGGCTGAGATATGAACTTTTAAGACTAGCAAGTAGACTGAAGAGATGGCTCAGGAGTTCAGGGTGCTTACTGTTCTTGCAGAGGTCCCAGGTTCAAATCCCAGCACCGATGTGGTGGCTAATAACCATCTGTAACTTCATATCCTAGATGAACTGACGCCCTCTGTAGGTGGACTTTTCTGTCCCACCTGCTAGCTCCCAAATAACCACACAGAGACTTATTATTAATTATAAAAACCCGGCTATAGCTTAGGCTTGTTACTGACTAGCTCTAAGAATTTAAATTAACCCATTTTTATTAATCTATGTGCTATGCTGAGGCTCATTTACCTCATCTATATACTGCCCATTCTGCTAGCTCTACGTCTGTCTCATGCTGCTTCCTTTTGGCTCTGCCCTTCTTCCCAGCATTCTCTCTGACCTGAAAAACCTGCCTAGCTATTGGCCGATCACATTTCTAGTAAACCAATCAATCCGAGTGACACATATACATAGTGTCCAAAAAAGATTATTCCACAACAGCCCTCTTCAGGCCTCAATGGACACTGCATACGTTTGGTGCACAAACACATGTGCAGGCTAGCAAATAAAAATAATAAATAAAATTCAAAATTTTTCTTAAAAAAAAGCAAGTACTCTCAGTGATTTTCCCAGTTCCAAGAATATATTAATTTTAATTAATAATATGTTTTTTTTAAAAAACAAATGTTTATTTTAGGTACAGATTCTTGAAATGTCTATCTGAGAGGTCTTTTTATTTTATTTTTATATATTTTATATATATTTTCAATGTGTTTATTGTTTTTATGTGTACATATGTTTGTTTATATGTTTATATGCACCGTGCAGGTACTAAGAACCAAGATCCTCTGCAAGAACAGCAGGAGCTCCTAATCATTGAGTCCTCCCTTCTGCCCCTGAAGGATGATTTTGAATAAAATTCATGGAGGTAGAAATAATAAATGGTGGGTAGTAAAATTAGTCCAAGTACTGATAAACTGATATATCTTGGAGGTAGACATACAAGACAGTCTTTCTTTGAATAAATGATTCAGCCAGCTGTTCATCAGATTTGGAGATTAATTAATTTAATGAGATGAAATACCAGGGTGATGACTCAGTCTGTAATCCCAATAACTAGGGAGTCTGAGGCACATGTTAAAACCAAGGGATAGTTCTATAGTGACGATAGTCTAGGAATCCAAACAGACTGAGAAGGTGGAGAAATGGTTCACTCAGGTGTTTGGTTTCCAAGCACGGACACCTGAGCTCAAGTACCGGAATCCACATTTAAAAAGTAAAAGTGGGCCGGGTGGTGGTGGCGCACGCCTTTAATCCCAGCACTTGGGAGGCAGAGGCAGGCGGATCTCTGTGAGTTGGAGACCAGCCTGGTCTACAAGAGCTAGTTCCAGGACAGGCTTCAAAACCACAGAGAAACCCTGTCTCGAAAAACAAACAAAACAAAACAAAACAAAAAAGTGAAAGTGCTGGGTGGTGGTGGCGCACGCCTTTAATCCCAGCACTTGGGAGGCAGAGACAGGTGGATCTCTGTGAGTTTGAGGCCAGCCTGGTCTACAGAGCAAGTTCCATGATAGCCAGTGATGTTACACAGAGAAACCCTGTCTCGAAAACCAAAACCAAACAAACAAAAAGCTGGGGAAGTCAACTGAAGAGCCAGGACTGTGAATCACTCACTGCTAAGCCTAACCACTTTTCTTTCCCCCTTTATTTTCTTCAGCTTCACTTTTTTAAAAAACTAATTAATTTTTTCTCCCCCCCCCATTCTTTAAACTTTATGTGTATTGGTGTTTTGCCATGTGTGTCTGGTCCCCTGGAGCTGGAGTTACAGACAGATGTGAGCTGCCTTGAGGGTACTGGTGATTGAACCCAGGTCCTCTGGAAGAGCAGTCAGTGCTCTTTTTTTAAAAAAAATTATTTATTTATTTATTTATTTATTATGTATATAGTGTTCTGTCTGCATGTGCATCTGCAGGTCAGAAGAGGGCATCAGATCTCATTACAGATGGTTGTGAGCCACCATGTGGTTGCTGGGAATTGAACTCAGGACCTCTCGAAGAACAGCCAGTGCTCTTAACCACTGAGCCATCTCTCCAGCCCCTCCTTTTTTATTATTTATTTTATTTTTATTTTATGTGCATTTATATTCCGCCTGTATGTATATATGGGTGAGGGTGTTGAGTCCCCTGGAACTGGAGTTACAGACATCTGTGAGCTGCCAGTGAGTGCTGAGAATTGAACTTGGGTCCTCTGGAAGGGCAGTCAATGCTGGTAACCTCTGAGCCATTTCTCTAGCTCCCAGACCATTTTTCTTTTGGATACTGGTCAAGGTCTAAGAATGTTTCCTCTGGCACTTTGGACTTTTGTCAACTTTTTTCTGAAGCTACCCCCCCCATGTCTTTTTTAAAAGCCACATTGCTGGTTGTTGATCCCATTGATGAACATACTGGTTATCTTAGTCAATGCTTTATTATTATGAAACGACATTGTGGTGAAGGAAACTTGTCTTAGTTAGATTACTATTGCTGAGCTGTGGGATAATACTCTTGCATACTGTAAAGATTTGTCACTCCTATTGGTTTAATAAAATGCTGATTGGCCAATAGACAGGCAGGAAGTATAGGTGGGGTGGCCAGACTAAAAGAATTCTGGGAAGACGAAAGGCAGAGATGAAGTTATCAGCCAGCTTCAGAGGACTCAAGATGAGAAAGCCATACTGAGAGGGGGTATAAGCCACATGGATGAACATAGATAAGAATTGTGGGTTCATTTAAGTATAAGAGCTAGTTGGTAATAAGCCTGAGCTACTGGCTGAGCACTTATAATTAATATAAGCCTCTATGTGGTAATAATTTGAAAGCGGCTTCCAGGTATTTGGGACTGAGCAGCTCCAAAACAAGAAACTTCACCAACATCGCTGTGATAAAATATCATGACCCAAGACAGAGACAGAGACCCAAATTGGAGTACCAGACAGAAATCTCAAGGTCCAAATCAGGAGCAGAAGGAGGGGGAGCACGAGCAAGGAACTCAGGACCGCGAGGGGTACACCCACACTCTGAGACAATGGGGATGTTCTTTCGGGAATTCACCAAGGCCAGCTGGCCTGAATCTGAAAAAGCATGGGATAAAACCGGACTTGCTGAACATAGCAGACAATGAGGACTACTGAGAACTCAAGAACAATGGCAATGGGTTTTTGATCCTACTGCACGTGCTGGCTTTCGGGGGGGCCTGGGCAGTTTGGATGCTCAACTTACTAAACCTGGATGGAGGTGGGCGGTCCTTGGACTTCCCACAGGTCAGGGAACCCTGATGGCTCTTCAAGCTGATGAGGGAGAGGGACTTGATCGGAGGAGGGGGAGGGAAATGGGAGGCAGTGGCAGGGAGGAGGCAGAAATCCTCAATAAATAAATAAATTAAAAAAAAATATCATGACCCAGAGCAAGTTATTTCACTCACAGTTACATATAACAGTTCTGAAGGGACCTGAGTACTACAGGGTGCTCCCCTCTAGATCCCAGATTAGGCAAAGACCACACACAAAATTCCAATTTCTAAACATAAAGAGAACCCTTATTAAGCAAGGCAAAGAGATGAGGTGGCAGAAACAGCAACAAATAGTTTTGCAAGTATTTATAATAAGAGGACAAAAGAGGAGGCCTGTGTTAGCATGAGGTAGGACCTGTTGGCAAGTTCTGGTTGAATATTTTGATTAGAGTCATCAACATAATTAATTTTGATTGCTGGACTTTGATATTTTGATAGTTGGACCTTGCTATTTTGTCTCAGAATTGGGTCAGTGGCCAAATAAGGGAATAGACCTTGGTGGTTAGCTTTAGGAAAGCAATCTAACAGCTTAGCAAAGGGGAGAAAGGGAAAAGGCAAAACCTGCTAGAACCCATCAAGTTCACCATCACACACGGAAGGAACCTGGAGGCAGGAGTTGATGCAGAGGCCATGGAGGAGTGCTGTTTACTGGCTTGCTCAGCCTGCTTTCTTGTAGAACCCAGGACCACCAGTATATACCTATTAGGAATTTTTTTTTTCTTAGTTAAATATTTGAAGTGGGAAGATCCACAGTTGATCCTGATCTTTTGAGGTGGGAAACTCCACCTTTAATCTGGCCCACAGCTTCTGCTGGCAGCCCAGATAAAGGACATGGAAGAAGGAAGCTGGCTATTCCTTCAATGGCTTTAAAGCCTACTTCAGCCAGGTAGTGGTGGCCTGCGCTTTTATTCCCAGCAGTTGGGAAGCAGAGGTAGGCGAATCTCTGAGTTTGAGGCCAGCCTGGTCTACAGCGTGAGTTACAGGACAGACAGGGCTAAAAAGCCTGTTTCTTCGGCATTCTGGTGTATACTGAAAATCACCTG
The DNA here is from genome assembly GCF_000317375.1 of Microtus ochrogaster. Taxonomy (NCBI): domain Eukaryota; kingdom Metazoa; phylum Chordata; class Mammalia; order Rodentia; family Cricetidae; genus Microtus; species Microtus ochrogaster. The sequence goes on along the minus strand of NC_022009.1, from coordinate 13,771,762 downwards.
AGACATCTAGCTTCTCGGACTGAATAACTAATGGATTCTTAGAACGTCTGCTAGCCACTGTGGGACTAGCTGGGCCACAGCCTGTAAGCCGTTCTAATAAATCCTCTTTAGGGCTGGAGAGGTGGTTTAGCCATTAAAGGCTAGGCTCGTTACCAAAAATATAAATGCCCGATAGATAGATGGATAGATAGATAGACAGACAGACAGATGGTTGATGAATGGATGGATAGTGGACGGATGGATATATAGATGGATGGATGGATATATGAATGGATGAACAGATGGATGATTGATGGGTGAAATAGTCTGTTCTAATACTCATTGTTTTCTCTCTTCCACTTCTCCATATTGATTCTTACCTTCACCCCCAATCCCAAAGCTTCAGAGATTTATAGCTAGTCTGCTTTGTTGTTTTCTCTCAAACCCTAATAAAATTGTCCATGAGCTTCCCCGGGGCGAGGGATGGGGAGGCTGGGCAAAATGGTACACACTCATAATCCCAGTGCTGGGAAGGTGAAGACAGACAGGTCCCCGGGGTTCCCTGGACAGTCAGCCTAGTCTAGTGTTCAGGTCCAGGCTATTTGTAATTTCCAGCACAGCCCATTCTAAACCCCACCCTCAAGGTGCCAAGTGGTGGCTCCTCCCCTGGAGTTTCCTCATTACAGACTCCACCCCTGAGAAAGTGGACCATCTGCAGCTGTTGGGGGTTACTCTGCACAGACACCCCTCTGTTGGGGAGGGGGGTGCGAGAAGAAGCAGAATCAACGACATAGATGCCAAAGGTCGGGGGAGTAAGTAGCAAAAATTGACTAGTTTGTTGTTTATTGAGGGTATGGGCAGGCCTCTTATACCCCCTCCCAAGATCCCATTGGCTCAGGCAGCCAACTCTGCTGTATTGTCCTTTCTTCACTGGCATTTCTGGTCACATGTCTCTGTGTCAGCAGTCTCTGGGTATAGGGACAGGCCCTAGATTGGCTCAGGGAGAAAGTACCTTCTGCACATGCTCATGCAGGCAGGTTTGGGCAGGCAACTGCGGCTCAGTAGGCTGGACTAGAGTTTTTCCTACACGGCACTACCCCCTGAGGACATTTTAAAATAACCTCCTAGCCAGGCAGTGGTGACACACACCTTTAATCCCAGCACTTGGGAGGCAGGCAGGCCAGCTTGATCTACAAGAGCAGTTCCAGGTCAGGCTCCAAACTACAGAGAAACGCTGTCTCAAAAAACAAACAAAACAAACAAACCTTTGTGGCTTCTCCTCAGGGTTTTTTCCTCTTCCACTGGGGCCACCTGGGAATGCTTTGCTCAGATTAAACCTGGATCTAGCTAGCTGGTTTATTTTCAATTTTTGGCTCAAACCTGGCTTTATTAATTTGGTTTGACTAGCTTATTACATCAGCGACAGCAGATATCCAATAACCAGAGATTCAAAACTTATCATACGCCAGACTGTCCCATAAAGAGGAAAAAGGGAAAGAAAGGGATATACCATGCATGAGGAATGACACACAAAGTCGTCCTTTGGCCTTCACACCCATGTGTACACATGTGTATCCACATGAACACATACACAAAGAGAGAAGGGTGTAATGGGTCTGGAGAGGAGTCTGTGTGATTAAGAGCACACACTGCTCTTGCAGCGGATCCTAGTTCAGCTCCATGGGTCTCTGTGAAGAGACACCATGACCAAGGAAACTCTTCTTCATGAAAGCATTTAATTGGGGGCTTGCTTAGTTTCAGAGGGTTAATCCATTATTGTCATGGTGGGAAGCAGACAGGCATGGGGCTGGAGCAGTAGCTGAGAGCTTTATATCCAGATCTACAAGCAACAAAGAGAAAGACTGGGCCTGGCATGGGCCTGGCATGTGCAAGGCCACACCCACTCTAACAAAGCCATAGTTCCTAATCCTTGCCAAACAGTTCTACTAACTAGGACTAAGCACTCAAATGTATGAGCCTATGGGGCCATTCTCATTTAAACCACCACACCACTGTTGGAGGACTTTTGCTGACTGGTAGAAGTAGACGTTGGCCATAGCCTGGCAGCTGTCTCCAAGCTCAGCAATATGGAAACTCTCTCCCTCCCCAGCAAAGTTTCTTGCTCTCTACCTAGCCATATCTGGACAATGTCCCTTGTCCTGGAGGACTGACTTTATCTGAAAGCTGTCTCTAAACTAGATGCCTGATTCATGTTTGGCTTGAAATTTGACACAGATTCCTGCTAGGAGACCTGTGCTAGGAATTCTGCTACAGGACCTTACTGCCACATACAAAGCCTTGTGATAGGAGTGGGCCACTTAATGCTGTGGGAGAATGCTCTTGTACACTGTAAGGATTTCTCACTTGTATTGGTTTAATAAAACGCTGATTGGCCAGTAGCCAGGCAGGAAGTATAGGCAGGGTGACCAGACTAAGAGAATAATGGAGAATTATTTTCAGTCTCTCTCCTGAAGAGGCAGCTTCTGCCTCTCTCCCCACTTCCCCCTTCTCCCCTCCCGCCCCTCTCTGGTTTTTTCTCTCTCTCTCTCTCTGCTCTTCCCCCTTCTCCCCTTCCCCCCTTTCCCTTTCCCCTCCATAATCCACTAAATAAATATCCACTTTCTCTGCATGGCGTGCCTAATAGGTCTCTGTCTCTCACCCACAGCAGCTGCCGCTCCTTGTGGGACAGGCTGGCCTGCTGACCAGCTCTCCCCGGCTCTGTGCCTCCCTGCCTAGGACCCACTGCCCTCATCTGGGAGGGGGGCAGTGTTTTATTTTTACCATAACAAAGACCAATTAGAATTCATACTACAAACTCTTTTCACTTAACCCATTTCTCTTTATCTACCTTTTGCCTTCAGGCTTATTACCTTTCTTATTTCTGTGTTTCTTACCTTCGGTGCTTCTCTGTGTCTGGTCGGCACCTGCCTAGCTTTGTGCCCCAGGAGTGTTCCCTGTTCTCTCCTTCTCTTGCTCTTGCTCTTATTTATTCTCTCTGTCTCCCACCTAACTATTGGCCATTTGGCATTTTTTTAGACCACTCCAGAATTAAGATGAGATGTTTGAAGAGATATCTTAATTAAGTATCTGTTTCTGTGATAAAATACCATGGCCAAAAGAAACTTCAGGGGGGGGAAAGGGTTTATTTGGCTCACAGTTTCCAGTCCATCAGAGGGAAGTCAGGACAGAAACTCAAGCAGGAACCTGGAAGCAGGGACTGAAGCAGAGGCCATGATGGAGTGCTGCTTATTAGCTTGCTCCTAGTGGCTTGTTCCGTTCACCAGTTTGCTTTCTTATACAACAGAGGCCCATTTGCCCAGAGGTCGCACTGCCCACAGACTGAGCATTCTTGCCTACAGCAATCATTCATCCATCGAGAGCATACCCTGCAGATCTGCCTCTAAGCTATCTCTAGAGGCATTGTCTCAGTCAAGATTCCCTCTTTTCAGATGACTCTAGTTTGTGACAAACAGCTAGCCACAATAGGAGGTGATACATTTCTAATGCTACTGGAATATTTGGGGAGCCTCAAGTTTCTGCAGTGCTGCAAGGTGGAATTTCTGTAAGCATATACACAAAGGAGGGGTTTGGGGAAAAGAAAAGTTCACTATCTCATCAGAAGGATAATTCTTCCTCCCGAGTTGTAAAAGAATTTAGATCTATTTTATTATTTTATATGTATAAATGTTTCGCCTGCTGGTATGTATGTGCACCATGTGCATGTCTGGTGCCCTAGAAGGTCAGAAGAGGCCTTCCTAACCTCTGGAAGTGGAGTTACAGACAGGTGTGAGTTGACACGTGGCTTCTCTCTAGAGCAACAATTGCTCTTAACCACTGAGCCAACTTTCCAGCCCTTCTTCCATCTTCTTGGCATGACTTTAGGAGAGTCAGCCTTGCTTAGGTGTAGTCTCCTAGCAAAGTAACTGACAGGCCTAGATGAATTAATTTTGTTTTTTAAAATATTTATCATTATAAATTGAGTGTGTGTGTGCGTGTGTGTGTGTGTGTGCACGCGCCCTGTGTGCTCTGATGTCCAATGAGGCCAGAAGACGGTGTTGGATCTCTTGCTCTGGAAAAGCAGCAAATGCTCTTAACCACTAAACCGTCTCTTTATCCCCTGAATTAACTCTTTTCTTTTCCATTCTTATTATTTATTTGTTTGTTTGTGAATAAACTCTTTTTTAAAATTAATCTTTATCTATTTATTATGTATACAGTGTTCTGTCTGCATATATGCTTGGATGCCAGAAGAGGGCACCAGATCTCATTACAGATGGTTGTGAGCCACCATGTGGTTGCTGGGAATTGAACTCAGGACCCCTGGAAGAACAGTCAGTGCTTTTAACCCTTGAGTCATTTCTCCAGCCTGTGAATAAACTCTTAAGGGAGGAAACAATGATAATGAAAGGATTAGAAAAAGTAAGGCCAAGTGGGCACCTTTTGGCAGGCCCTTTTAAGGTGTGCCACCAACCAGACAAACCACCCCAACAATTAGTTCTAGAGGTTTATTGGGGCAGGGTGAAAGAGCAAAAGACTGTCGTCTCTCAGTGGGTACATGAGATAGGCAGCAGATAGAGAGAACAGGCAAGAAGAGAGGCCAGAGACAGGGAGGGCACTGTGACTGGTGGGCACTTTTAAAGGGTGTGTCTATTGTATAGCTGGGTGGACAGGCACCTGGTGGCAGGTGGTGATGTAACGCCTCTGCCACTGAAGCAGGCTGCTGCTGCAGTGGGAACTCACGATCATAATATTCTAATTCTTGGAGATCAGAATGTTACTACGTCTCCACCCAAGGCCTAACACAGGGTCAGACCTATGTCCTGGAACTTTCTCTGGCCTCAGAGTCACAGATCCAGGTGTGAGTCACCACACCTGTTGATTTCATAGCTTTGACCAGCAGAAAATGCCTTTCCCTTAATGGGTTTCCACAGGGCCCCAGTAGCCATTCTTGATGGTCTCCAAGACTACCATACCACTTCCCTTTCAAGAGTTTCTAAGAGGAGATGCGCTCAAATGAAGGGATAAACAGAACCCATTTGCACCATGAAACTCAGAGATCCAAAGTTGCTCACTAAAAGAGATTAGCGTCTGGACAGGAATTTTGGTCACTCCCTCATGCACAGCCTCCAGGCAGCTCTTTTAGGATGAGATAAGAAACCAGAGTTTCCCTCTGTACTTCCTGCCTGGAGAACTAAAGCTCTATCTTGCTTTTGGCCAAGGACAAAAGTGAGACCTGTTTACTTTCAGGGTGCCTGACCTTAAACTGCCTAGTCATTTCTATTTCCTAACCTCGTCACGAGTGATAATGAAAATAATGCCTGCTACTTACTGAAGATTGACGCGAGCCAGTCTCTATTCTACATTCTTTGTATGAATTAACTCATTGTATCCTCAAAATAATCCTGGGGGGAGGAGGTGCAATTTGCCCCGTGTTAGACAAAAAGACGCAGATCTTGGACTGCAGGTGTACCTCAAATGGCAAAACGCTTGCCTCTGGGATCACTGTTGTTCTTTTTAAAAAAAATGCTGCAAGATCCCCAGCGGCAGTAGGCAGCAGAAATGCTGTAGGCCCCAAATGGTGGCGGCAGGCCATGTGGTGGCAGGCAGCGGGCTCTGGGAGCAGCCAGTCCCAGGCAGAAATGGCTGC
>NC_022009.1:13756141-13765626 GCF_000317375.1 Microtus ochrogaster | reverse complement strand
GGCTTGTCCCTTAAAGGGACAGGAAAGCACAACATTCCCAGGTCTTCCTTATAATAAAAAGCACCCACGTCAAGGAAGCAGAAAAGGAAGGGCCCAAGATGGCAGCGGGAAGGTCAGAGGTAATGGGAGTGGGCGTGGCTTGTCCCTTAAAGCGACAGGAAAGCACAACAATCACTTCCGGCAAAACAGGCATATTTTAAACCATGAAGTCTGATTCTTAAGCCTGAATTAACTGTTACTATTATTATTACCCATTATTTTTCCTTTCTGTTTTTCAAGAGAGGGGGCTGATATTCTGTGTGATAGGGACCTTGGCGGGTGAGAGCTCCCGTGGTGAGATATGCCATGCAGGCAGAGCTTAAATGGGGAATTTATTGAGAGAGGGAGAAGGGGAGGGAAGAGACTGGTCTCAGGACAGGAGCAGCAAAAGAGAAAAAGAAAGAGACGGGGCAAGGGGCAAAGACCTGCTTGCCCCTGCAGAAGAACAGCGGCAGGGAGAGAGAATGGGCAGAGCTTATCTCTTGAAGGGACGTTTTTGCACCTGTTCACAGACTATGTAGTAGTGATGTAGCAGACATAGCCCCGGGCTGGCCAGGGTACTGCCTGAGTGCATTCTGTCAGGTAACAGGGGTTGGCAGAATGCCTGAATCCTAGCAGGGGTTTCCCTGTGTAGTCCTAGATGTCCTGGAACTCCTTCTGTAGACCAGGCTGGGCTCGAGTTCCAAGATCCACCTGCCTCTGCCTCCTGAGCACTGGGATTAAAGTATGTGCCTCCACACTTGGCTCATTAGCTTTTAAAAACAAAACAAAACAAAAGCTTTCTTTGAATACTGCTTGATCAAACTTAAAGTCTGGTGCAGGCTTCCTACATCCCCACCCCTAAGCCACAGTGTTAAGGCAGAGATTTGTGACTGAGGGTACGGATGGGCGGGGCATAGGAGGTCTTTGGGGAGGTATGCTCACTAGGATGAGTCATTTTCATCTACGTTCATTGTCCGTTGTGTTGGGGGGTGATGGGTTAGATTGTGTATGGGTTGAGGCTGGAAAGACAGCGCAGTGGTTAAGAGCATTTGTTGCTCTTGCAGAGGACCTGGATTCAGCGACCAGCACCCTCATAGTGGTTCACGACAGTCTGTAACTCCAGTTCCAGAGGTTGTAAAGGCCTCTTCTGCACTCCTAGGGTACACATGCAAACAAAGCATTCATACACATAAAATAAATATAGCTGAAAATATTTTTTAGCTGGGCATGGTGGCATATGCTTTTAGTCCTAGGACTCCGGAGACAGAGGCAGGGGGGATCTTTATGAGTTTAAGTTCAGTCTGATCTACATAGCAAGTTCCAGAACAGTCAGAACTACATAATGGGACCTTGTCTTAATTTGTTTAAAATAAGAATAAAAAATTTTATACACATTGAAGTAGATAATTCAGGAAGCATCAGCAGGATATAAATTATTAATTTTCAAAGTACTATTAGCTTTGCTTTGAAGCACTTATTTGTTATTACATGTGGGGGAGGGGATATATATGTGTGTGTGTGTGTGTGTGTGTGTGTGTGTGTGTGTGTGTCACAGCATTGGCATGGAGGTCAGAGGACAACTTGCAAAATTCAGTGTTGTGCCCAAATCACGGAATACCCCCCAAAACCAACAAGGGTCCCATATGTGAAAGCAAAGAGCCTTTATTCAAGTTCAAACTTGGACTCTCCATGTGTCCAACACATTGGCACGATCCGAGAGTCTCGAGCTCAGTTGGTGTGAGGTTTGTATCATAGCAGAGGTTGGGGTGAGGGATTTCTAAGGTTCAGGATCCCTGATTGGCTAACATTTGTCTAGGACTGTCCTGGTGAAAGGGGATGGGTGTGTGCTGTGCTGAACTAAGGGACACAGGGTTGGAACATTAGGTATTTCCTTTAGAATGTTATGTACTTTCCCCTTGAATGGGCCATTCCTGGGTGGTTCTTGGGTGGTCTTATCTGACTCAGGCCTCTACTACTGAGCTTGTCATTACTGGGCCCTACAGCCAGCTCTCTCCTTTCTACCAATTGGACCTGGGATTGGAATTCAGGTCATCAGGTTTAGCAGCAAGCACATTTAACTGCTGACCCATCATGGCTACCCTGTTATGACTGCTTTTAATCCCCTCAAGGAGCTAAATTAGACTGCTGTTATTGTATCCATTTTGCTGATGGAGAAAGAGAAGTTTTGAGAATTATAACCCCCAAAGTCAGACTGCAGCAGACTTAAAAGCCAGCGGTGAATTTAAAAACAAGCCTGTGAACTGAGATCTGGTGGACCAGCCACCTTCTTTCTCAACTGAAGTTCTATGATTGCAGGAAGTCAATACTGGAGGTGAATGTAGAGAGAGTCTAAAAGCTGGGCTTGGTGGTGCTTGAGCTGAGCATAACACTTGGTAGGAGAAGCAAGAACTCAAGGATGTATCACGAATAATAAAAACCCAAAGACAGATATTGGGGTTCAAGCTGAAGATCAGAAAAGCAAAGCAGCCAGCCACTAAAGAGACCGAATGGCAAGATCCTGTCTCCATGAATCCTCAGACTCCACACTTCAGTGAGTTGCTATCTCTTCCCCTTTATATTCCTCTCACCATCCAAGCCATATCGCTTCTGTACTGGAATTAAAAGTGTGTGACTCCCACCAGGGCGGTGGTGGCACACACCTTCAATTCCAACACTCAGAAGGCAGAGGAATGGGAATCTCTGTGAGTTCAAGACTAGAATAATATTAGAACACAAATATTCTAATATTTGGATGGACACACACATATATACAAGCAAAATGCATATGTGTACACACATACATATGCATGTGTGTATATGCACACATAGAAATGCATGTGAATATATATAATTATATACAACATATCTATACATGTATCTGAAATATGTGTGCATACAAGAGTACACATCTAACCGAGTTTGCTTACTGTTGCTGTAATGAACTCACAGAGATCCACCTGCATCTGCCTCCCAAGTATCGGGATTAAAGGGGTGTGCCACCACACCCAACTACTCTCTTTTCTTCTTTTTTATTTTAAGGATACTTTTTTGTTTCTCTCCCAAAACTACATATATTTTTAGGTTTTCTTTATCTGAATCTATCTTTACTATATATCTCTCTTTCTGATCACATGAGTCTTTAATTTGCTAAGCGATATGGCTAGGATTAAAGCTGTGGTTTTGATGGCTGGATCCAGCCTATTCCTTAGCTTTCTGAGAGTCCAACCTCATGGTGGTGGTATTTGCCAGAGCCATGTTTATTTCCACAACTCTATGAAGTTTCAAGGTTCCTGCCACCACCAAGAAGTATGCTATCGGCTACTCATAAACACCATTTAAGTGTTTGGTGGTGGAGCCTCTTGAAAGAGTTGCAAGGTTTTTGCTGCTAAAGTTGAGTCAGGAAACCACTCTTAATGAGGTGCACTTGCCTCTGGCAAACAGAGCCCACCTGAGAAAATGCTACTAAGAAGCCATGCTTAACTCTGTTCTTTTTGTGTCTAGAATTCCTTCTCAAACTCTCTCAGGTTTTATGTGGATGCAGTTGTACACATTGGACACCTGATATAATAATTCATTTAAACAAAACCTCAGATGGTGGGCTGGAGAGATGGCTCAGAGGTTAAGAGCATTGCCCGCTCTTCCAGAGGTCCTGAGTTCAATTCCCAGCAACCACATGGTGGCTCACAACCATCTGCAATGAGGTCTGGTGCCCTCTTCTGGCCAGCAGGCGTACACACAGACAGAATATTGTATACATAATAAATAAATATTTTAAAAAAAAAAACAAAAAAAAAAAACAAAAACCTCAGATGGTGACAAAGACTTAAATAGTCCCAGGGAATTAAGAGCTGAAGCAGGAAAAGAATTGATGATCATTGAGGAGAAATTACCAGAGGCACATGTAGATAGAGTGAATCCAAATCTTAATTGTATTCTAGTCAGAATTTTGCCTACAGGAATTTTAATGCAGAGGGAAGATATTACCTTATAATGGATCTTTTTACCATATAAACTAAGTAAAAAAATTTTAAAAATTACATGGAAAAGTCTCTGAATTAATTATAAAAGGAGAATTGAGACTTCGTCAACTAACAGGTAAAGATAGACCCAGAAGAGATTATAGTGCCTTTTACTGCTGATGAAATTAAAAAAAAAATTATGAGAAGACAATGAACCATGGCAAAGAGCTTGTGCTAATTTCTTGGGAGCAATTAATAGCAATCATCTCAGAAGTGATAGACTTAACCTTATAAAAAAAACTACTTGGATTCTTCCCCAAATTGTATGTGATGCACCAATAATTGGAGCCTGTACATTTTATACTGATGCAAATAAATCAGGAAATACAGGTTACAAATCAGAAGAATTAAGTAAGGTGGAACAAAGTCCTTAAAATTCTGTCCAAAAGGCAGAATTATATGCTATTCTTATGGTACTCAGGTATTTTAAAGAACCTCTCAATATAGTTACTGATTCACAATATGCAGAAAGAGTTGTCTTACATATTGAAACTACTGAGATGATATAGAATTGACTTCATTATTCATACAGGTTCAAGACATAATCAGAAATAGGTTTTGTCCCATATACATAATACACATCTGATCCCATATGGATCTGCCAGATCCTCTAGCTCAAAGTAGTGAAAATTGATTGATTATTGATTGGAAGTGTGCTGAAGTACTCAGAATTTCATAAGAAACATCATGTCAATAGAAAAGGTTAAAAAAAGAGTTTTTAAATACATGGCAACAAGCTAAGGAAATTATAAACAGATATCCTACTTGTTCTCTCTATAACCAAACACTGTTACCTGCAGGGAATAACCCAAAGGGTACTCAAAGGAATGAGATGTATTCCACTTTACAGAATTTGGAAAATTAAAACCAGATGACTTTAGTTTGTGTAATTAACAACCAACCAGTCCAAAATGTATGTATACACATATATGTATAAGTATGTGTGCAATACCCATATATACTTACTTTTTTTAAAAAAAGGAAGACACATGCCTTTACTTCCAATACTCAAGAGGTTTTCTATGAGTTTAAGGTCAACCTGGTCTACAAAACAAAACCCAAGGCTACATAGATATTTTCTCAAAACAGAAAGGAAGGAAGGAAGGAAGGAAGGAAGGAAGAGGAGGTACTGTGGAACAATAGTCTTGTACCCTGTAAAGACTTGTCACTTGTATTGATTTAATGAATTGCTGATTGGCCAGTAGCCAGGCAGGAAGCATAGGCGGGGTCACCAGAACAGGAGAATTCTGAGAAAAGGCTCAGTCTGCAGTTGTCACCAGACACAGAGGAAGCAAGATGAAAATGCCTCACTGATAAAAGGTACCAAGCCATTGTGGCTTAATACAGACAAGAGTTATGGGTTAATTTAAGATGTAAGAGTTAACAAGAAGCCTGAGGTAACAGGTAAACCAGTTTATAATTAATGTAGGCCTCTGATGGAGGAAGGTCATTGGCTAATTAAAGAAACTGCTTGCCCTGATAGGTTAGAACATAGGTGGGTAGAGTAAACAGAACAGAATGCTGGGAGGAAGAGGAAGTGAGCTCAGAGACGCCATGCTCCCCTCTCCCGGGCAGACTCAATAGCTCTGCTCTCTGAGGCACTCGCGATGAAGCTCCAACCCAGGATGGACATAGGCTAGAATCTTCCCAGTAAGCGCACCTTGGGGTGCTACACACCTTATTAGAAATGGGCTAGTCCAGGTGTGAGAGTTAGCCGAGAAGAGGCTAGATATAATGGGCCAAGCAGTGTTTAAAAGAATACAGTGTCCGTGCAATTATTTTGGGGCATAAGCTAGCAGGCGGCCGGGGTGCTGGGGACACAGCCCTGCCGCTCCTACTACTACAGGCCTTTGTGTGTTTCTTTGGGACTGAAGGGCTATAGGACTGGGCAGAACAGAAACGTCTGTCAAGAAAGAAAGGAAGGAAGGATAGAAGGAAAGAAAGAAAGATTAAAAGTTTCTAGCATTCTGTGTATGGATTGACATTGGTGCATACTCGTGGCATGTATGTTAGAAACTTATTACTGTGATCAAATAAAATGCCTGACAAGTCACTGAAAAGAGGTGGCTCATGCTTCAAATTCAGTCTCCTATGGAGGTGAAGGCATGATGGCAGAAGTAGCTTGCTTGTGCCTTTGATATCGGAAGCATTAGATTATCTGCTCATATCTCAACAGACTAGAAAAAAAAAAGAGGCCAGGAAGTGAGGCTAGGCTATCTACCCTCATAGGCCACCCTCCTACCCCACCCTTAACCCAATTCCTTTGGAAAGGCTCTACCTCCTAAATGTTCCCAAAACAGTGCTGCCAGCTGGAGCCCATGCTCCATCCCCTTCTCTCTATTCCTCTCTCTTCTTCCCCATTCTTCCTATCCCCCTTTCCTTTTCCTTCCATAACCCACTAAATAAACTCAGTACCCAAACTCATTCTACATGATGTATCTGTCTCTCACCCGTGTAGTCTCCCACCCACCAAGGTGACCTGCCAAGGCCTCAGGGGACTCACCGAGGCGTGGGGAACCCACCGAGGCCTCAGATCACCTGCTGCTACCCCTTGTGGGACCACCGCCCCTCACGGGACCAGTCACCCATCACTGTATCTTTAAAAAAGAATAACTTCTGTTCCCATCATCACATCGAACTAAACATGGTGATCCACATCTATAATGTCAGCACTTGAGAAATGGAGGCACGACAGTCAAGCTACTGGCTACATATCAAGTTTGGGGCAAGCCTAGGTTACATGAGACCCTCCCTCAGAAAATGAAAGATATCAAAATGCCTTTTCAAAGATGACTTATTATTGATATACGGAGAATGGCCCCACATTCAGCTGATGGTTATCTTGAACATTAGCCACACTGGGACAATCAGACAAGGTGTCCCTCTTGTCATATACCCTAGGATGGTGTAGGGTTGCGTTAGCATATAAACCCAATCTAATTTTTGATGAAATGGCAGTCAAACCCAAACTGAGTGGCATTCTACAAAATACCTAGCATGCTTTCATGCCAGATGTGAAGTGACTGCTGAGCTATCCCAGCCAAGCACAATACCCAGTTCTGAGCTGGGCTCTGGACAAGGAAACTGAAAAAAACCATAAGGACACTGTTTAACAGTATATGAAACTTGATTAGACTTTGGATTAGTTAGTAAATGGTTAATGCTAAAAAAAAAAAAACTTTTATTTAAGTTACTCTACAAACTGTGTAGGAGAATGTCCTTGCTTTTGACAATACACAGAAGAGTACCTAATGGCAAAAGGAACCGTTGCCTTTTAAGCCTCCTAAGAACTCAATTTAAGGCTGGGCAGCGGGGGAACACGCCTTTAATCTCAACACTCAGGAGGCAGAGGCAGGTGGATCTCTGTGAGTTTGGGGCCAGCCTAGTCTACAGGACAAGCTCCAAAAACCGTCTTGAAAGAAACCTAAGAAAAAGAAAAAAAAGAACTCAATTTAAGTGGCTCAAGGGAAAAACATATATATATATATGTATATGTATATGTGTACACATATATACATATATGTTCATGCATGTGCATACACAAAGGAACAAATCTACCATCATATGAATGAATCTAACATAGCGAGAATCGTGTAAGAGATGAGTGGTCTGTGAGTCTGATAGATATATGATAATTCCTCAGACTATTCAGCAAGGGATTGTAAATTTTGACATATCAAAACAAACCTGTACAGGTTGACCATCAGGATATATGTGTGTGGACCAGGGCCTGCATGTATGTATGTGTAATATGTGTGTATTCATTAACTGCATGGTAGGTTGTGCTACATTTGGGTGCAGGAAAAAAACAAGCTTTTAACATTAAGTTTGCAATGTGGTGTTGTGTAGCTTCCTGTACTCTGAACTCTCGGGAGCATGAGGCAGGAGGATGGCCAAAAGTTTGAGGATGGTCTAGCTTACATACTGAGTTCTAAGCCAGCTGTAACCACAGCCAAGATTTTTATTTAAAAACAACTACACCAAATAAGTAAACAAAAAGATGTTGTTTCAAAAAGCAGTTTGAAAAAAAAGTTTGAGATGCATCTTTTTGTTTATTTTTTGGGGGGGTGGGGGACAGGATTTCACTGTGTAGCCTAGTCTGCCCTTAAACTCCTTTAAACCAAGTTCTGGGGTTACAGGTGAACAGCAAGACACACAGCTGGGACAGAGTCTGATGATATATATACCCAGGCTTGCTGTGGGACAATGGTCTTGTACTCTGTAAACATTTGCCAGTTGTATTGGCTTCATAAAATGCCAGGCAGAAAGTATGGGTGGAGTGACCAGAACAGGAGAATTCTGGGAAGAGGAAAGGTTCAGTCTGCAGTCTTCACCCAGACACAGAGGAAGCAAGATGAGAATGCCTCACTGGTAAAAGGTACCAAGCCACATGGCTAACATAGACAAGAATAATGGGTAAATGTAAGATGTAAGAGTTAATAAGAATCCTGAGCTAATAGACCAACCAGTTTATAATTAATGTAGGCCTCTGCATGTTTCTTTGGGACTGAATGACTACAGGCCCGGGTAGGGCAGAAACCTCTGTCAACACAGGCTGGCCTCAAACTCATGCCAATTCTCCTGCCTCAGTCTTTCAAATGCTGAGATTTCAGGCTTGCAGAACCCTGCCCTGTTTGATTATCTGCATAGTCTGGAGTTAATAACTGTTGTGTTTTTCAGTTGACTTATTTTTCATTTCATTCCAAACACTTTGACAAGTGCTTAAATCTCCCTTCGAAAGCTTTGCGCCCACTGCGGTAAAACACATTTGCAATCCCAGCCCATGGGAGTAAACCCAGAGAGGGCTGCAGTCAGTTTCCACCGTATCATAAATTCAAGACCAGTTCTACATGAGACTACATCCAAGAAAAACAATAAACAAATAAATGAAAGATTAAGGGGCCAGATATATATATCAGTGCTTACTTGTCTACCACATGCTACAGACAGAAAGGGGAAAAATGGGAAAGGAAAGAGGAGAAAGAGGAGGGGGAGGAAGATGGGAGAGAGGAGGGGGAGGAAGATGGGAGAGAGGAGGACGAAAGGAAGGTGGCAAGCTTCCAGTCTTGGAGACGCGAGAAAGCAAGGTGTGGTGATTTAGAAACTCCTCGCCTCATAAACACAAGGTCTGCCAGACAGCACCCAGCTCCAGGGAATGCCATTTGACACTTGCAGAGGCGGCTGGCTCTGTGCAGAAAGAATTGCCACAATTTTCCAAGCGCAGCAGAGAGCATAATAACTTTATTGTGCCACTTGTTTACCTCCTAATGGAAAGTCCATTCTCACTGGGCCCTCTTCAAGCCCTGGTGTCTAGACAGAGAAGAAAATTCCATCTAGAGACGTACAGCAGAAAGAGAAGGAACAAGTTAATAGCTACCCCAGACCTGAGCTGTTCTCTCTCTCTCTCTCTCTCTCTCTCTCTCTCTCTCTCTCTCTCTCTCTCTC
>NC_022009.1:13735714-13756041 GCF_000317375.1 Microtus ochrogaster | reverse complement strand
TCTCTCTCTCTCTCTCTCTCTCTCTCTCTCTCTCTCTCTCTCTCCCTCCCTCCCTCCCTCCCTCCCTCCCTCCCTTCCTCCCTTCCTCCCGCCTTCCTTTCTCTTCACCCACTTTTATGTGGGTTCTGAGGATCCAGCTCAGGTCTCCAGCTTGCTGCCCATCCCCCACCAGTAGAGTCTTACACAGACTGGCATGGCCTTGAATCTCCTGGTGTCACTACTTCTCAAGGAATTAGTTGACAGGTATGCACCACCACACCCGGTTTTATGGCGTCCTGGGAATGGAACCCTTGTTCATTCTTGTATGCTAGGCATGCTCTCTACCAACAGAGCTACAACCCCTGGCCCTTCTTTATCATCGATCGCTGTAGATGCCCATGAGTTCCCTGGACTCTCTGATTCACCAAGGACCCCACAGGCTCATTTCCAGCTTAGCTCTGTTCGGACCGCTTGGGTTTCACTGGGTCTGCCTTAGTGTTTCGCCTTGGGGTTCTGGATTATCTCATCTTGACAAATTGACACCTGATGCCACTCCCAGAAGCAGCTTCATGACTCCTTTTCCATCTTTGGCCAAACTGAGAAGCCTGAGTCTGCAAGCATCGCCACATGCACAACTGTGTGTCTTTCCCCGCGGGGCTATGCAGGCAGTGAGGCTTTCCCTGCTGAGGCTCTCTGTACAGAAAAGGTCCCTTAGACTCTGTTAAGATCTTTGAGAGCCATTGGACTTTAACTCACAAGCATTTCTCAGGTTTTGTGTTTCTCTTCACTTAGGGAAATTTGGGAGCTTTCTGGTGGACCCTGTAAAGAAAAGAGCCAAGAGAAGTATCTTTCGCTGGCAGATAAGTAGGCGTAATTTTGTTTTTTAAGACAGGGTTTCTCTGTAGCTTTGGAGCCTGTCCTGGAGCTAGCTCTTGTAGACCAGGCTGGCCTCGAACTCACAGAGATCTGCCTGCCTCTGCCTCCCGAGTGCTGGGATTAAAGGTGTGTGCCAGCACTGCCCAGCATAGGCTTAAATGTTTAGAAACAAAAACAAATTCAATTTCATTGCCATGCCATACTTTTTTTATTATTATTATTATTATTATTATTATTATTATTATTCAAGCATGAAAGGGACACACTCACGTGGAGGTCAAAGGACAGCTTGAAGGGTAGGTTCTCTCCTTCTACCATATGGGTCTCAGGGATCAAAGGTTATCAGACTTGGTAGCAAGCCTCCTTCCCTGCTAAATGAGTGGTTCTCACCCTTCCTTAATGCTGTGACCCTTTACTACAGTTCATGTTCTGGTGACCCCCAATCACAAAGTTGCTACTTCATCACTCATCGTGCTACTGTTATAAACCGTAATATAAATATTTGATATTTCTGTTGGTATTAGGCTACCCCTGTGAAAGGATCGGTCCATCGAAGGGGTTGCGACCCACAAGTTGAGAACCAATATACTAAACCAGATCACAAGCCCTCTATTTAAAATTTAACTTCAGAGCTCAGGAGATGGCTCAGTGTAGTAAAGTGCTTGATATGTTTGATACACAAGTGTGAGTTCAGATCCCCCACCCCTACCCCCTCCCCTACTCCCTCCCCACCCCCCCACCCATGTAAGAGCCAGGCTCCCAGACATGCAGCTGTCTCTCTAGCATGCCTAGAGGTGGTAATTAGATCCTTGGGGGCTTGCTGGCCAGCCAGACCTTGTCTCCAAAAAAATGTAGAGGACTACAGGAGAGATGGCTCAGCTTTGGAGCTTCCCTGCCAAAGGGTCTACTGTTGAGAGACGTGCGTCCTGCTAGGGTAGCTGGCAGCCGTGGAAGCAGAACCCGAAGAAGGCTGACCCAGATAGAGAAAAATAGAGGGGCAGAAAAGGACAGTAGAGGAAAGGAACATTGGCAACAATTTCAGAGTTGGTAGCTCTGGGTGTAATCCTGCTGTAAATGCTCTTTGTAAGCAAATCAGTGAACCCAGGGATTTCAGACCGAGTATTCCGCAATCTTCCAGGCCTACCTGGCAAGAATGTGTTTACTGTGCACAGCCCCATCTCAATACTGTGCTAAGGGTGCTGATTAACACCAACATATTTCTTCCTGTTGGGATTATTTATTCGGGTTAATACATCAATAGGCATGCGGCCCATGAATAAATACTATCACCCTTAGCCAGCCACCACTGCAGAGTTCAAAGAGTTTGAAGATAGCCTGATCTACATCATGAGTTTTGGACAGGCAGAGCTACATAAGACCCTTCGCTCTTCTTTTCTTTTCTTTTCTTTTCTTTTCTTTTCTTTTCTTTCTTTCCTTCTTTCTTCCTTTCTTTCCTTATTTCTTTCTTCCTTCCTTTTTCAAGACAGGGTTTTGCTGTAGTTTTAAAGCCTGTTCTGGAACTAGCTCTTGTAGACCTTGAACTCACAGAGATCCACCTGCCTCTGCCTCCCAAGTGCTGGGATTACAACCAAAAAACAAAACACAAAAATTTACTGCCCTTAATGTTGTATAAGAAGTCTTCAGAGAAGGGGTTTTCTGGAGAAGAGGGAAAGAGAGAGAGAGAGGTAGCACTTGTGAAAAGAAGAAGAAAAAAATACTTCATTGACTGTGAAACAAAGAACAAAGGAATAAAAAAAATCCCTTAACTGTGCAAGAAATGGTTTATTATGAATGTAGCTAGAACTATTACAGACACTAGCACGTATATTTTTTCATATTGAAAGAGGACTTCTTTTTTTGCATTTTATTTATTTGGTTTTTCGAGACAGGGTTTTTCTGTAGCTTTGGTACCAGGCTGGCTTCAAACTCACAGAGATCTGCCTGCCTCTGCCTCCCAGGTGCTAGGATTAAAGGCGTGCGCCACCACCAACCGGCAAATTTTTTTTTGGTGTTTTGAGACATGGTTTCTCTGTGCAATAGCCCTAGCTGTTCTGGAACTAGTTCTTGTAGACCAGGCTGGCCTCGAATTCACAGAGATCCTCCTGCCTCTGCCTCCCGAGTATTGGGATTAAAGGCGTGTGCCACCATTGCCCGGCCGAAAGAGGACCTCTTGACTTTTCTAGATCTTAGGGAAAGAACTCACTACCTCACTAATACTATAAAGTTATCCCCACACTCTTTACAGCACTACCTCTTTCTCTAGCTTCTTACAAGTCTAGAGCACTGACCTGTTTGTTTACTTACTATCTGAGACGGGGCTCACTGTGAAGCCCCGGCAGACACAGAACTCGCTACGTAGACCAGGCTGCCCTTAAATACACAGAGATCCACTTTCCTCTGCTTCCTTTAATCCAGGCACTGCAGAGGCAGACAGAGCTCTGTGAGTTCAAGGTCATCTTGGTCCACACAGAGATCTTGGTCTACTGAGATGTGGAGACACAAGTGGGAGGAGACAGGGTTGGTAGCAGAAATCTTTAATCCCAACACTTGGGAGTATGGGAAGCAGATCTCTGTGAGTTTAGGACCCGTTTGGTCTACACAGTGAGGCTATGTCTCAATAATAGATAGATAGATAGATAGATAGATAGATAGATAGATAGATAGATAGATGATAGATAAAAAGATTATATTAACCTGTATGATGAGTATATCTGGACAAGTTCCCACCAGTCGTGACTGAGAGAGAAAATAGGATTTCCCTATTCTTGTTTGAGTTGTAAGAGTACCATCTCCTGAGAGTGTGTGAAAGGGTCAGCCGCAAAACCTATCAGCTGTGGATCTTCCTGAGTATCGAAAACCTCAAGTGTGCTTTCTTGACTTACTGCAATCTTTCGTAAAGATTTACTTACTTTATTTATGCACAGCGCATGCGTGCAGTGCCCTCGGAGGTCAGAAGAGGGCGCCAGATCCCCTGGAACAGGAGCTATCAGCCTCAACTACTAAGTCATCTCTCCAGCCCCATTTTCTCTAGTTGGAGACAAAGGAGAATTTCCTACTTCCTTCCAGATCGTTCTATTTCATTAATTTTAAGTGTATATCTATCATATAAAACTCAATTTAAAGAGGACTCTGTCCTCTTTCTCCTTTCTTCTCTCCCGTCCCCTCCTCTCTAAAACAAAACAAAACATTGTTTCTGAACTGAATAGTATGGACTCCCCATCCCCAATGTACAGTTACTATTTTTTCCTAAGGATGATACCATGTAAAGGTATTATAACTAATTGGTAAATAATGTAAAGCATATTATATGTATATGTTATATGTAGATATTAGATCATTTGACATAAGAGATTTAAACATGCTCAGAGTTCAGTCTGGAATTAATCCCTGTCAGATATTAAAAGATGACTGAGTTATCAGACCAAGGCCTGGTGGTACAAGCTTGTAACCCTAGCTACTCAAGAGGCTGAGGCAGGAAAATGGCAAGTTCAAGGCCTGCCTGGGTGACAGAGTGAGTTCCAGAACTGCTGTCACAACCTAATAGGACCATTTAAAAAATAAAAAAAAAAAACCCAACACAGATCTGGAGATGTAGGTTAGTGTTAGGGCACCTGCCGAGCATGTGCAAGGCCTTAGGTTCAAGCTTGCTTCAACCAGTAAGTACACACACACACACACACACACACACACACACACACACACACACACAAGCTATCAGGTCCTGATGTATTCCTGTCACCTGAACAGCTAACCTTAGAGAGGCTGGTGGTTCAGTGGTAGAGCATTTGTCTGGCCAGCACAAGACCATGGTTTGTTTTTGTTTTTTTGTTTTTTTTGGTTTTTTTTGGTTTTTCGAGACAGGGTTTCTCTGTAGCTTTGGTGCCCGTCCCGGAACTAGCTCTTGTAGACCAGGCTGGCCTCGAACTCCCAGAGATCCGCCTGCCCCTGTCTCCCAAGTGCTGGGATTAAAGGCATGTGCCACCACCGCCCGGCCAAGACCAGGGGTTTAATCCACTGCACCACCAAATAAAATAAAACCAACAAACCTTACTGATGGATTTTATTTCACATTTTTGCTGACAACCCAGTTAAACACATGCAGGTAAATGTGGGCCATGCATAGAAGGCACTGGGGAAATCACAAAGATTAAAGGTGACCATATAGGAGGGGTAATCTGCCAGGGTTTAGCCATTCTAATAGCTTTGTTTGTGGTCTAAGACAGGAGCCATAGACTACTCGGCACACTGAAAGAACCTAGTACTTTTCCTCTACCATCCAAACCTATGGAGTGTGTGTTAAATTATGCACACCAAGTAGAAGGGAACATGATGACCTATATGCCAACATTGTTTTGCAATTTACCCGACGCGGTTAGCATAACTGTCGGTTTCAATAGTCATCATCGCGTTGATGAAGCTGATAAGGCAGGATCTGTGAGTTCCAAGCCACAGTGATGATGATTCCCACTTCCTTGAGAAACAGGAAAATCCAGAGGCTTATCTTGAAGCTTGTAATAATTCAGAGAAATAGTTATGTAATGCTCCAAAGTACCAAAGCTCTGAAATGCGGCTGTCTTTCTTCTATATCTTCGCACTCATGCCTTTGAACCCAAGCAACATTTGCTGTAAACCATTTCTCAGTAAAAAAAAAAAAAATCCTCCTTTTATTTCTTTCCTTCTTAGTTTAATATTCGGGATCAAATACAGGGACTTACATATTCTAGGCAAAAGTTCTCTACCACTGGCTACATACATCCCAGCCCCAAACCTTCAGGTTCTCTTCTAGTTTTGTGTTATTTTCTTTTTTTTTTCTTGTCTATTATAGTTTTGCTTTTATTGTTCTTTGGTTGGTTGGTTTGGTTTGGTTATTTTGAGACAGGGTCTGTCTACGTAGGCCTGGCTGTCTTGGAACTCACTAGGTTGACCTTGAACTCGGAGACCCTCTTGCCTCTGCCTTCTGGGTGCTGGGATTAAAGGCGCGGATGATGCTTGGTCTCTTGTGGTTTTTGTTATTATGAAAATGTTACCGGGTATAGAAGTATGCACCTTTAGCCCCAGCACTCAAGAAATGGAGGTCTCTCTGTGAGTTCCGGGACAGCCAGGGCTATTTACTGAGACCCTGTCTCAAAAAGAACAGGAAGCCTTAAAGATGTCATATTATATAGACTCATAATGTTGATGACAACAATCATTAGTAATAGAGAGAGTTATGTTTTATGGATCTTTGGGCAAATTTAGGTAGATGGAGATCTGCAGAACTTATTACTGACAGGTAATTCCATCAGCTGCTACCGAACAGGTGGCGCATTGCAAAGATGCAGCCCTGGGCTCTCTGTGCCAGAGATTGTTTTCATGCATGGTTAGCATTCTTGCACAGGCGACCCAACTAAAAGTGACTTAATTCTAGGGAACCAGAGATTATCCAGATAAAACTGATAAGTCATTTAAGATTTTTAAATAAAAACGATGCCTATTTTATTTGTATGAGTGTTTTGCCTGCATGTATGCAAGTGCACCATGCCTGTGCTCTATGCCCTCAGGGACCAAAAGCAGGCATCAGATCCTCTGGACTTATGGGTAGTAGTGAGTGCTGGGAACCTAACTTGGGTCCTCTGCAAGAACAGCAAATGTTCTTAACCTCTGAGTCATCTCTCTAGCCCCTTACAAGTCATCTTAAAAAAAAGCAAACAATGTCACAGTTTCTTTAATCAGAGCCTCACGGTGCTGGAGAGATACCTCAACAGTTAAGAGCTCTTGCTATCCTTCCAGAGGACCTGAGTTAGGTTCACAGTACACATATAAATAAAAATACACCTTTAAATTGTATTTAGAGTCCTCTTTCTCGTCCCTTCTTTGACACTGGACGGCTCAGCAAGAAGGCAGCTGTGCACAACCCATGCCAGGTTCATCTTCGAACTTGGCCATGATCTCCTGATCTTGACTTCCAAGATGGCAGAACCATGAGAGATGTGTAAGTCTACATTTAAGCTACTCCTTTAGGGCACTGGAGAGATGGCTCAACCAGTTCAGAATACTGGCTGCCCTCCCAGAGGACCTGGGTTCAGTTGAAAATGAAAATGATGGGGCTGGAGAGATGGCTCAGAAGTTAAGAACACTGGCTGGTCTTCCAGAGGTCCTGAGTTTGATTCCCAGCAACCACATGGTGGCTCACAACCTCCCTAATGAGATCTGGTGTTCTCTTCTGGCCTGCAAGCAGAACACTGTATACATAATAAATAAATAAATTAATTAATTAATAAAAATATTTTTTAAAAAGAGAAAATGAAAATGAAATTTGTGCCCTGGCAATGCTGAAGCATGCATGGGCAGCCTGTCTATGGTGGTTCTATTGACCTTGTCCATAGTGGGTTTCATGGTCTAAGTTGATGAGGATGACTGACCAGGTCTCTTCCTCACCTGGGTTCAATTCCCAGCACTCAATTGTCTGTGCCTCTAATCCCAGGGAATCTGACACCCTCACATAACATACACATAGCCAAAACATCAATGCACGTAAAATGAATTATTTAAAAAGGAAAAGCCACTCAGGTAGGACATTTTGTTAGTGTGACCAAAACTGCCTGAGATGGCTATCAATTAAAACTCTGCTTACCTCGCAAGAACTAGTTTGCTGGTAAGAGGTCCATGATCTGCAGCCTCCTAAAACGGAAACGGGGAACCTCTTCTAGTGAGAGTCCCCAGCCATCAGAGTTCCGCACGAACAAAGCCTTGACGAGGTGCAGTTGAGAAAGTTCTACAAAGGTCAGGGTTCCAAAATCTGTAATCATATTGCAAAACCAAGATGCACTCGGCTTGAATAGAAAATTATCTGGCTGAAGATAATCACAAGTAATCAGAGACAAGTGCACTAGGCTTGCACCCTTCATTTTAAACTTAAGTCTAATGCTTCAGGCACGACAAGCCTGGTATTTATAACCATACTTAAAAAGTACTTTGGAATAGTTTTTTAAAATAATCATTCATAATGAGCTTCATTAGCTTTGGGGGAGGGAAAAGAAGTTGAGGCAAGATGTCCTATGGCCCAAGCTGTCTTTTAACTCACTATGAGGCTCAAGTTGGTTAGGTATTCCTGATCCTCCTGTCCCTGCCTCAGGACTGTTAGGATTGCACCCAGCTGTCTTATTAACCTTTCTATTTTTTGGTTTTTCGAAACAGGGTTTCTCTGTAGCTTTGGGGCCTGTCCTGGAACTAGCTCTTGTAGACCAGGCTGGCCTTGAACTCACAGAGATCGGCCTGCCTCTGCCCCCCGAGTCCTGGGATTAAAGGCATGCGCCACCACCACCCAGTCTTATTAACTTTTAAAATAGTTTGGGGACTGGAGAAATGATGATTAAAAGTACTTGTTGCTCTTGCAGAGGACCCAGGTCCACTTCCCAGCAGACTCATGGGTGTGGCTCAAAGCAATCTGTAACTCCAGTTCCAGCAGTCCTAACACCCTCTTCTGACCTCTGTGGGCACACGTGTGATGTACATATGTGCATGCCAACAAAACATGCACACACATAAACTAAAACATGCACAGACAAGAATTAAAAATAAATGAAGCAGCTTTCTTTCCTTTTGGTTTTTTTTTTTTTGAGATAGGATCTCACTATGTACCCCTGAAAACTTACTCTGTAGACCAGGCTGGCCTCAAACTCATGGAGATCCACCTGCCTCTGCCTCCTGAGTGCTGGGATTAAAATCATGTGCCAGTACACCCAATTAAGATACCAAAAAAAGAAGCATTAACATAAAAATACTACTACTGCCAGGCGGTGGTGGTGTACGTCTTTCATCCCAGCATAGGCACTGAGATATACCGAGAAACCCTGCCTCAAAACAAAATAACAATAGATAGTTAGATAGATGATAGGTAAATAAATAAATAAACAAACAAACTACTCTGAGAATCTGAAGTGGCAGATCAAGGGCTATGTGTACAATAATTTCTCAGTTGTGTTTTCATTAGCTCAATTAGTGACTTGACAAGTGAAATCTAAGCATCGTAGAAGCCGATCAGATGCAAAAGGGACAGACTGTGAGGGCCCTCGAGCAAATCCTTCCGGAGACGAAAGTGAGTGAGTCCCCCAATGCCATGGTCATCCATCTTGACTGTCTTCCACAGCCATGTCTTAAAGACATGGTCTTCCGGATGGTGCTACCAGCAGATGCTGGAATCATTAGGGAAAAGGGCCTTTTGGGAGGTTTTAGGTCACTGGGATTCTGGGTGCTAAAGAGGTGACTCAGCCTGTAAATGTAGTGACCACATAGGTCTGACAAACTGGGTTTGATTCCCAGGAATCAAAGAAGCCAGCTGTATCAGCAGTCCCAGAATTGCTATGGTGAGCTGGGAGACAGAAAGAGAAGAACTGGCCAGAGGCTTCACCACCAGCTAGCCTAGAGTATAGCCTGAAGAAGAAACGAGAGCTCGTGAGGAAACAAGGTAGAAAGTGAGAACTAACCTTGGAAAGTTGTTCTTGACCTTCACACTTGTGCTCCCTCCCTTACCACCCCACGAAGTAAATTTGTTAAATTAAAAACAAAACTTTAGAAAGAGATATCTTGATTGAGGAAGCCATAATGGAGTTAGCAAGAATCCCGGCTCTAGAAAAACGCCCAAGAACCCACAGGGATGATCCCAGCTAAGACCCTAAGCAATAGAGGAGAGGATGTCTGAAGAGGCCTTACCTTGTAGTCAGACTGATGATTATCTTAAATATCACCAGAGAACCTTCATCCAACAACAGATGGGAACAGAGGCAATGACCCACATCGGAGCACTGGACTGAGCTCCCAAGATCCAGTGGAAGAGTAGAGGGAGTGAGAGTATGAGCAAGGAATTCATTACCATGAGGGCATCATCCACTGAGACAGTTTGCCTGAGCTAATGGTAGCTCACCAACTCCAACAGGACTGGGAATGAATGAGCATGGAAACAACCAAGCCCCTCTGAAGGGGGGTTGACAGCTGGGACAGACTTAGGGGTCACTGATATTGACACTGGGATGTGTCTCTACTGCATATACCGGCTTCTTGGGACCCTATTCCCTATGGATGTAAACGTTGCTCAACCTAGATGTAGTAGGGAGGGCCCGGGACTTTACACAGGGCGGGGTGCATGGCCCTCTTTTATGATTGCAGGGAGTGAGTGGGAAGGTCTGGGGAGGAAAGGGGGAGTGGGAGGACGGGAGGGAGTGGGAATTTGGGGGAAAAGGCGGTGGTGCCGCACGCCTTTAATCCCAGCACTCGGGAGGCAGAGGCAGGCGGATCTTTGTGAGTTCGAGACCAGCCTGGTCTACAAGAGCTAGTTCCAGGACAGGCTCCAAAGCCACAGAGAAACCCTGTCTCGAAAAACAAAAAACAAAACAAAACAAAAAAAAAAAACCCGAAAAAGTCTAAATAAATAAAAAAATAAAATAAAATAAAAACTTTAAGGGAGGAATGCGGGACCCTGACCCCATCCTCTTCTCCTCTTGCTTCCTAGCCACAAGGTAAGCACTTTGCTCTGCTGTGGGCTTCTACCATGACCATCAGGCATGCCTACCAGAGGCCCAGAACAATATGTGTCCCCATTCCTGGGCTGGAACCTCCAAATTTATGAACCAAGATAATCTGTCTCTGTCTACAGAGCGAGTTCCAGGACAGGCTCCAAAGCCACAGAGAAACCCTGTCTCGAAAAACCAAAAAAAAAAAAAAATTGCTAATGCTTAAAATTCACATCAATGGTTCTTGACGGAGAGTGAAAAATTAAAGGGAGTAAATTTGAATAAGTTGTTTAGACAAATAAGTAAGTTATATAAGTAAATTGTGAGCTGTAGAGGCTAGTGGTGTTTGCCCAGTGGTAGAGATGCCCCCCGCCCTCCATGTAGCCCAGGCTCCAGCCTCAACCTCACTATGTAGCTGATAATGGCCTTAAACTCCTGATCCCAAGTCCTGGGTTACAAGTGTGAGCCACCACACTTACACACTTCACCAAGACCCTCACCTTAAAACATAAAACAGCCTGGGGAGATAGCTCAGATGGTGAAGGGCTTGCATCAGGACTTGAGTTCAGATTCCAACACTCACATAAAAAACACCAGGTCTGGCTGCCTATAACCCCAGTGTCTTAGAGTGTGGAGACAGGAGGATTACTAGGTCTTGTGGTCTCTAGCCTAGATCCCGGTTCAGTGAGAGACCCTGGCTCAAAGGAATAAGATGGAGAGCAATACAGCAGGACAACCAGTGTTCTCCTCTGGCCTTCCTATACACTCAGATGCACATACTTGAGCACACATGTGTGCTTATACACCATGCTCACACACACACACACACACACACACACACACACACACAAAATCTTAAAGTGTATTGTAGCAAACTGTATGCTTAGCATTCATGGTGCACCTGCCCCTGGGTTCTAATCTCAGCAACAGAAGCATACGTGTGTGTGTGTGTGTGTGTGTGTGTGTGTGTGTAGACAGTCCACATTTAACTCCCAAAGGACACTGAAAAACAAGCACACACTACGGAAATGGTCAAGGACATGCCCCCAAACACATCAGCTCTGTGTATTATTTTGAGAAGCACCGGGTGCAAGAGGGAAAACTTGCCTTGCCCATTTCTTCCTGAAGTTGACAGTGAAGCCTCCCTTGAGATAACGTCCTCTTTGCCAGGAAGGAAGAAATCTCTTATCACAGGCTTCTGCTAATCCATGCTGGGGTGGATCTGAGAAAACAAAGTCCCTGCAGTAATTCTTATGCTCCCCCCACCTCCACCCCCACCCCCGCTCCCCGCCATCCATAGCACCCAGTGACTTCTGTACAAGTTCCCATTTCCTGGCTCACATCCCTTTTGTTGCTTTTTTCACAACTTAGAGTTTCTCTCAAAGATAATGACAGCTTCTGTCCTGGTCATTTAGTTGTCTGTCCATTCCTCTTTGCAGGTTCCAACAGACATGCAAAAATTAATAGAATATGTGCACTGTCCTTCTGTCCCTCTATCTTTGGTCATTTTATTTCTCAAACACAGTCATGGTCTTGAGCACCAGAGGAGTATTCTTTTTTTCTATCCCTCAACACTTCCCATAGAATTGAACCATATAATAATAGTCTCTCTCGCTGGGTAGTGGTGGTGCATGCCTTTAATCCCAGCACTCGGGAAGCAGAGGTAGATGGATCTCTGAGTTCAAGGCCAGCCTGGTCTACAAGAGCTAGTTCCAGGACAGGCTCCAAAGCTACAGAGAAACCCTGTCTCGAAAATCAACAAACAAACAATAATGGTCTCTTGTGCCTGAATTCTCCAACTGAACCATGCTACTTAGATAATCAATCACTGTGATGACAGGAAGGCAAGGGTACACTAAGAATCACATTGAGTTTGACTTTAACACTCTAAAAGACATACTCTTTTTATTTTCTTTGTGTTGTGCTGGGTATGAAAGTCGGGTCATCCACATGCTATGGAAATACTATTACCACTGAGCTATACTCCCCATACCCAGAGAACTAGCTCTTTTTTTTTTTTTAACTTATGTGCATAGCATGTGAGTGAAGATGTTCACGGAAGTCAGATCATCGAGCTGCTGAAGCTACAGGCACATGTGACTCACTGGATGTTAGTGCTGGGAACCGAACCCAGCTGTCTGCAAGCACAACTCGAATATTTTTATACGAAGGTATTGTTGACTCCAAAGGACGTAGGCATTAATACAAATGAGCTCATCACGTATGTATTCTCAGTGTGTTAGTGATGTAAAGTGTACTGTAGATATGGCTCCTGCTTGGAGAGATCTTGTGAATCAAAGCTTCTTGTCTCTGCTAAGATCCTCCCATAAACTGTGGTTAACTCCTGACTCACTACCATTTCCTTATGCTGTCTATGTTCATGGCTACGAGGTCTGTCTGGTATTTATCTATTGTGATTTAATCATTGTCCATGCCAAATGTTAATTGCCAAGGTTGGAGTGACCTAAAGCATTTTCAAAAGCATGGCTAGATTTAATTGAGGATAAAGTTTCTGCAAACCAAATTTGAAAAGCCACAAGTGTCAGTTATTACAAGATGACATGCTGCCCTTCTTGATTGCTACTTGGATGCTCTATTGTATGTGACAAATCTCAATAAAGTCTGTGTATCAGAAAAAAAAAAAAGAGCAGGCCTTGGATCTTAACGACTGGGCCATCTCTTCAGTCTGAAAAACCAGTTCTTATAAAACACATTGATGATTTTGTCAACTCATTCTGGAAACCACAGTGGCTTTATGCTGGTAAGGATCAGCAAAAATAATCAAGATTGGCCATATGACTCAGTTTTATTTCCTGGTGACCAAACATGCTACAGCAATTAGTTTGTAGCTCTACAGATAAAAACAAATGAAAAATCCAAAAAACAAACAAACAAACCAAAAAACAAAAAAGAAAAAAAAACCCCAAAACCCAAAAACCATGCTAAGTGATTGCATACAATTTGAACTCAGGGCGTGCACATATACTTTGTGTCTGGATGCTTATTTTACTAATGCGGGTGTTTATCGGTCATGTGCCCTGCATGTATAGATTCTTCACATAGATTGTTCACACATGAGCACAGCGGGTACTACAGAGATGCTGGTGAAAGGGCTGCGTGGAAATGACCAGCTCACGCTCAGCCCTGGAGAGGACGTTTTGGCCACTTGGCTCCTCT
The DNA here is from genome assembly GCF_000317375.1 of Microtus ochrogaster. Classification (NCBI taxonomy): domain Eukaryota; kingdom Metazoa; phylum Chordata; class Mammalia; order Rodentia; family Cricetidae; genus Microtus; species Microtus ochrogaster. The sequence continues at coordinate 13,742,521 of NC_022009.1, read as the reverse complement.
CAGGCAGGAAACACTGAAGAAGACAAGGCAGGGAAGGTGATGGAGGTGGGGGAAGGAGAGGAACATGAGGGAGTCTGTCTCCCTGTGTGCCACAGCCACTGCAGTCAGGAAATCACAGGGAGGCCACCTTAACTGAACTCTGGAGAGAGTCACCAGCAGGATATCCAACTTGGAATTTTTCTACTAAATAGTTCCTTGAGTTTGTCTGCAGCTGGGGTTTGATCATTTGGTCTCAGAGCGTGTTTATCAGGGAAATCTCGGTCTGCTTCAGACTTCAAGAATAGAGATTTCCCATCCCAAAGAGGATATTTGAGCTAACGTCATGACTTCACCTTCCTGTCCTGCAGGGCGACCACACTGCGTACCGGATATCTGATGCTCCTCAGGGCAACCTGAGGTATGGCAGCCTCTGCTCCTCTCAGAAGGGTCCCTATCAACTGCCCCAGGAGCCAAAGCCTCTGGATGCTGTCTATGTGTTTTCTATCATTCCATCTTTGATATGTCATAGAAGTTTATACTCTCTCATTGTTTTATTGATTTAGTAGTGTGTGTGCAGTTACTATTTTTATAAATACCATTTAATTTTATATACTCATTGTTTTGAGTACATGAAATATACAAAGAAATCCTGCATACTTATATCTAGTCAAATAATACCACACATCATATAGTAATTCCTTTTTACCTTTTTCTATTTCTATTTTATTTATTTGGTTATTTATGGATTTTTGAGACAGGGTCTTACTCTGTAGCCCAAGCTGGCCTTGAACTCACAGTGATCCTCCTGCCCAGCCTGCTAAGTGCTGGGATCTGAATACAAGTACCATACCTGGCTTTTTGTTTTGTTTGATTATTATTGGAGGATCCAGGGTGAATATGTGGCCAGATGACAATTTTGTGGAGTCATTTCTCTCCTATCACCCTTACCTTAGAGCAGCGGTTCTGTCCTTTATGTAGGCTCTGAAAATTGAACTGGGACATTAGATTTGATGTTATTTGTATGGTGTTTTGGCTGCATGTATATGTTTTACCACATTCATGCTTGGTGCCTGCAGAAGCCAGAAGAAGGCACTGGATTCCCTGGAACTGGAGTTCCTGACATGTATGAGCGGCCACTTCTGTGCTGGAACCTGAACCCAGGTCCTGTGTAAGAGCAGTAGTTAGTGCTCTTAACCACCGAGCCACCTCTCCAGCCCCTCTCCCCAGATATTCCCCCACTTTTTCTCTCTTTTTCGAGATGGGGGTCTCTTATAGTACAGGCTGGACCTCATTATGTAATCAATAACTATTTAACTCTTACTCTTTCTACCTTCACCTTCCAAGTGCTCATGTTGCATGGCAACACCACGAACACACACAGACACTCTTAGAGCTGAACACAGCCAGGCAGTGATGCTGTGCACCTTTAATCCCAGCACTTGGGAAGCAGAGGCAACTGGATCACTGTGAGTTCAAGACCAGCCTGGGTTCCAGCCAGGGCTGTTATACAGAGAAACCCTGTCTCTAAATAAATAGCGAAATGTAAAATCTTAATACTGGCAAATCATGCAGATTTTGTTTTTATGCACGCGCGCGCGTGCACACACGCGCGCACACACACACACACACACACACACACACACACACACACACACATCCTGGTTGACACACTTCACTTGCAAGATCAGTTAGTAAGAAGCAGAATTACAGAAGCCAAAAAGCAAGGGTAGTATATTTAGGGACTTTCCTGGATCCTGGAACTATGGAATACGTCTTTGATGGATTAAGTCTTTGTTCCCATTTTGACAGGTGTTGGAGCCTACATTAAAGGTCAGAATGGTGCCCACTACCATGGTGTCAGTTGTACTAAGGTCTGGGAGCCTGTTACGCTAGGACTATAGGCCAGTGTCATCATGCTAGGCCAATAGCTTGCCATTCTAATTTCTTGTTTGTTTTTATGGTGTTAGTGATGGACCTAGCCATGTGCTCTGTCACTGAGACATACTTTAGTCCTCATTATGCTCCCTCCCTCCTCCCCTCCCTCCTTTTCTTCCTCCCTACCTCTCTCACGTCACTACATGGTCCTTGTTGACCTAGAACCTGTGGCCTCAAGTTTTTCTCCTGCCCTAACCTCTTGAACACCCAGGACAGCTAGCACATAATGCCATGCATGGCTTCCATACGACTTTGTTTTAGGACTTGAAATAAATTGAAATCATCAACCAAAAGTGCGCTTCAATCACAGTTTTCATCCTCTGAATTTCCATGGCTTTAAAAACAGCTTATCCCCCATGTTTGTAAGTGACATTAAGAGTTCTGAAATTGGCCAGGTGGTGGTGGCGCATGCCTTTAATTCCAGCACTTGGGAGGCAGAGGCAGGCGGATCTCTGTGAGTTCGAGGCCAGCCTGGTCTACAAGAGCTGGTTCCAGGACAGGCTCCAAAGCTACAGAGAACTCTGACTTGAAAAAAAAAAACAAAAACAAAAAACAAAACAAAAGGCTCTGAAATTGGAATTTGAATACAAGTGACTGATTAACGAACTAAACGTCGCCTTGTGGATTGGCACATCTAGAAACTTGGCGAGATTTGAACCAGGGTTTTCTCTTCTCTTTTCTCTCCTCCCCTCCCCTTCCCTCACTCTCTAACCCCTCTGTACTGAGGATTGAACCTAGAGTCCTACAAGTGCTGAGTTAATTAATTCATTAGTTCTTTTTCACTGAGGTACAGCCCCAGCGCTCCTTTTCCTTTTCTTTTGTGTCTGGGTCCCAGGAAGTTGCAAAGGCTGGCCTTGAACCTTACAGCCAGAGGAGGACCAACACACCTCGGCCTTCCGAGGTTTTCATGCCCTGTGCCACCAAGCCCAGCCTTAGTACTGAGTTTCTTAAAATAATAGAAAAGTAAATGAAGTTATGGCGCATCAAGAGGGGAACTACGGCATTCCGTTCACTCACTCAGCAATACTTCATTACCCAGACAGAAGAGGAGTTTGGATGAGTCCCGGGGAGAAGGATGGTGTCACAGTCAAAGTTGGGACAAAATCAGCAAAAGGCAGATGAGCTGCTCCAGAACTATTCCCTTACCCAGCAGGAAGGGAATAATAGGAAAATAACTGCTCAGTCAGCATCAACTTATTTAGAAATAATTCTGATGGTTTGGCTTTGAGACAAGGTCTCACTGAACAGCTCTGGCTACCGGGAACTTGCTATGTAGACCAGGCTTGCTTCAACCTCACAGAAATCTAACCCAGTGACTCCCAATAACCTGGAATAAAGGCTTGTGCTGTCTAGCCCAGCTTGGTAAATCATTATTCGAGGACTAGGGTACTGGACAATCCATTATCATTCTGACTTTGATCTCTCTCTCTCTCTTGATTTCCTCAATGGCCTGGTAACGACTTAGTTCCTCTTTGAATATGGAACTCTGACACAGGTGACTGCCTTTGGATTCTGACTATTAGTCTAAAACAACAACAGCCAATAACATTATTTAATCAGTTCATCTTACTATCCATTTTCTCTCCCTTTTTTGTAACTTATTTTTATTTTATGTCCCTTGGACTTTTGCCTGTATGTATGACTGTATGAGGGATCTCTTGGGACTGTAATTACAAACAGTTGTGAGCTACCATAGGGATGGGGAGTTGGGAATTGAAGCCAGCTCTTCTGGAAGAGCAGACAGTGCTCCTAATGGCTAAACTATCTCTCCAGCCCCAACATTGCTATCCATTCAACACATTTACATTAATTTGTTTAACTGCTCAGGAAATAAGGGCATGCTGGTATATCCCTACAGTCTCAGGACTCAGGAGTCTGAAGTAGGGCCACTGGGAAGCCCAGGCCAGCCTAGGCTACAGAGACAGGCTCTGTTAACAAAACAAAAGGAAAAACTTCCAGGGGTGTCATTTCTCCATAGAGAAAACACTTACTCATTTGTGCATGTGAGTTTGATTATTCTCTCAGTGGAAGCTTCTGAAGTTTATAGTTAACCAGAGCCTGTCAGGGGCTTGGAGATTTAGCACAGCGGTAGAACATCTTCTTGGCACCGCTAGGTCTGAGTTAGAAGCCAGCACTGCAAGATGAGAAAGGGAAAAAAATGTGTAATTCAGATGTATTTTAAGGATATGCTTTTAGCTAACCTGGCATGCTTTGCAAATGCTCTGATCTTACAGCGCTGCTGGAGCTCTGTCCAGTTGATAGAAGAGTGGAAAGGACACTAAGACCCTATCAATACCTAGCAGACAGTTCTCATTCTGGCTTTACCACGTTCTGTTGTTTCAGTGTAAGGCAGTGACAATCAGGCTGATGAAATGGTTTGTCAGGTCAGGCTCTTGCAGCCCAGGCCTAAGAAACTGAGTTCATAATCCTGGGAACTACATGAGGTGGAAGAACAGACTCCACAAAACTGTCCTTTGACTTCTGCCCATGAGCCATAGCATGGATGCCCACACACAAACATACAGTAACAATAATAGGGGGCTGGAGAGACAGCTTAGGGGTTAAGAGGGCAAATTGCTCTTGCAGAGGACCTGGGTTTTATTCCCAACACCCTCCTAGGGCCACTCACAAGCACTTGTAACCAATACCTTCTTCTGGCCTCCGAGAGCAGCTGCACACACAAATGCATAGCCATGTACTTAAAGGTAAAATAAGGTAAAAAAAATAATAAAATCATGACAATAGTTTATTCTAGTATCATTGTAAGGATCAGAGGAAATGACGTATTCAGATCTTTGGAAATGTGCTGTATCGTGACGTTGACATTCCAGTATTCATTTGGTTTGCTTGCTTGCTCATTTTAATTTTAAAGGTTTTATTTTAAAATTTCATGTTTATGATATTTTTATCTTCGAGCCATGTATGTGCACCCAAGTGCATACCAGGTGCCCTCAGAGGACAGAAGAGGGCTGCAGGTCCCTTGGAAATGGAGCAAAGGACAATTATGAATATCCACATGGGTGCTTCCTGGGAACCAAATCCAGGTCCTTGGCAAGAGCAGCAAGTGTTCTAGACTGCTGAACCACATCTCCCATCCCTGTTGCTAAGTACCAATATTAGCAACTAAACGAGGTGAGAAAGTCTTTGAGAAGTGGAGTGATTGTGTCCCTAATAAATGCAAAATGGTATCACTGGCCAGGTGTGATGCTACATGCCTCTAATCCCGGCCCTGGGAGACAGAAATAGAAAATGAGGAATCCAAGACCAGCCTTGGTGACATTGCTAGTTAAAGGCCAGTCTGGGCTACAGGAGACCCTGTGTCAGAAGCAAAAGTAAAAACAAAAATAAAATGAAAAAAAAAATCAACCTAGCACTGAAGCTGGGCACTAGCGCAAATGTCCAGAACTTAAGAGGTTGAGGCAGGAGAACCTTCAGTTCCAAGCATTGGACTGCCCGGTAATACTTGGATCCAAAGAATAAACAGACAGCAATAGAAACGGTTGAGTGTGGTGGTGCACACATGTAATCACAGAACGTGTACATGAATCAAGAAATCCAGTAGTTCAAAGCTAGCCTTGCAGGATATAGATGCCTTTAGTCCTAGCATTTAGGAGACTGAGGCCTGCCTGCTGTGCTTAATGAGATCTAGGCCAGCAAGTGCTAGACAGTGAGAAAAGAAGACAAACAAAAAGCAGGCATCCTAAATTACTAGTGACTTCCAGGTCAGCCTGGGTATTCAGGACTCTATTTCAATAAAGAAAATGTATTCAACAAACAAACAGACAAACAAAAACCCAAACGAAACCTTGAAAGAGAATGTGGGTGGGAAAAAACATGTTTAAGTCTAGGTGTTGAAATGAAACCCAAATAGGGGTACATCTTAACCACCAAAGGCTCTTAAGCTTCCCTTTTTCTTTCTTTTATTAATTTAAATTTTTTGGCATGTATATATGTGTGTGTGTGTGTGTGTGTGTGTGTGTGTGTGTGCGTGTGTGTGTGTGTGTCTATTTGCACGTGGAGGCCAGAGGGGTTGATGTCTTCCTTAATCACTCACCACCTTATTCACTGAAGCAGTCTCTCACTTGAGCAGAGAGCTTGAGGACTTGGCTACCCTTGTCAGTCAGTCAGCTCCACACATTCCTTCTCTTGGCCTCCAGCGAGCTGGGATTCACTGGCAGGCAGCCAGGCCCACTAGGCATTTAGTAGGTGTGTGGGAAAGGTGCTTGTTTTTAGATGATCTCAACTAGAAAGCCCTGGCTGTCCCGGAACTCACTATGTAGACGAAGCTGGTCTTGAACTTGACAGAGATCTGCGTGCCTCTTCCTCTCCAGTGTTGGAATTAAAGGTGTGCACTGTCACGGCCGGTCTGGGAGGGTTTTCCTTTGCTGAGTTGTTACCCTAATCCCACCTTTTAGTTCTATTTAGTTCTACTCTATTGTGAGGAAACACTTTCATTCTCCATTTTCTGAGACTATCTACTAGAGGATCTGTCTTGGTGAGACTCATCTAAAAATTCAGGAATACCACTGGGTGGCGGGTGGTTGTGGCTGCTCTGCTCAGAGGAAGCAGCAGGGAACTGAGCAGGAGGCAGGTTTTATATTGGGTTTCTTGGGGAGTGGTGGGGATTGGCTGGTGTTGACAAGTTTTCAAACCCAGAAGTGAGCTTGGACCTTTTGCCCTTCAATCATACCTCCCTTCGATTCCCTCTCCCCAAGCTTCCTTCTCTGTCTTGTTCATTCTTCTCGCTGAAGTCAAGCTATTCTGCTAACTTTTGAGAGCTTGCAGGTCTTAGGGGCCCAGGTTCTCTCTACTGTAATATTGCTCACCACTGTAGTGATTATTTTGGATTTTAAAGACAATTTAATTTGAGCCTTTTTTCCATTTCTTTTCTTT
>NC_022009.1:13727250-13735614 GCF_000317375.1 Microtus ochrogaster | reverse complement strand
CCTTCCTTCCCTCTTTTGGTTTTTCAAGACTAGGTTTCTCTGTGTTACAGCCCTGGCTGTCCTGGAACTCACTCTGTAGACCAGGCTGGCCTTGAACTCTGAGAGTACCACCTGCCTCTGCCTCCCAAGTACAGGGATTATGCAGAGGCGGTCCTTTGTCCCATTGGGACAAATGCCCCTAACCCCTTTCCCTCGTTCCCTTCCTCTTCTCCCTTGTCCTCTATCACCACATCCTAGCCCATCCTAACACAGACCTCCCCTTCTTCTCAGCTTAAAAATTACAGCTGCAAGGTCACTTGCTGCTTGCTATGTTTTTTTTTTCTACCAGAGTCAGACAGCAGCCACTTTTCTTCCCTACTTACTAAAGGATCTCTCTGTGAAAACAGGTGTTTGGGTGTGGTCTGCGCCTAATCTGGGGTCTGGAAGGGAGCACCCGAAGTGCAGGAGTCCCCTTCACATCCAGTCCTCTAAGTAACCTCAATAAAACTGGGGTCCACTATGTTGGACTTTGGTGGTATCCATACTTTGGTCTGTCCTGGGATCCCTGTCTGGGCTGGGTAGGTGTGTGTGTGTGTGTGTGTGTGTGTGTGTGTGTGTGTGTGTGTGTGTGTTGTCTCCCAGGAAAAGTTTTGTCACACAGTAAGGCCGCTGATAGAGTTGTCTGTTCCTTGAGATGGTCCTCTTGTAACCCAGACGGCCCCCAATTCACAACGTAGCCGATACCTGTAATCTCAGTTCTTGAGAAGCAGAAGCTCAGGGGACCAAGGTCTTCTTCTTAGCTTCACAAGACTGTCTGAAAAATAAAAATAATTCAAAAAGGGCATCACTAATCCAACCTCAAGTTGCTTTTCTCTCGCGTTTGTTTTCATTTTTGACAGTTGTCTAAGTAAGGAAATTCTCTTTTCCTCTCAAGCGTACCTTGCTCCACAAGGGCTAATATTCCATAAATCTTCCCCCATCTTGTGAAACTTTTATGAAAGGAATTCAAATCTTTTAATCTCCCCCACCTCGCAAAACTTTTAAACAATTTTTTAATCTCTGTCACCTGGTACTCATTTGTTTCCACACAGGGTGATGGCCTAAGACAACCTACACCTTCCCCTTTTCTTTCCATCCTTTATTCACATTTAAAAAAAACTAACCAATCTTGAAAGAGCGTGAGGTCAGAACCCGGTTAATAGGGAACCAACATCACAATCTGTGCTAAAATAAAAACCAAGTGAGGCTGGGATTGCATGGGCAATCCTTTAATCCCAGCCCTCAAGATAACCTGCAGAGGTAGGTTATCTCTGAGTTTAGGGTAGCTGCAGAGTGAGTTCCAGGTTAGCCAGACTGCATAGGAAGACATTTTATCAAAACAAACAAACAAACAAACAAAACAACAACAACAAAAAGCCCCCAAAACGAAACCAAACCCTAAGCCTCCTGCCTCAGACTCTCAGACTTTCCTTTTGTTTGTGTGATTCTCTGTGTGATGCCAAGGATATTTGCAACGCCTGGAAATTAAGCCTGAGTCCTGAGCCAAACTTTTAGGTCTTGCAGTGAGATCACTCTCTTCCCCCCACTCCACCCTTTCTGATGAGTTCCAGCTTGTTACAAAGCCTTACTAGCATTCTATAGATCACAATTAAAGATTGTCAATGAAAAAAAATTTTAGTATATTTAATAAGTGCACATAGTTTAGAGGGCAGAGAAGAAACCTGTAGAAACCAGGTCTCTCCGCCCTGGGATTAAACTCCAGTTCTCGGGTTTGGAGGCAGTGACTGTCTGCCCTGAGGCATGTCATCAACCTCGTGGATTTAACCGGTTAAATAGTTAAATATCTCCTAAAGTAAACGGAGCACACAGACATTTCTTTTTACAATGTATCCAAGACCTCCTTATAAAAGTCTCCTTTGTTGAAATGCTCTAAGGGAGGAGGAAGACACAAGGTCAGGAGAGTAACAATGAGAAGTGCTTGTTCCTAACAGGGTAAGAGTAGGATTTGTGACAGAAAGTCAGACAGAATTTAGGAGTGTATTTGAGACACAGAAAAAGAATGTACAAGTATGTTGTTGAATAAGAGCTAGAGAAGATCTTTGTTTTAGACAAGGCCCTTACACTAGGCTCCAACAAACAAACCAAACCAGAGGCACTTCCTGCTAAAGGCTTGCGCCTCTAAAGGCCAGCTGTCTGTTTCCACCTCTACAAGAAAAGGAACTTTGAAATGGCCGCTTTCCCCACTTTCTATTCTTGGAAAACACTTTGAATCCTCCTGCCTCCACCTCCCAAGTGCTGGGATTTACAGGCATACACAATCACACCCAGCTGGTAGAAATGGCCTTTTTAAAAGTTTATGCATTCATTTATAGTCATTCAATTATTCAATAATAGTTGTTTTAGGTGCAAAGGATATAAAAATCAAAGATAATGTTCCTGGGGCAGAGGCAGAAGGATAGCTACAAGTTTGAGGTCAGCCTGGTTTACGTACCTAAATTCCAGGGCATCCAGGCTACATAGTAAGACCCTGTATCAAAAAAAAAAAAAAACAAAAAAAAACAAAAAACCACACACACACACACACAACACAAACTGTGCGTAGTGGTTCATCCTGCAGTCCTACAATTTGGTAGTCTGAGGTTGTTGCAACACAAACACAATACCCAGTTGTAGCAAACACCTGTTACCACAGACCCAGTAGAATCTAGCAAGTTCCTGGCCAGGACAGCGCACCTTGTTATAAATTATTTTCACCAAATGCTAAAGTTTATAATGATGGTTTATATTCTTTAGAAACATCAACTAATCACATTGCTCTCTCTCTCTCTCTCTCTCTCTCTCTCTCTCTCTCTCTCTCTCTCTGTGTGTGTGTGTGTGTGTGTGTGTGTGTGTGTGTTGGGACTGAACTCAAGCCTCCTGCTTGCAAGATAACACCCTTGTCAGTAACACCCTGGGCAAACAGTGGTTATGTGTACCCTGCTCTACAGGCTCAGTATAGTCTCCTTCACTAGGCTGTGAATACTTATTTTGATACAGTATCTTGTTATGTAGCCCCAGTTTGTCTCCAACTCCAAATCTTCCCATCTCCACTTCTCCAAGTGCTGGGATTACAGTTGTGCACCACCTTCCCTCTCCACACTTCCAGCAATTTGAGGGCCAGGGAAATGAGGACTTTCCTCTCTCTATGACTACAGCAAGTGGAGTAGAAGGCAGTGGGAACATTCTTTCTTGGAAAATGAATATATATATATATATATATATATATATATATATATATATATATATATTACATACATACATACACACACATATAGTTTTTTGGTTTTGTTATGTTTTTTTTTTTCAAGACAGGGTTTCTCTGTGTAGCCCTGTCTATCCTGAAACTCACTCTGTAGATCAAGAGATCTGCCTGTATCTGCCTCCCGAGTGCTAGGATTAAAAGGGGGTAACACCACCTCCCCACATTTTGGAAAATGAAAATATTTCTAATGACTTACCAGCATGGAACATCTTTCAGCCTGTTTCTTGGAAGTAGTTCAGTCTTTAATTATAGGCATTCATTTGCTGTGCCTGAAATAAATTCCTGGAATTAAAACTTTGAAATCTTTTAATAAAATCGGTTCCTTCACTCAGGAGGCAGAGGCAGGCGGATCTCTGTGAGTTCGAGATCAGCCTGGTCTACAGAGCTAGTTCCAGGACAGGCTCCAAAGCCACAGCAAAACCCTGTCTCGAAAAAAAAAAAAATCGGTTCCATCTAGAAGTCGAGTTATTTCTAAGACAGAAAATTTAAGATTCTAAGTTCTAAATTAGCCTAGCCAATTCAAAATTCAAGCCTGGCATGATGACGCATGCTGGTAATACGAGATTTTGGGAGATGGCACTCGGGGGATCAGGAGTTCAGTGTGAGCCTTAACTACACTGCAAGGTTGCGGACAATCTGGGTTAGACTATACTCTGGTTTAAAAAGAAAAGAAAAAGAAAGGAGGGAGGGAGGGAGGACGATGAGAGGGAGGGGGGAAGGAAGGAAGGAAGGAAAGAAAGAAAACCAATGGGAAAAAAAACGAAATGAAAAACCTATCTCGGAAATTTACATGCTGCATTTGCTCATAAATCATGTGCTCTGTACAATCCTGGTAGGTGTTAGACTTCATTATTAAGGAAATTTTACACTTAAGTTTACTTAAGGTACATATGAGGTGAGTGACAGCCTGGTTTGACTTTGTAAGCTTTTCTCTTGCAGACCACAGCTGTGTGGGCTATCGCATGCCCAGGCCGTCCTGGAGCTCTACCTCTTTCTCATCTTGCCACTAGTCAATTGGCACGTGGCTTTCCGGATATTAACCATCCGAGACAACTCTGAAATTAGTTGCTAATTAATGATGTGAGTCGGACGATTCCGGTTGCTCGGCGGTTCTTTACTTCATCCATCACGCCCCAGTTGATTTCAGGCCAATAAAACCTGCGGCTCCTGGGTCACCAGCCCTGCCTAGGACCGCGCTGTGGGCCTCACGGCAGCCCGCGGAGAACCCGGGCAGGAGACCCGGAGGCGTGGCTTCGGGGAAGAAGCTCCGGACTGCGCGCGCGGCGCGGGCCTCCGTGAGCGCGCGGGGCGGGGAGCGCGCCAGGGGAGGGGCGCGCGGGGCGCAGGGCGCGCGCGGCGGCCGCTGCGGCCTGTTGGCGCGGTCGCCTGCAGCCTCGAGCGAGTCGAGCTAGGGGCCGTGGCGGTAGTGACGGGCGGGGAGCGCGTGTCCGGATCCATTCCCTAGTGGCCCGCGATCATGTCCCTGGGACAGCGGCTGGCCCTGCTGGCTGTCCGTCTGCAGGAGCCGCAGCGGGTGGCGAGCTTCCAGCGTCTGTGTGGGGTGGAGGCGCCGCTCGGCAGCCCCGCGGAGGGCGAGGATGCGGAGAGCGAGGTTCGCGGGGCCGCGGGGAACCCTCGGCGACGGGGACAGCAGCCGGGCGCGGAGTGCAGCCCCGGCCCCGCCAAGCCCGACTGCTGCGGCGCCCCCAACGGCGTACGCAACGGGCTGGCTGCTGAGCCCGGCCCAGCCGGGCCCCGCCGCGCGGGTTCGCTGCGCCGCAACTCGCTGACGGGCGAGGAGGGGGGCGAGCTGGTCAGGGTGAGCAACTGGCCGCTCTACTACCTGTTCAGCTTAGGCACCGAGCTGGGCAACGAGCTCTTCTACATCTTCTTCTTCCCCTTCTGGATCTGGAACCTCGATCCGTTCGTGGGCCGGAGGCTCGTGATCATCTGGGTGCTGGTCATGTACCTGGGCCAGTGCACCAAGGACATCATCCGCTGGCCGCGGCCGGCCTCGCCGCCGGTCGTCAAGCTGGAAATCTTCTACAACTCAGAGTACAGCATGCCCTCCACGCATGCCATGTCCGGCACCGCCATCCCCATCGCCATGGTTCTGCTCACCTACGGCCGCTGGCAGGTACGACGCTACGCCCCTTGGCTTTCTGCACTTGTTTTAATTTGTCTCTTCCAGTCCTAAACCCCTACCCACGAGTTCGCACAGTACCCACAAACAGGCCCTGTCAGAGTTCTAGAAAATTAAGCGATGGAGGAAATCTTGGGATTTAACCACTAAACTGTATTAATACAGTTAAATATCGTTTCTTAGACACCCCCCACCCCGGGAAACACTTTCCGTGTCGTCGTGCATTTCCTTCAGCTTGGTGTGAGTTTTTAAACTTAGTTCGTCTCATGTGTAATGGTGATACTTTTTGCTTAAAATGAAACACTTGGTAACCAAGACCCAGCCTCACTGCGAAACATGGTGAAGTCGTTAACTTTCTTGCTAGACAGTGTTTTCGGAACGGTAGTGTAATTCTGACATAGGCATGTTCCAGCAGTCAAGCGCGAGGGTTAAAGAGAAGCCGAGAGGGAAGGGAGCAGAGTCTAGGTGAGTTCATTTTTAAAGGATTGGTTGTCGATTTGTTGGGAGACCGACATGACTTCGCTCTCTGATCTGGAGAACCAGTTGTCAGTTGCTACAGTTTTTGTGGTGGTAACAGTAACCGCGCACCAGTTTGAAGGCGCAGGAGGGAGCTGAAACGGTATATGGCAGCGGGAGGAACTTGCAAGGAGTTTTTTAATGGTAGTCATTTTTATTTTGCCTGCTTCCTTTGGCTTCCCCCATTTTGAGCTCCCTAGGGTGTGCAAATGATACTTGAATCTAAAATCTAATTATCTATTATCTTTCACATAGAAGCAAAATGTATTAGAATACTGGTCTTGCTTTATCTATCTTAAATTGAATGATTTGTTAGTCTTTCGGACCAGTCTCTTAAGAATTACGTACATAGTTTTGGAGAATCTGAGGAAATTCATTTCCTCTCTTAACCTTTCAATGCACAAAATTGGGAAATGCCAACTGTCTTGTTAAACTCCACTATACTTAGCCCACATTGAGTTTCAGTATGGGTAAATCTTGCCTGTGAAATCCCCACCCCCTCTACCGCGCAGTGCATGTCTTTTATAGTAACAGAAAGCAGGCATGCACCAGGGAGAATGACAGAATTGGGAGGAATACTAACATAGAAAGTTCTTTCCTATGTAACCCCTGGTGATTCGCAGTTACATTTAGATTGCAAAGCAATGCTGCCTGTTGGGGTGAAAAAAAAATCTAAAAATTCCCATCTGATGTAAATAGTCCAGAATGGGAGATTGTCAGTGTTTGCCAGACTGCTTACTCTGTGTGTGTGTACGCCACTGTTTGTCCTAGTGCTCCGGGAACTTTCTGCCGCCTCCTCCCTGAGTACTTTTGCTGCTAATACTGCCATCAGAGAGAGAGAGAGAATAGTTGTGTTTTATCTTCAGTTATTCAGGACACATGCTCACAGGAAGTCTGAAAATAGTGCTGCTGAATTGTTTATGGGGTGTAGCTATCAATATTCTAACATTTCAAGGCCATTTGAAAAATCGGGCTAAGCTTCTATCCTAGTGTGTGTTTTTTAGGCAGGGTCTTACTGACTGGCCTGGAACTCACTATGTAGATAAGGCTGGCCTCAAACTCATAGAGCTCTGTTTGTCTCTGTCTCCCTAGTGCAGGGATTATATACAACCTACTGTATTTAATTCAACATTTGGCTATCATGCAGGCTTTGAAATTGCAGCTGCACAGGGTGACAGATATCATCTAGTCTCAAACACAGCTCTAGGCCACCTCCACCCCAATCCCACTATACGTATGTAGATTTGCCTAGTGTGAGCATTTCATGCTAGTGGAAACATGTACTGTGTGGCCTGTTGTGGCTGGTTCCCAACTTGTAATCCTCCTGTCTTACCCTCCCAAGCAGCTGTGATTACAAGTCAGTGCCATCATCCTCAACTCTCAGTGTATTTTTTATATTTATTGAGCTCTACATTTTTCTCTGCTCCCCTCCCTACCTCCCCCCTCCCCTCTTCAGTCCTCCCCCAAGGTCTCCATGCTCCAATTTACTCAGGAGATTTTGCCTTTTTATACTTTCTACTTTCCATGTAGATTAGATCTATGTGAGTCTTTCTTAGTGTCCTCATTGTTGTCTAAGTTCTTTGGGATTGTGGTTTGTAGGCTGGCTTTCTTTGCTTTGTGTTTAAAAACCACTTATGACATGTGATAATTGTATTTCTGTGTCTGGATTACCTCACTCAAAGTAATGTTCTCTAGCTCCATCCATTTTCCTGCAAAATTCAAGATGTCATTATTTTTTTCTGCTGTGTAGTACTCCATTGTGTAAATGTACCACATTTTTCTTATCCATTCTTCAATCAAGGGATATTTAGGTTGTTTACAGGTTCTGACTATGACAAACAAAGCTGCTATGAACATAGTTGAGCACATGTCCTTGTGGCACTATTGAGCATCCTTGGGATATATACCCAAAAGTGGTATTATGGGGTCTTGAGGAAGGTTGTTTCCTAATTTTCTGAGAAATTGCCACACTGACATCCAAAGGGGTTGTACCAGCTTGTATTCCCACCATCAATGTAGAAGTGTTCCCCTTTCCCCCCAATCTCTCCAGCATAAGTTGTCAGCAGTGTTTTTGATCTTGGCCATTCTTACAGGTGTTAGATGGAATCTCAGAGTTGTTTTGATTTGCATTTCTCTGATGACTAAGGATATTGAACATTTCCTTAAGTGTCTTTCAGCCATTTTCTGAAGGCGTAAGTCATAAACAATGCCACAGCAGTTTGGAATTATGATTAATAGGGTGGTATTTATTTAAAGGGGAAAAAACTTACAGATCACCGTCAGCCCTCTGCGCAACAAGGAAGGGAGTCTAGTCGCCTGCGGAGCAGGAAGTGAAGAGAGAGAGGAGAGGGAAGTGGCGCTTTTTTAAAGGGAGAGAGACAACGCCCCAATGGGCTGGTATCTCAGCGGCTATAGGCTGGAGGAG
>NC_022009.1:13710591-13721171 GCF_000317375.1 Microtus ochrogaster | reverse complement strand
GTATTTATTTAAAGAGGAAAAAATTTACAGATCACCGTCAGCCCTATGCGCAACCAGGAAGGGAGTCTAGTTGCCGGCGGAGCAGGAAGTGAAGAGAGAGAGGAGAGGGAAGTGGCCGCTTTTTTAAAGGGAGAGAGACCACGCCCCAATGAGCTGGTATCTCAGCGGCTATAGGCTGGAGGAGCGGAAGGACCTCCCACAACAATTTTCGATTCCTCTGTTGAGAGTTCTCTGATTAGGTCTGTACTCAATTTTTTTTATTGGATTATGTGATCTTTTGGTGTCCAATTTCTTAACCTCTTTGTATATTTTGGAGATCAGACTCTGTCTGATATGGGGTTAGTGAAGATCTTTTCTCATTCTGTAGGCTGTTGTTTTGTCTTTTTGACCATATCCTTTGTTTTACAGAAGCTTTTCAGTTTCAGGAGGTCCCATTTATTAATTGTTTCTCTCAGTGTCTGTGCTGCTGGGGTTATATTTAGGAAGTGGTTCCCTGTGCCAATGCGTTCAAGTGTACTTCCCACTTTCTCTTCTATAAAGTTCAATGTGGCTGGCTTTATGTTGAGGTCTTTGATCCATTTGGACTTGAGTTTTGTGCATGGTGACAGATATGGGTCTATTTTCATTCTTCTACATGAAGATATCCAGTTATGCCAGCACCACTTGTTATATATGCTTTCTTTTTTCCATTTGATATTTTTTGCATCTTTATCAAAGATCAGGTGTTCGAAAATGTATGTATTGATATCCAGGTCTTTTATTCGGTTCCATTGGTCCTCCTGTCTGTTCTTATGCCAATACCAGGCTGTTTTCAGTACTGTAGCTCTGTAGTAGAGTTTGAAGTCAGGGATTGTGATGCCTCCAGAAGTCCTCTTATTGTACAGTCTCAGTGTGCATTTTAAAGTCAACTCTTAGCCGGGCGGTGGTGGCGCACGCCTTTAATCCCAGCACTTGGGAGGCAGAGGCAGGAGGATCTCTGTGAGTTCGAGACCAGCCTGGTCTACAAGAGCTAGTTCCAGGACAGGCTCCAAAACCACAGAGAAACCCTGTCTCGAAAAACCAAATAAATAAATAAATAAATAAATAAATAAATAAATAAATAAATAAAGTCAACTCTTGAATTGCCACAGAAACCTTTGAACTTTTTTGAAGTTGCATTGGGCTTGTAAGTTAAGTTGAAGTGTATTAATGTGATAGCCGTACAATAGTGAATCTTCTGAGCTACAAATAAGGCAGATAGAATCATTATTTGTTTTCTTTAATAGTTCCCAAGGAAACTTCATAGTTTTCTTCATATAAACACTGAAGTTTATTTCTAGTTACTTCACATTTTTGTACTTTACTATCATGAATGAAACAAAGATGCAATGTATTATATTGTGCATTATTCTCACCTATGATACCCTTGTTGATTTTTCCATTAATTTAATGATTTGTACAGAGATTCTCATGTGTTCATTACAGAGAAAATCATATCAACTGAGAGTGTTTTCCTTTCATTACAATTATATATATTTATTCTCCTGTTGAAGAAAGAGCTTTACTCAAGATAATGCTTGATTCAACAAATAAAAACTTTTCAGTTTGTCATAATTTCTTTTCTTTTTTCCCTTTGGTTTTTAGAGACAGGGTTTCTCTG
Organism: Microtus ochrogaster; assembly: GCF_000317375.1. Taxonomy (NCBI): domain Eukaryota; kingdom Metazoa; phylum Chordata; class Mammalia; order Rodentia; family Cricetidae; genus Microtus; species Microtus ochrogaster. Next base: position 13,719,532 of record NC_022009.1, on the reverse strand, counting down.
TAGCTTTGGAGTCTGTCCTAGAACTCGCTCTATAGATCAAGCTGGCCTCAAACTCACAGAGATCTGCTTGCTTCTGCCTCCTAAGTGCTGAAATTAAAGGCCTGCGTCACTACCGCCAGGCTTAATTTGTCATAATTTCTATGCAGTATGTATGAATATGAGAAAACAAATATGGTTGTTATACCAAGAGGAGTAGATTGGTATTTTGGGAAGAGTCTTCTGTCTCTAGCCCTGGGAAAGTTAGATCACTGGAGACAGGGAAAGCAGCTCTCAGAGAAAGCTGTTTCACCCGCTCGAGGGAGAAGTGATGGGAATCTGTATGGTCTGTCCTCCCAGCAAACAGTGGCCTGCTGCCTTTGTTCTGTTTCATTGTGGCTTTGAGTGGTATTGAAAATTGAGTCCAGGGCCCCAAGTGCTAAGAGTGAACTTTCTGCTGTACCCAAATCTGCTGTCTGTTTTTTTTTAATAGCCTGTGAAATATGAATGGATTTTTATGTGTTTAAAGAATTAAGGGACCAAAAGAATATTTTATGCCATGAAAATTGTATGAATCTCAAAATTTTCTTGTCTGTAGCTAAAACTTGTAGGAACTGGTCACATCCATTGTTGTTGTGGGAGTTTTTTATTGTTGTTGTTGTTCCTACTTGTGGTTGCTTCTTGATATAAAAATTCAATAGTTGTAACAAAATGGACTGTGTGGTCTATGAAGTATAAATGATAGACTTTGACCACTGGGCTATCTTGAATCTAGTAAATTTGCTTCTGAGATAAGGTCTCACTGTGTAGCAATAACTGGCTTTGAATCTGATAGATTTTAAAAAGGTAGAATTGACAAGATTTGACGAATTGCCCAGATTTCCTATCTGAGAAGTATAATTTGTGAATAGGCAAAATAAATAAATAGGCCCACAACAACAAACAACAAAAGTGTCTTGTTTGTATTGAAAACATGGGCTCACCAAGGAGCTGGTACCTTTGATATCTTTAAAACCGTTAGTTACCTGCAGTGACCAAGAGGCAGTTCTCTCCATCAGAGATGTGGACAGATTTGGTGCTAGCACATAACTGCCAAGTAGAATCATGAGACCTGAATATTGTCCTGAAAGAGGACACACAATGAGAATGCAGAGTCCCACAAAATACTTCTTAAGATAACCAGTATTTAAGGACTCCATAAAGTATGTGTCAAATCTGGGTGCAAGGGCTGGAAAAAATGGCCCCCTAGTCAAGAGCTCATGCTTACTGCTCTTGCAGAGGACCCAACATTTCCCAGATCCTCCAATGGGTACTTCACAACCACCTGTAACTCCAGCTCCAGGGGATCTAATGCCCTCTTCTGGCTCAGGCAGACATGTAATTAAAAAAGAAATCTTAAAAAATAAACACCCTGTCAGACATGATGACATAAGCAATAATCTCAACACTGAGAAGACAGGCAAGTAGATCTCTGGAACTCCTTGGCCAGCCTGTAGCACCTTGGTGCTTGACAGGCCACTGAGAGCCGCATCTCAAGAAAACGTAGATGGTTCTTCTGAAAAACAACATCCAAGGTTGTCTTCTGGGCCTCCACAGGCAGAGGCACATGCACACATACGTGCAGAGAGAGAGACACACACATCAACATTTAAAGACTAGATAAAGAAAGGAAGAATCTAAGTGGCCATCTGAGAGATAAGGAGATATCTTAGGGGTTGCAGAGGTGGCTCAGTGTCTAAGAGCACTTGCTGTCTAAACACAAAGACCACAGCTTGGATCCTAGCACTCACATCCTGATCATACCTGTTACCTCCAACTCCTGGTGGGAGCAGAGACAGGATTGGCAAGGCTTGCTGGCTTCCACCTTGGCTGAGAAAAATGAGAGACCCTGCCTCAAAGAATAGGCAGAGAGCCATGAGGATAATGACCGTCTTCTGCTCCCTGTAATGCACTTGCCCCAACACAGACAAATTCTTCTCTCACATATAAAATAAGTAAACTCTCTTTTAAAAAACATCTTAGGAATATCTAAGGTGAGTTAGGCATGGTGGAACACTTCTTTAATCCTAGCACTTGGAAGGTAGAAGCAAGCTGATCTCTGACTTTGAGGCCAGCCAAAGCTATATAGCTAGTTCCAGGCCAACCAGGGCTGGATAAGGGAGTCCCTTTCTCAAGAAAGAAAGGAAGAAAAGTATTGCGGTGTATGTAACTAGGTGTGTGCGTGCGTGCGTGCGTGTCTATGCAGGGTTCCCATGACAAATGCATCTGCACTAGGCTCAGCAAAAAAGAGGAAATTGATCTGTAGAATATCTGGTACATTTTGTGGAACCCAAGATCCAGGAAGTGCTGCTGGGCCACTTGAGGGGTTGGGGCCCGGCTGTGGAACAAGACTGCCTCAGAGCCCATCGACACCTTCCTTCCTGCTCTTCGCTCTTCTGTGCCTGGGCTTGCACACGGCTGCCTCGGCCAGCTCTCTGTTCTTTACAGCTTCTGTCAGATCAAAGACTGGCTTCCACCAGCTCCACCTAGTCAGGGCCAAGCGTCCACACCACACTCACATTGATGGTCAGAGGAGTGGTGTGAGTGTGCCCCTAGGGCCACAGTGTGGGTGTGCACGGCACAGTTGGATGAGACGGTACCGTTGCGAGAATATACCACAGACAAAGCCAGAATTGAAAGTAAGAGCATGTGTTCTGAAGGAGCCATGGCGCTGGCCCATTCAGCACAGCACTGAAACTCACAGGCTGGCAAGACTAAGAAAAGATGGCTGACTGCTGACATGCCTGTTTCCTTGGATGTGGAAATGGTTGGGACCATACTGTATAGCAAGTTCATTGTTCCATGTTTAATATCATTAAGACTATGTTGTATGTCGTGCTTACTGCTTTTGTCTAATATTATGTGTGATGTTCAGTTTCATGTGTCATTTTTGCTACGCCACTGTGTATGGATTTTTCACCAGTGATTTGAATGTTTCTGTAAAGATATTTTAGGTAAAATTAACATTTTTATTTGCAGTAACTTTTCACTAAAGCAGGTTACTTTTTATTATGATTGGTTATATTTTCTACAAGGCTCACTTTGTAGCCCAGTCTAACCTCAGGTTTACAGAAACCCACCTGCTTTCTGAGAGCTAGGATTAAAGGTGGGCATCACATGCCAAGCTTCAGATTACATTTTACATTCAGGCTGGCAAAAGACTGACTTTAAATTCTTATTTATTGTGTTTTTTTTTAATAGGGCTTCTCTGTGTAAACTGTCTAGTCTGGCCTGGCATTCACCTTGTAGACCAGACTGCAGGCTGGCCTTGACCTTTACAACTCACAGAGATTCCCCTGCCTCTGCTTCCCAAATGCTGGGGTCAAAGGTGTGTACCACCACTGCTTGGGTATTTATTGTTGTTGTTCTTGTTTTTTAAGACTGTGTTTCTTGCTGGGCAGTGGTGGCACACACCTTTAATCCCAGCACTTGGAAGGAGGCAGGTGGATCTCTATGAGGTTGAGGCCAGCCTGATCTACAAGAGCTAGTTCCAGGATAGGACAGGCTCCAAAGCTACACAGAGAAACCCTGGCTCGAAAAACCAAAAAAAAAAAAAAAAAAAAAAAAGACTGTTTCCTCTGTGTAGCCCTGGCTATCCTGGATAGATCTCTATAGATCAGGCTGGCTTCAAACACAAAGATCTGCCTGCCTCTGCCTCTTGAGTGCTAGGATTAAAGGTATGCACCACCACTGCCTGACTTATTTATTATTATTATTATTATTTTATTGTGATGCTTTTTTGAGGCAGGGTCTTTCTACATACTTTGACGGTCTTGATATTCACTATGTAGAACAAACTGGCCTTGAACTCACAGAGATCCAATGGCCTTTGTCTCCTAAGTGCCAATACACCTAGCCAAAAATTTTTAGCATATATTTGTTTGATTGTTGTGTGCATTTGTGTGTGTTTGTCTGTTCATGTGTGTCTGTGGGAATCAGAACAACTTGGTGTGGGGGTCAGTTCTCTCTACCTGTGCATTCCAGGCCTTGAACTCAGGAAGTCAGCCTTGAACTCAGGAAGTCAGCCTTGAACTCAGGAAGTCAGCCTTGAACTAAGGAAGTCAGCCTTGAACTCAGGAAGTCAGCCTTGAACTCAGGAAGTCAGCCTTGAACTTAGGAAGTCAGCCTTGAACTCAGGAAGTCAGCCTTGCCCTATAAGAGAGAATTTTGCTACCAGATTCCTTCAGGTTTGAGCTACCTCTCAGTTCCTCAGACCCCCAGCCCATGGGTTTGGAGTGTGTGAGCCTCTGCAGTGGCTTGAACTAGCTCCTTGGTGTACATTTCTTTGTCGACATAATGTGCAGACATGCTCTGTAGGCTAGTTATTTCTCTGGAGAACCGTGGCCGAAGCATGTCATAAAACTTTAATTTTATTTCATTTAATTCCTACACAGTACTGTAGAATGAACCAGGCCTCACATGTTCTAGGCAAGTGCTCTGCCACTGAGGTACCTATGGCCTTTTGTTGTTGTTGGCTTTCCTTTTTAGTTTAAGATTTTTTTCTTGCTGACTTACTAAGTAGACCAAACTTGTTTTGACTGTACAAACCTCTTGCACTGACTTCCCAAGGGAAATTTTTTTTATATTCCTGAAAGATGGTTTTTATACTGGAGGTTTATTACTGTGCTAAATATTAGTTATCTCCATTTAGATAGGAGGAGCCTGAGATGGAAGGGTATTATGTGGCTACCCCAAGGTCCCACAGCTGAAGATACAGACACAGTCAGCCTAGCTTGAAGGCCTGTAAAAAGCCCTTGTCTATCAGTCAGGTAGACAGACCCGTCTTCTCCAGGCCAGCTCTCTCACCTGGGCAGGTAAGGACGTGTAAGATGGTCGCTGCACCCAGGAAGAGACAAATTAAGCACTCCTCTGCCACATGGACTGAAGAACCCAGAAGCCTGTGTCAGGAAGAAAAAGAAAATGCAGCGTTTACTTGGGAGGAGAAGACAGTCCTGCCTGGGCCGTGCAGTACGCAGCTGGTGTGCCTTCCAAGCTAGGGTTCTCTGGGATCCTCTGTGGCTTTGCTGAGGCTCCTTTGTCTCTTCCAATGTGGTTTAAGCTGGTTTTCCATGTTCACATTTGAGACTTGCAATGGATGCATTTGGTAAATGGCAGGCAGTAGCCTGTGTCCGTGACCAGTGAGTGCTGGAGACGCTGTTCCACATACAGAGATAATGAGCCCTCTGTGTCCACCAACTCCGCAGCATTGGCTGGTGTAAATCATCTCGTGACAGTTTGGCGATGTGAATCCTTACCCACATTTCTGTCTGTAGCGTAGACTCCTAGAGTTGCTCAGTCGCTGCATATGAACGTGTATATTGTGTATGGTCTCATGTCCTGACATGCTTTCCACAGACTTCAGCTTTCGTTTCATTAGCAGGATACAAGAACAAGAGAAATGTGTCCTTAATGAGCCACCATTGCCCTGTTGTGTGATAGACTGTGTATTTACTAAAATTCAAAACTGATTTTTTTTCTTGCTGTCTGTTTTTGCCCCATACTGCAATTATTCTGGACAAATTAAATTGCACTTAAAAGGGTCGAGTGTAATTCATCGATAGAGAGCTCCCTGGCACTCAGCCATTGGTTCAATCCCTGGTGTCTCAAAAAAAAGAATTATTTTTAGAGACAGGTTTTGAAATGGCTTTAATTGCAAGCCATTTTATTGGCTCTTTTTGCTCCCTCCCACAGAAGGCCCCGCAGTATAGCAGACAGATCTGATCATGTGTGATAAGTAGTCAGGAAAGTGTGCCAGGCTGAATACAACCATTTTGTAGAATAACTGAAGGAAGTGTTATCAAGGCCGTGCAGTGAACAGGCTAGCGGGGCTGTGAGATGAGAAGTACCTAAGCCGTGCTAGCGGCTGACACCCCAATCCCAGCACTCGTTATCAGTCCCTACACAGTGAGTAAGTGAGACTGGCCTGGACTAACCTGGACTAAATGCAACCCTGTCTCAAGAAAACAAAACCAACGAGCCAGAAAGTGCATCTGGGAGAGCGAGGTGTGGCACATGCCCTGGCCTGGGCAAGGCCGTGGGTCCATCCCTAGCACCATAAGAAAAATCACTTAGGGTATCATAGAATTTGTTGGGCATCCATTTGTGTGCACTTGGAAGTGATATAAAGTGCTTCCTGATGTACTTTTGTCCTCCCCCCCCTCCCCGCCACCCTGTTTAAAGACAGGATCTCACTGTGTAGCCCAGGCTGACTTCAGACTTCAGCAATCCTCCTGCCTCAGCCTTTTGAGCACTCAACCTGTTTGCATTCTACTTCAACACCTACTGATTGTCTTCAGTTTTATTTTAGGAATTTGAGATCATCAGGCACACCCCATCCAAATATGTGCTGCCCAAGTTAACTGTGCCCCCCATCATCCTGTTTTCCTTCCCTCTAGCCTCGGGAGCACTGCCAGCTCTTCCCACAAATGCCACCAATTCCAAGAGCATCCTGCTTGTACTATAGCCCTGGCTGACCCACAACTCACTATATAGACCAGGTTGGCCTCAAATTCAAAGTGATCCTTTTATCTCTGCCTCCCTGCTGCTAAAATTACAGGCATGTTTCACCATGCTTGGTTCCCACCAAAATTTATCTCAATGGGATTGCCATTTGAAATTTAATGGAGAGTGCAGAAGTAGAAAATTAATTACAAAGTGTTCTTCCTCCGGTGGGAGGGAAAACATCACACTGCGGATTGCTAATGGCAGCCACTCCTGGGTGGGAGAGATGAGAGTGCCGGGTCTTTCTCCCCTGGGAAGTCAGAGTGCTTAGTAGACCGGATTCGGGCGGTGTTCAGAGCTCCTGCACCTTGGCTGTCGTGTCTCCCACTGTTCTCCTGGAGCATGGGCAGCTACCAGGTCTGGACAGTCAACCAGAACTGCTTTTTCACTTCCCACAAAAAGAGATGGAGCAACAGGAGCCGTCATTGACTAAGTCAGCCTTGCAAAAGCATTTTGTTAACGTCTGTTGTGTGCCAGGCCTAGTTAGGCACTGGGAAGATAGAGGGGAGTGGAAAGCCTACAGTTATTGATAGGGTGTTATAGCAAGGTGATGTTTTTATTTGTCTGTTATCTGTCTAACTTAGTTTCATTCTCTCTCTCCTTTAGTACCCTCTTCTGTACGGGCTGATTCTCATTCCCTGCTGGTGTTCTCTGGTTTGCCTCAGTAGAATCTACATGGGAATGCATTCCATCCTGGTAAGAAAAGAGGGTGTCGTCCTTAAATAGTTCTTTGTTTCTGGCACTGGTAGAAACTTTGCAAACTTAAGTCACGTGGTTATATGATCTGTTGTCCTGCAAAGGAACACAAAAGCAAAAGTAGCTTGGTAAGGCAATTTCTTTTTGTAGAAAGGGTGCCACAGAACTCAAACCATCTGCTGAGTTCACTTGGGTTTTATTCTGACACAGGTGATGACTGGTTTCCCCACTGGCTGGGCCCAATCTGTTTTTCTGGATGGGCTAGTCTTCAAACTGACTCAAAGAAAAAGAAGGAAACGGGTGACAGGGTCAGCCCCTTCAGGCCATCAAGTTCCAGGAATGGGGGGGGGGACTTTGTGTAAACAAGAATCTTACTGGGTGTGGGAGATTTTAAGATTTACAGGAAATTTTTACAAGGAGAGGGAGATTAGTGGAACATTGGCTCTTGATGACCAAGCTACTTCTGATAGATAGGCAGGGAAAAACGTTTCTCACAAAGCTGGAATGAGAAAATACAGTTTGTAAGTAGTCCTCATGTTGTAAGACTACCGCCATAATGACCTGTGGCGTGCTAATATTTTGACCCTGTGGTTCTCTTCACCCTCCAATGCTGAGAGTGCTTCAGAAGCTCCAGGAATGCCTCTCCTCTCTCTTGCCTGGTTCGCTGCACCCTGCAGCTGGTTCCCATAGCCTTCTTACCTTTCCCTTCTCAAAGTGCTCAGCTGCATCTTCTCACTGGGATTGCTTCTGCCTTCCTGTCACCCAGACCACAGTGGCCTGTCTGTTCTCCATGCTCAGCATCCCATAAGAGTTTAGGATTCATTGCATGTTAGCTTGTAAACGGAGGACCAAAAGAGATGGCAAAACTGAACTAATTTATGGAATCCTAAATTTTCTGATGGGTTATACTGAATTTTGTTGCTATTGTTGTTATTATTTTTATAATGTTTTGTTTTAGGGCTCTACTTGGTGTTGTGAGCCTTGGAGAGCTGGGCCTAAAAAATGAGGCAGACTACCTGGGGTGGGGTACGGTGGTGCATGCCTTTAATCCCAGCACTCGAAAGAAAAGCAGGTGGGACCTCTGAGTTCCAGGCCAGCCTGATCTACAAAGTGAATTCCAGGACAGCCAGGGCTGTTACACAGAGAAAGGCTATCTGAAGAAAACAAAAGTGAAAAAGAGACAAAGTAAAGTCTCATGCATCCCAACTTTATTCAGAGAGAGCATCAGAAGGTTAGGAAAAGTCATTTGAGTAACGCTTGGGTAAATTCAAGCTGTCTGTAATCACAGGGACAAGCATGGAGGCATATGAATACTAACAGCTGAAGTAGACTCCCTTCCATCTGCTACACCTGGGAGGTGCACGAACACACATTCCAAGGACAGTTTGGTGTTTTGGTCACAAGACTCTTGTTTTCTCACAAGCACTCAGAATTCTCACATTGTTGGACTCCGTCTGACAATGTTCTACCTGTAGAACATCTCACTAGCTTATTTCGTGGCTGTAGGGATGTTGGTATTCTCACCACTCTATCTGGTTTATAATCAGACCACACTTTTTTTGTTTGTTTCAGGTTTTTTGTTTTGTTTTGTTTTTTAAGACAGGGTTTCTTAGCCGGGAGTAGAGGCAGGTGGATCTCCGTGAGTTCTAGGCCAGCCTGGTCTACAAGAGCTAGTGCCAGGACGGGCTCCAAAGCTACAGAGAAACCCTGTCTCAAAAAAACCAAAAAA
>NC_022009.1:13704009-13710451 GCF_000317375.1 Microtus ochrogaster | reverse complement strand
CAGAGGCAGGCGGATCTCTGTGAGTTCGAGACCAGCCTGGTCTACAAGAGCTAGTTCCAGGACAGGAACCAAAACCACAGAGAAACCCTAACTCGAAAAAAAAAAAAAACAACAACAAAAAAAAGAATGTTATTATTGAATATATGATCTCAAAACTACTGTTCTTTACAAAATGAAAATATAGCCATGCATAATACATCTTTAATCAAGAGCTCAAGAGGAAGAGACAGGAAGATCTCTGAGTTTGAGGCCATTCCTGGGTCTCCATTGTAAATTAAAGGTCAACCATGGCTATATGAGAAGACTCTTCTCAAAAAAAAAAATTTAGTGATTGATGCAATATTTCTGCAGAGTTCAGTTTGCTCTTTATATACTTTATATAGAGATTATATCTACTCTTGAATCATCTGGAGTTAAAACAATGTGGCCATCAGTTCTTTTAAGATTTATTTTATTTTTTAATTATGTGGGAAGGGTATGTGTGTGCATATGACTGCAAGAGCCTGCAGAAACCAGAGATCCCTGGAGCTGGAGTTGCAGGCAGTTATGAGCCGCCCAAGGGCTAGGAACTGAATCTGGGCCCTCTGCAAGAACAGTACATTCTCTTGACCACTGAGCCATCTCCACTTCTCAATTCATGAATTTTGATTTTACTTCATTTTGTTTTTATTTATTTCAGTAACAAGGATTAAACCTAAGAACTTCACATGTAACCAGGCTAGTAGCTACATGCTAAGACTTTTTGAGACAGCAGTCAGACAGGTTGCCCAGGCTGACCTTGAACTTCTTCTTGAACAGTCCTTCCTTAGCTTCCTTAGTCCACCCAAGCAGTTGGAATTGTTTTCCTGTACTACTGTGCCAGGCAACCCTAATTGTTCAATGATCAGTTTGCCCCAAAGAATATATAATTTGTCTTATTCAAAATAGCTTCAGGGATGCCAGGAGGTAGTGATGCACACCTTTAATCCCAGTACTTGGGAGACAGAGGCAGGTGGATCTCTGTATGTTTGCGGCCAGCCTGGTCTATAGAGTGAGTTCCAGGACAGCCAGGACTGGTGTACAGAGAAACCTTGTCTTGAAAAACCGAGAGAGAGAGAGAGAGAGAGAGAGAGAGAGAGAGAGAGAGAGAGAGAGAGAGAGAGAGAGAGAGAGAGAGAATAGCTCGAGGGTGAGGGCGAGCTGGGTTGATGACTCTGGGTGCAGGCACTTGCAGAGGGCTGTTATTCAATCCCAGCACCCACTGTCCACCCACAACGGCCTGTAACTCCAGTTCCACACGACCCGTTGCCCTCTAATGATCTCCAAGGGCTCCTGCATGCATGCGGCACATGGACTCATACAAACACACACATACATACATATAAATAGGAACAGCTTCAGGGGCCAGCAAGATGGCCCAGTGGGTAAAGGCACTGAAGGCATATACCACCATGGCTGGCATTTTTCCTTCTCAAGGATACATCAGGCACAACTTTCAAGTATTGCAAATAATAATTTCATGCAGTACTATAGCTGTCATTACCAGGCAATGATACTTTGCTTATTTGTGTTTCAGCAGTTGATCTTTTTAAAGATTTATTTATTATGTATACTGTGTTCTGTCTGCATGTATGCCTGCAGGTCAGAAGGGGGCACCAGATCTCACTACAGACGGTTGTGAGCCACCATGTGGGTGCTTGGAATTGAACTCAGGACCTCCATAAGAGCAGTCAGTGCTCTTAACTGCTGAGCCATCTCTCCAGCCCGATATTTTGTATTTGAGACAAGGTTCCATGTAGCTTAAGTTGGTTTTGACCCATGAGGCTCCTGCCTCTGCCTGCTGGAATTATAGACATGTCTCCTGTGCCTGGCCCAGTTTTGTAACATTGTGAATCTGATAATATTCCTTCAATTTGATCTTTTCATATCTTTCAATGCTTAAAATATTTCCATGTATTTTGAATTATTTTGTATAACAGTTGGTGTCTTCACTGTTGACTATGAAACTAGTATGGACCATAGATAGAGTGTTTCCCACAGACTGCTCCCAGATACTCAGACAACACTAAGCTGCTGTCTTCATTAGCATTAAGGGCACTCATAATATTCTCTAATAATTTATAAGAAATATTTCATTCAGCATCTGGCATACTTTGTTATCAGTATGAGTCAAAGAGCAAATATTTTTTTGGTTTTTCAAAACAGGGTTTCTCGGTAGCTCTGGAGCCAGCCCTGGAAGTCGCTCTGTAGACCAGGCTGACCTCAAACTCACGAGATCCGCCTGCCTCTGCCTCCAGAGTGATGGGATTAAATACGTATGCTACCACTGCTTGGCTGCTTTAAAGTATTTTGTACTTTTAAAAGTACATGCTCTTTTCTGTTTTTCCTAGTTCTCAAAATAGTACAGGTTAGTATATCTATTTTTTCAGTCATTACCAGACATAGCTTTCAAATTTCAATTTCCTAAAACATGTTTTTTGTAAAGGTTTATTTGTGTTGGGGTGATGCTAGGAACTAAACCTGGACTTTCTGGAAGAGCTGTAAGTGCTCTTGACCACGGAGCCATCTCTCCAGCCATTTGTTTGTTTGTTTGTTTTGATACAGAGTCTTGCTGTGGTATTCTGGGTGGCCTAGAATTCTCTATGTAACCTAAACTAGTCTCCAACTCTGTTTTAAAAAAAATAAAAACACACACACAAAAACCATTAGAAGACTTTGATTCTAGGCTTAGCATCACTGATAGCCATCTAAAACTGTAATATTTATGTTTTCTTACCAATATTGCTATTTCAGTCTTTCCCCCAAAACATAAGCTTCATGACAGCACACAATATCATTTCTTTGAGTAATAAAGTCTTTCTTCTGCATGGAAAATCACAGTAGCAAACATATTGTTCAGAGTCTGACTGTGAATGTACATACATTGTACATGTAGTTAATGGAAGAATAGAACTAGGAAAAAACATCTTTTATTAATAAGTCTTTCATTATTGACCAGGCTGTGCTGGGTGCATGTCTTTAATACCAGTACCCGGGAGGCAGACAGATCTCAGAGTTTGAGGCCAGCCTGGTGTATAGGCTAAGTTCCAGGACAGCCTGGGCTACACAAAGAAACCCTGTCTTAAAAAACAAACAAACAAATATAACCCTTTTTATCATTAAAACAATTTTAGTACAATATTTTTAAACTATTTATTATGTATCTATCTATGTATATTTAGACAGGGTTTCGTGTAACCTTTGAACCTCTGATCTCCTGCATCTACGTTCCTAGTGCTAGGGTTATGGGTATGCACTACTATGCCTGATTTTTGCGGAGCTAGGCACTCTTCCCACTGGGCTACATCCCAGCCCAAGTACCAGTACTATCCTGTGGTCGGTTTGTAAGGTTTATTTTAAAGTTAAACACCAAAATAGCATTATACTAATGTACTGTTATCTTTTTTAGGATGTTATTGCTGGGTTCCTGTATACCCTTTTAATCTTAGCTATCTTCTACCCACTTGTGGACCTGATTGACAACTTCAACCAAACTTACAAATATGCTCCGATCATCATCATCGGGCTTCACTTAGCTTTGGGCATCTTCTCTTTCACTCTGGACACCTGGAGCACATCCCGAGGAGACACAGCAGAGATTTTGGGAAGTGGTGCTGGAATTGCATGTGGCTCTCATGCTACTTATAACCTGGGTCTATTATTAGACCCTCCTCTGCACACATTACCTTTAGCCAGCCCCCCGCTTACTGTAACTCTGTTTGGAAAAGCCATATTACGGGTCGTCATAGGAATGATAACTGTGCTGATCGTGAGAGTTATAATGAAGAAGATCACCATTCCTTTAGCCTGTAAGCTCTCCAGTATTCCGTGTGACGACCTTCGCCAGGCGAGGCAGCACATGGAAGTGGAATTGCCGTATCGGTATATTACCTATGGAATGGTTGGGTTCTCCATCACATTTTTGGTTCCCTACATATTTTCCTTTATTGGTATCTCTTGATGGAGAAATATTGTTTATTATAAGAATGAGGCTACCAGTTATAGTTAAAACTATTCTCCAGGTAAAACTCGGATCAGAGGTTTTTGCAAGAATTTAACTTAAATAAGTATGTTCTGCAGCCAGTGCATTTTATCGTTGCACTCCAGATGTTTTAGGTGGGCTGAGCTCTTTCAGTACTGAGAAGTGATGTGCCCATTTAGAATGTTCACAAAATGTTCGGAGAGTTCTGTGCTGTTACAAATTGTAGTTATATATAATATATATCAAGGTATGCAGTGTGCAAGTGTGTATCTAGTATATATTATATATATATAATTATTTACCTAAGAACTGTGGGGTGTATTGAAAAATCAATAACAATATGCAGTTGTTCCCACATTTTTGGAATTAATGTAGGCATGTTGTTATTAACAAATAGGTTTAACGTTTATTTCCTATGGGAGCCATTTCCTAGTTGAATTGATAATTACAGAATCCATACGCTACCACATACTGGTTCACTGCCTCTTACACTGCCATCCCCTTTCCTGTTATCCATGACCTTGATCATGGGAGGCATTTTTAATGGACCAAGTTTTCAGGAAATTTTTTTGTGAATTTCTCTCTCTCTCTCTCTCTCTCTCTCTCTCTCTCTCTCTCTCTCTCTCTCCTTCTTCTTCTTTTGTTTTGTTTTGTTTTTCAAAACAAGGTCTCTCTGTAGCTTTGGAGCCTGTCATGGAACTCACTCTGTAGACTAGGCTGGCCTCGAAAATTTCTTTCTTTCTTTTTTTCTTTTTTAAAGTTCTGTACACTGTGTTGAATGTACTTTTTTTCCCTTGACTGTTTTGGTCATCAACAATGATTCAGGTACTGATTTTGATTGCTTGCTAACTGTGCCTTTCTTTTGCTGAGTTAAGAGACACCATGTATACTGTGATGTAAAAGTGAGACTCAATTCTATCTTAAGCTACTTAATCAGGCAAATACTTTAAAAATATATATCAAACTAACAGAGATAGGAGCAAATGACCCGTAACTCTTTAGTCTTTTTTAAGGAAGAAATATGGAATAGCTAAATTTTCTCACTAATTTATTGGAAAGCTAAATGGATACGTATATCCATTTTTGTAGGTATTTTTCTGTGTGTTGCAAGTTATAGGAACAATATATATCTTATGTACATCGTCTTGATTGTTTATAGAACGGGTAAATATTTCCAGAGTGAGTGGGAATATAACTGAAATTTATAGATGAGACAGTGTACACCCTTTCTATATTAAAAAGCTATTTCTCTAAATTATTTGAGAAAGATTGCATTTCCCACTGGTAACTTTGAATACCCACTCTTTGGCAACCGAAGGTAGATTATAAAATTCAAACGTGAAGTCCCAGTAGTTTAGACTCTTTTCCCAATGTATTATTTTTACAGTGGGAAATTTTAGTGTGGTAGTAAACTATTTTTTCTGTCTGCCTTTATATTCTGAAGTGTGATTGTAATTAGGTTAACATTGCATTTATTTATAGTGAGCTTTTCATAAAGAAGAGAATAACTTCCCATAGAAATGAGCATCAGGTATGGAGCTAATGACTTTAGTGCACTATCTCTGATTATTCAGAAGGAGAATGTTTCTATTTTGGACAACATAAGCATTTGAGCTCATATTTTTATAATCCTGATGAAAATTTAGGGGCCTGGTAATTTTTGCCCAAATGGAATCTGATCAACTTAAGCTAGTAACTGCAGGCCCTTCAGCTGGCAGGAGAAGAAAGTGGATGCTTAGGAAGCTATCGGTACGCTGGGAGCTGGAAGGTGCGAGGTGTGCTTAGCACACTGAATCATAAGGAAAACCCCATGCTTTGGGTCTGTTAACCTATTAATTTTTTCTGTGTAGCTTAAAAAGAACTTAAAAATATTCTATTTCTTTGTGTTTTATTATTTTTTGTTTGATGACAGTTCTATGCTAAATGTATTTTAAAATAAAAGCCAAATTCAAGATCAAAAAGACCTCCGTTTTGTTTGTCTCTTATGTACCTGTCTGTTTTTTGGGGGGCAGAGGACAGTGTGGTTTGAGACAGGGTTTCTCTGTGTAGCCGTGGCTGTCCTGGAACTCACTCTGTAAAACAGACTGGCCTCGAACTCACAGGTCTGCCTCTGCCTCCCGAGTGCTGGGATTAAAGGCGTGCGCCACCACTGCCTGGTGCCGAGTGTTTATATTACCTGTTAAGATTTTAAATATTTCCAGGTTTTCATCCTAGCAGCTTTTCCTCTAAAAGATTTTTTTTTTCAAACAAATGAATACTGTTGTTTTTAGATATAAACGACAGTGAAGACATTCTTAAGAGTAAAGCTTTCCCTTAAATGTATGATCCATTATGGTTTTTTTTATTTTATTTATTTATTTATTATGTATACAATATTCTGTCTGTATGTATGTCTGCAGGCCAGAAGAGGGCACCAGACCTCATTCCAGATGGTTGTGAGCC
>NC_022009.1:13699856-13703489 GCF_000317375.1 Microtus ochrogaster | reverse complement strand
GAGAGAGAGAGAGAGGGGAAGACTTTGAAGAGCAATAAAAGATTTGTAAAAATGCTTAAGGAAGTAAACCTTAATTTCATAGCTTCAGGTGAGCTAGTTCATCCTTGTTGGCCTGTCCCCGCCTCTCCAGAAACAGACTTATGCTTCCAGCAGCAGCAGCTGCGGACAGCAGCGGCATGTGTCCTGTGACTGCCAGCTGACTGACTGACTGTTCTACGCAGAGCACGTGGTTCTGTGGCTTACAGTTCCCAGCAGCCTAAAGGACCACAGCTGTGTGCTTCACCATGTCAGCCTTGCTGCATCTTACACGGATGTTTAGAAATCCTATCCCTGGTTACAAGGGACAAACCTGACAGAGAATTTGTTTCCTAAGGTGCCTCTTCAATTTTCTTTAAGAAAATGATTTTAGCTGGGTGGTGGTAGCACACGCCTTTAATCCCAGCACAGGCACTAAGATCAACAATTCATTATCTTTCCTCTACTGTCACCTCCCTGAAAAATAAAAAGGTACTTGTTCATCGTCTATTCTGCCATCTCTGGGATGCAGCAGACAGTCAATGGATATAATCTAGACGGATTCATGCAGACCCTACACGAGTCTCAGTAAGTGTGTCCATATATGATAGTGAGGGACATTTTAGCTTTCAGATTCTAAAAGATTTGATAAAAGTTTAAAATTGCTTTTTAGCATTTTATTTCTTCTTTGTTGGTTTTGTCTTTCAAGACAGGGTTTCTCTGTGTAGCCCTGGCTGTCCTGGAACTCAGAGACTGTCCCGCCCCTGCCTCTCAAGTGCTGGTATTAAAGGAACAATGCACCACCAGGTCTGTCTAAAAATAGAGCGTTTCCATGTAACATACTTTCCTAAAAGTTATTTTCACTTTATTGAGATGATGTGCAATTATAGAGTGATGAGGAGCTTTAGGGACATGTGGGATCTCAGAGCAACTTATGAAACCTTTAGAGGAGTACAGGTATCCTAGATATGTGCAATATCCTAGAGACTTAATCTCCCTGTTGCTCAGGCTGGCCAGGAACTCACTTTTAGCCCAAGCTGATCTTGAACTCAATTCTGCCTCTGTCTTCAAAGTGCTGGGATTGCAGGCAAGGCATTCACCATCACACTGGGCCTGGCTTAGAACACTGGTTCAGTCAAGCCATTTTAGCTCTGGGATGAAATTACAGTAATTTGAGGGCAATGAAAACTATTGTTTGATAGGTGTAAATGGAAGTTTCTCTGTCCCACTCTGTCCTGCAACTGCTTCTAAATAATCACTCAGATGCTTAATATTAATTACAGAGTATTTGACCTATACTTCAGGCTTATTGTTGATTGCCTTGACGGGTCACCAGTCTAGGGTTAGTAAACCCGTCTGGCAGTTCAGTTATTCCAGGGTCCCGGAGAGGCGCTATCTGTAAGATATGAGCTAGAAAAGAGGAAGGAGGCCAAGCTGGAATTCCTGTCGAAGCCTCAGTTTATTAGAGATGGGGTACAACTTATATAGGGTATGGAGTTGGGGGGTGGGTACAGGGGCCTGAGCTCTTGTCACGTAGTTCACGTTGGTCACGTGGTCCGTGTTGGTCACGTAGGCAGGAGGTTATCTTCGGTCAGGTCACTGTAGGCCAAGAAGTCAGGAGTTGCCACACCTAGTTCCCTAGGTAGTTTGGAATGTGAAGTGGGTTCTGCTAACAGATAGCTCTCCATTAACAGCCAATTTGGGTGTGGGGTAGGCTCTGTCAATAGAACGATTCCTAACATAATTAGGGGTGTGAGGTTCTCTGCAGACTCCCCTAGGGTGATGGTTCCTGCAATGATTTTAGGAGAAAATTGGCTCCTAACAGCTTATTACTAACTAGCTCTTACATTTAAATTATCCCATTTCTATTCATCTATATATTGCCACATGGTTCTTGTTTCTTGGGCATCTGGCTTGCGTCTCTCTTGACTCTACCCTCCTCCTTGTATTCACACCAATCAATGAGAGCAACATATATTCACAGTGTACAGAAAGGTTATCCCACAGCACATAAACATTTAAATATTTGTTTTTCTGCTTTTTAAATCTGTACTAAACCAGGGGGTGGTGATGCACGCCTTTAATCCCAGCACTCAGAGGCAGAGGGATCTCTGTGAGTTCAAGGCTAGTCCAGTCTACAAGAGCTAGTTTCAGGACAGGCTCCAAAGCTACAGAGAAACCTGGCTCAAAAAAGAAAAATCTACACTTCAAGTATTATTTACTAAATTTTTATATTTGTTGTGGATTTGGGTGACATACCATGGTTGCTGTTACTGCAGTTACTTAGAAGAGGAGCACAAATTTATACCTCTCTAGGCACTAGGGACTCATGGTGCACATACATAGACATGTGAGCATCACGTACATGTATAATAAGTAAAATAAAAAACACTAGAAAAGAACTGCTGGGCATAGTGGCGCACGCCTTTCATCCCAGCATCAGGAAGCCAAGACAGACGGATATCTGAGTTCCAGGCCAGCCAAAAGGGCTACACAGACAAACTTTGTTTCAAAGAAAAAAACAATTTAACAATGTAATTAAATTGTAGATGGAAAGCTGGAGAAGCTCATACTGCTTTTCTAGGACCTAGGTTTATTTCCCAGCACACACATGGCAGTTGGCATCCTTAACTCCAGTTTCAGGATATCCAACACCTTCTGACTGCCTCAGGACCAGGTCTTCAAGTGGTAAAGATACACATGTGTAGGCAAAACACTCAAAAAATAAGATACATCTAAACAATAAGATGATCCGTGATAGCCGAGTGGTGGTGGTGCAGGCCTTTAATCCCAGCTGTAACATGAAGGGCTGTTTGCTTGTTGGGGTTTCTGTCCCACCCGGTGCTCCTCAGCCAGCAAGCCCCAAAGAAAATTACACAGAGATCTCTATAAATTATAAAGCTGAGCCGGGCGGTGGTGGCACACGCCTGTAATCCCAGCACTCGGGAGGCAGAGGCAGGCGGACCTCTGTGAGTTCGAGACCAGCCTGGTCTACAGAGCTAGTTCCAGGACAGGCTCCAAAGCCACAGAGAAACCCTGTCTCGAAAAATCAAAAACAAAACAAAAAAAAAAGTTATAAAGCTGATTGGCCCATTAGGTCAGGCTACTTATTAGCTCTTGTAGCTTATATTAACCCATTATTCTTATCTATGCTAGCCACATGGTTCGGTACCTTTTCTCAGCAGGGCAGCTCACATCTTGCTTCTTTGGAGTCTGGGCAGGGGTGAGAGGAATCAACTTCCTCCTTCCCAGAATTCTCCTGTTCTCATTGTATCATTTTTACTTTCTGTTTGGTTTTCCCACCTATACTTCCTGCCTGGCCAATCAGCATTTATTTAAAACATGATTGACAGAATACAGACAATTCTCCTGGACCACCCAGCACTCAGGAGACAGAGGCAGGGGGATCTCTGTGAGCTTGAACTGGTCTACAAGTGTAACACAGAGAAACCCTGACTCAAAAAAAAAAATGAAGGAGGAAGAGGAGGAAGAGGAAGAAGGAGAAGGAGAAGGGGAAGGGGAAGGGGAAGAAGAAGGAGGAGGGAGAGGAGGAGGAGGAGGAAGAGGAGAAGGAGGAGGAGGAAGAGGAGAAGGAGGAGAAAGAGGAGGAAGAGGAAG
>NC_022009.1:13692388-13699756 GCF_000317375.1 Microtus ochrogaster | reverse complement strand
AGGAGGAGGAAGAAGAGGAAGAAGAAGAAGAAGAAGAAGAAGAAGAAGAAGAAGAAGAAGAAGAAGAAGAAGAAGAAGAAGAAGAAGAGATTTCCTTTAATATCCAAATAGTCAAATAATGACCTAATACCCTACCCCTGGACTGGAGAGATTGCTCAGAGGTTAAAAGCACTGGCTGCTCTTCCAGATCCTGAGTTCAATTCCCAGCAACCATATGGTGGCTCATGACCAGCTGTAGAGAGATCTGAGTGAGATCTGGTGCCTTCTTGCCTGCAGGCATTCATGCAGGCAGAACACTATGTACATAATAAATAAATATTTAAAAAAAAACCAACTCTGCCCCTTAAAAAGCCTGGTCTACAAAAGCTAGCTCCAGGACAGGCTCCAAAATTACAGAGAAATCCTGTCTCAAAAAAACAAAACAAAACAAAAACCCAAAATCAGAACCCAACAACAAAACATCCCCTGGACTGAATAACATGTCTCAAGTGAGCAAAATCAAAAGGCTTTTGTGTTGGGTTTTGGGGGTTTTGTTTGTTTCTTTTTGGTGTTTTTGTTTTGTTTTACTTTGTTTTCTGAGACAGGCTTTCTCTGTGTAACAGTCCTGACTATCCTGGAACTTGCTTTGTAGACCAGGCTGGCCTCAAACTCACTGAGATTCATCAGCCACTGTCTCCCAAGTGCTGGGATTAAAGGAGTGCACCACTACCTCCTGGCTTTTGTGTTGTTTTTAACTAAGTTGTTCTAGTTACCAATAAAGACTCAGGAGTCAGATGTTGGGCTGAAAGCCTATTTGTTCACAGAAGCTGAGAAGCAACCTTCCTTTTTGGCCAGAGACACACTAAGAGAGCATCTCTCCACACTGTCCCAACCCAAAAGACCGCCAATCTCGAAGTCCCTCCCTACTCCTTCCTGTGCATCTGTCCGTCCATATTCCTGGCTCCTCCATACTATTTTGGCTAATTCTTGTCAACTAGTTGTTGACTCTGACCCTTGATCCAAGCAGCCTTTTATTAACACAGTCTCCAGTTTTACAGTGCGAACAAATATCCTGCAACACCTTTGTTTCCACATCTTGTTATTTAATGCTATTTGGCAAGACATTTGGCAATATAAAGAATTAATGTGAGGGATAGGGAGATGGCTCAGAGGTTGAGAATATGACCGCTCTTCCAGAAGCCCCAGGTTCAATTTCCAGCACCCACATAATGTCTCCCAACCATCTGTTGCTCCAGTTGCAGGAGACCTGGGGCCGTCTTCTGGCCTCTGGGCACTGTATGCATGTGGTGTACAGATATCCATGCAGCCAAAATAAACACACACATAAATGTAAAGGGGTGGGGGCTGGAGAGATGGCTCAGCGGTTAAGAGTACATACAGCTCTTCCAGAGGACTCAGGTTCAATTCTCAGCATCCACATGGCAGCTCACAGCTGTCCACAATGCCAGATCCAGGAGATGCAGTACCCTCACGCAGATGATATATACACAGGCAAAACACCAATGCACGTGAAATAAAAATAATTTTAAAAGTTATGTGCAAGCCGGGCGGTGGTGGCACACGCCTTTAATCCCAGCACTTGGGAGGCAGAGGTAGGCGGATCTCTGTGAGTTCGAGACCAGCCTGGTCTACAAGAGCTAGTTCCAGGACAGGCTCCAAAGCTACAGAGAAACCCTGTATCGAAAAAAAAAAAAAAAAAAAAAAAAAGTTATGTGCATTGGTATTCATAAACATCTCGAAACTATATAAAAGGGTAGAATTCTAATAACATTTCCATCCTGTATCTGTCAGAGAACTATTACACGCTATAGAAGATATTGTATCATGAGTCTAAAGATGGGGGTGTAGTATATGAATCTAGTGATTCAATATACACAAAGGTCTGGATATCCCTTCCTCTCTTCCTCTAGGCTGGCTTTGAACGAATGGGCAGCTATGACTTTAAGGATGATCTTAAACTCGAGCGCTAGGATTTCTCGAGCTACAGAGCTCTGGGATTACAAACATGCCCCACAGCACTCAGCAAGCTCCCTGCCAGCCGAGCTGCATCAACCCAGAAACCCAAAATTTAACATTACATTTTTTCTGACCAATGCTGATTTTATTTTAATAGTTTTGTAATGTACATACATGTAAGATTAGACTAAAAATTCGAAAAACCAAAAAAAAAAAAAAAAGCCAGGCAGTGGTGGTGTGCGCCTTTAATCCCAGCACTTGGGAGGCAGAGACAGGCGGATCTCTGTGAGTTCGAGGCCAGCCTGGTTTACAAGAGATAGTTCAGGACAGGCTCCAAAGCCACAGAGAAACCCTGTCTCAAAAAACAAAAAACAAAACAAAACAAAAGATTAGACTAAAAATTAATATGACAAACTACAATATACTAGGTAAGCACTTTATTATCATTTTAATAATAGAACAATTATTTTATAATAAAATATAATAAAAATAATAGCTAATAAAATATGTAATAAAAATAGCCCATCTCTCAGTTTTCCTTTTTCTTCTGTGTGTGTGCGTGCACACTCCTGTGCCCTTGTGTGTACATGTGGAGGCCAGAGCAGGATGTTGTGTGTCTTCCTCTATTGCTCTCTTCCTTGTTGCCTTGAGACAGGGTCTCCCACTGAACGGGAAGTTCATGGTTTAGGTTAGGCTTTTAGCATCCACTTGTCTACCTACAATTTTGCAGTTACAGGCTCTAGCAGCCATGTTTAGCTTTTTATGTAGGTGCTGGGAATTCACACTCAGGTCTTCATGCTTTCAAAGTAGTTTTATACATAGTTTTATTTTATACAGAGGAGTGTTTGAGTGTTTTGTCTGCATGTATGTATGTACATTGCTTGTGTGTGCCTAGTGTCTGTGTCTGCGGAGGCCAGAAGAGGGTGTCGGATGCCTAGAAGCGGGAGTTTACAGATGGTTGGGAGCCACCATGCCGGTGCTGGGAGCCGAGCCCAGGTCTTCTGAAAGAGCACCCAGTGCTCCTGACCCCTGTGCCATGGCTGTAGCCTGCTGTCCTCTCATTTTCCATCACCTCTGACTACTGGGGGGTGGGGGGGTCAAACTTCTTTGAATTACCTACTTGAAGAAAAAAGCTCTTATCAAGATCTACATAGCCAATACAAATTTTTGTAACGCAAGGAAACTTATGAGTCAAGATATGTTATTTTTGTAGAAACTATATATCTCAGGGCAGTGGTGGCACATGCCTTTAATCCCTGCACTCAGGAGACAGAGGCTGGTGAATCTCGGAATTTGAGGCCAGTCTGGGCTATAGAGCTAGTTCCGGGACATCCAAGGTCTCTATATCTCTTAGCATCCCATTGCTGTGAAGAGACACTGTGACCACAGCAACTCTTCTAAAGGGAACATTTCATTGGTGCTTGCTTACAGTTCAGAGTTCATTGTTATCATGGTTGGACATGTTGGCATGCAGGCAGACGTGGTGGTGGAGGAGGAACTGAGAGCTCTCAACCAGATCCAGATGCAGCAGGAAGAGTGAGATACCTGGCCTGGGCTTTTGAAACCTCAAAATCCACCCACAGTGACACACTTCCTTCAACAAGGCCACACCTCCTAATCCTTTCAAATCCTGCCACTCCCTAAGATTTCAAACAGATAAGCCCATGGGGGGGGGTCATTCTTATTCAAACCACCACAGAATATTCTCACTAAGATTTGTCTGTAGGATGCTTTCTGCTGCTCTAAAATATCTGAGTTAGAGGTCGGGTAATGAGATCAGAGATCATTTAGTGATGTATTCAAAGCATTTCAGGTACTAGGAAATACATTCAACAGACACAAATATATTCCCTTCTTAATAGCTTTAAACAAGGTGAGGCCGAGCAGGGTGGGCAGTGGTGGTGCAGACCTGTAATCCTAGCACCCGGGAGGCAGAGGCAAGAGAATCTCTGAGTTCCAGGCAGCCTGGTCTACAGAGGGAGTTCCAGGACAGCCAGGACTACACAGAGAAAGCCAGTCTCAAAAAATCAAAAGCAAACCAAACCAAACAAACAACAAAAAAGAGAAGGTGAGACAGTACAGGTTTACTGGGCCTTTGAAGATAGAGTTAAGTCCAGTTTGCATTTATGGCAGAGTAAAGTGAGTTTCAATTCTAGCCCTTTGTGATAACTCACTTTTGGGGTCTCTGCTGTAAAGAGGCAAGATTTCTCTCCCTCCCTACTCTCCAGGATTGACATTTGAGAGAACCAAATCCATTAACCATTTGATCAGGTGAAAGCTCAGAACTGAATGTCTGCAGTGGGTTAGGCCAGGCTGAGATAAAGATCATGAATAACCAGTTTTTCAAGAGATAAAAGGAAGAACCCTGTGACAACTAACCTTATCAACTTGACTCTGTTCGGGAGCAGCACAGAAACACTCCTCTGCCTGCCTCTGGAAGATTTCAAGAAATATTTAATTAATGGAGGAAGGCCCACCCTAAACTTGGGTGGAGCCATCCCATGGGTTGAGGGTCCTGGAAGGAATGAAAAAAGAGAAAGTCAGCTGAACACTACTGTTCACTCTTCTGCTTCCTGACTGCATTCAACAAGCCACCTTACACTCTGGCTGCAGTGTCCTCCCCCATGCTCTGGCTGCAGTGTCCTCCCCCTTGCTCTGGCTGCAGTATCCTCCCCCATGCTCTGGCTGCAGTATCCTCCCCCATGCTCTGGCTGCAGTATCCTCCCCCATGCTCTGGCTGCAGCGCCCTCCCCACCATGATGATCTATATCCTTAAACTGTGAGTCAAAATAAACCCTAATCTTCTTTAATTTTTTTTTTTGTTTTTGTTTTTGTTGTTGTTTTGTTTCTCTGTGGTTTTTGGAGCCTGTCCTCAAACTAGCTCTTATAGAACAGGCCACCCACAGTGACACACTTCCTTCAACAAGGCCACACCTCCTAATCCTTTCAAATCGCACCACTCCCTAAGATTTCAAACAGATAAGCCCATGGGGGGGGGTCATTCTTATTCAAACCACCACAGAATATTCTCACTAAGATTTGTCTGTGGGATGCACAGAGATCCACCTGCCTCTGCCTCCTCAGTGCTGGGATTAAAGGCATACGCCACTACCTCCTAGCAATCTTTTTTTTTTTTGCCCCAGGTATTTTATCCTAGCAATGAAATACGCAGCACAGGAAATTGGTACCCACAAGTGGATCTGTGGTGATGACACTCCGACTGTGGACCCCGCAGGGTTTTAAAATGGATTGAATTGCTAGATAGAAAGGCCTTAGTATGCAGTTAGCAGATCTCACCAGGGAATTATTGCAGGAGGAGTCTGGAAGACCAGAATGCCAAGAGAAACATGAGAATGGAATGGACCCAGGATTTCAGTTTCAAAGCCACCAAGGATTCTATCAAGGGCCAGGCTAGACGTCTTCTCCATTGAGACAATGAAAGGAAGCCCAACTTGTTAAGACTCACTCATTTTAAAGAATCTTAAACATTCTGAGTATACGGGGTGTGTGTGTGTGTTTAGGGGTATGTGCATGTATACCAGGTGTTATTCTTTTTAAAAGCTATAAGGGGGGAGGGAGGGAGAGAGAGAGAACGGAAGTTACCTCTTCCGGAGAAAGACTGAAAAAGAAGAAAGCAAGATATCCACTTCCCTCAGAGGAAAGGGAAGATTGGGGGTGGGCAGGGCTTGTCTCTTAAGGGACTGGGTACCCAGGTGACAGATCAGGTCAGCAGATCCTAAGACCAGGGTGTGCACCTGGAGAACAGAAGACAACGTGGAAAGTGGTTCTCTTCTACCATGTGAGTCCTGGGGATTGAACTCAGGTATGCAGTGTTATGCCCACCCAGACTGTGGGTGTTAGCACACCTTGGCCCTGCTCCCTGTGTCATGTATGGCAGAGAGTAGCCTGTCCCTTTAAGAGACAAGCTCTGTACAGTCCGGCTCTCTTCTTTCTGCCATTTCTCTGAGGAGGCAGCTTTCTGTTCCTCTCTGTCTCTCTCTTCTTTCTCTCTCCCTCTCTCTCTCTCTGAATCCTTCTATCTCTCCTCCCCCTTCTCCTTTATTTCAATAAACTCCATACTCAAGCTGGCTATATGGCATATTTGTCTCCTGCCTGCGGTCCTCACCTGCCAAGGGACCCACCAAGGTCCCAACTTGTGTTGTAATCATAACAGCAGGGACCCCAAAAAGATCACCACAGAGACCAAATCCCATAAAAGCAAAGAGCATTGATTTCAAGATTGAGCTTGGACCCTCCTGTGAGTCCTGGAGCAGCCTGGCCACACAAGGGGCCCAGGCTGTACAGCTGCCATAGCAGGCAGCTCTGGGTTCCAGGAAAAGCCATAAGCTGGTACCACCCAAGGAGGGCCAACATCTAAAGGCCGACTAACAACCTTTCAATAAAATTAGGTAAGATCGCCAGATGTCTCTGAGCCCAGTACATACTTATCCCCCTTTTGCCAAGATACGACATCCCTAGAAAAATGCCAACCAATAAGGGTCCCAAACCCTAGAAATCCTCTCACTCCCCTCTACCATGATAAAAAACCCTACCCTGCCTGATTTCGGGACTCTCTGCTCTCAGCCACTGTGTTGGACAGATCGAGAGTCCAAGCTTAAGCTTCAGTAAATACTCCTTGTTTTTACATATGAGTCCAGACTCTGTGGTGATTTGGGGGGGGGGAACCCCGCGATCTGGATATAACACCTCCATGTGTCCTACATAGTGGTATAAGATTGAAGAGTGCCCAGCCTGGGTGGGGTAGGGTCTTTATCATAATAGAAGTTAGGGGTAAAGAGATTTTTCAAGGTTCAAGACCCTGATTGACTGACATTTGTCTAAGGGTTCTTGGTAAAAGGGAAATAGATGTGCACTGGGTTCAAGGATATTTGGTATTTTTATCTAACAGGTGGGTTGTTTAAAATGTCAGGTACTTCCCCTTAGATGCTGGCCTTCCTTGGGTGTTATCAGTTTATGGCTTTTCCTGGAATCTAGCGCTGCCTGCCAGTAAACCCAGAAACTCAGCCTTACTTTTAGCTGGTTTTTATTAAGCCTGTCATGGCAGCAGTATGGCCAAGCTGTTCTGGGCCCCACATTCAGGTTTGCTTTACTCATCTCATCAACTACCAAAAATATATCTTTGTTGAGTTGAATTTCTTCTAAATCCAACTGAATGAACATGGTGCTGGAGAGATGGCTCAATGGCTTAGAGCACTTCCTGCTTGTTGTAGAGAGCCAGCTTCTTTGTTTCTGGCTGCTCAGTGTAACTGCGTAAACAAATGCAGACAGATTGTAAAAATATATATATAGCTTTAATGGAGAAATAGACTTACAGAACCACCGTTCCCGCGGAGACCAGGAAAGCAGAAGCAGTGGCTGGGAGCACGCTTGCCAAATTTATAGGCAAACATT
>NC_022009.1:13689901-13691183 GCF_000317375.1 Microtus ochrogaster | reverse complement strand
CCAACCCCTAAATGATGTCCCTAAACCCAAGGGCAAACTTTACTGGGAGAGGGGACGTCGTCCTCTAGAATTACTTCCAGCTGTCATGGGGGCGACGTTCTTTCTGGGGGATCCTGTGAAAGTAAAATGATGGTTAAATTTCAAGATCAATGTCTTTTAAAATTGCCAAAATAGTCTCTGAGTATTTTGTGGAGGTCTGGCCAGAATGTTGTACAAGATGTGCACCATTTCAGCTAACCAAGTTGGGATCGTCTTGTGCAGCTGGTACCCAAAACAGGTCTTGTAGTAGCGCTATCAGTATCATGACGTCATATCAACCAGGTAGAGTTGTTGTTGTGAGGCCCTATCTTCTTCCTGGAAACTTCAAATGTCACTTCAGGAAATACTAATTGTTCATTGTGAAAAACTTAAACATTAATCATATAGACATATATAGACATACATATATATTCAATTAAAGGCATGATAGATATATTCAATGAAAAGTATGATAGATATGAAGAAAAGCAAAGATGTTTTCTAAATTCATATTTTTTTCTGTCCCTGTCCCATATCATGGCTCTTGACATGAGACAGAAAGTCCAGAAACTCTGGGTTTTTCCCTTACTAACAGGCTTGGAATTGGAGAGGGACTGAGCCAGAGTCCAACTTCAAAACCAGCTCTACATATTTATAAAGAAATGTTTAATAAGTCATATATATATGTATATATATATAATTAATACTTGCAAAATGTGTCCATCCATCAGTAATTAAATATTCAGGGTCCCTTAATTTCTTTGAAGATGAGTATTTTCCTGTGGAGATAAGAAAAGAACCCTGCCTCCAACCTATCTGTATTTCTTACCATCAGTATGCTCGCCATCCTTATGAAAGAATTGTTATTTATCTTTTCCAAGTGCTTTATCTTCTTCAAACCAAACCTTTATTAATTTTAATGGTATCCACAATTTTTCCTCACCTGTGAAGATAAGAGCAAAACCCTTTCCCCAACGTAGCACATCTCCTGGCTTCCATTGTGAGGTCAGCACATCCTTGAAATAAACTGGTTGGTTTAGTTCAGTAGACTTTTCCATTATCCAGTGTCTTTCTGCAGCCGTTGTTCCCTTCTCATTAGCATTGAGAAAATTCAAGGTTAACAAAGCATTATGTAACCTATTTTTGGGGGTGTTTTCCACCTCTTTCTGTTTGTTCAACATATCCTTTATAGTTCGATTTGAACTTTCTATGACTGCTTGACCTGTAGGATTGTATGGTATACCTGTAACATGCTTGATATTGT
>NC_022009.1:13680509-13683021 GCF_000317375.1 Microtus ochrogaster | reverse complement strand
CTCTTGTAGACCAGGCTGGCCTCGAACTCACAGAGATCCGCCTGTCTCTGCCTCCCGAGTGCTGGGATTAAAGGCGTGCGCCACCACCACCTGGCCAGCCTTGAACTCACAGAGATCCACCTGCCTCTGCCTCCCAATTGCTGGGATCAAAGGCGTGCGCCACCACTGCCTGGCCAAGTCACTTTGTATCAGACCAAACCTGCGGCTGTGGCGGCTTTTGTTGCAAAACTGCAGGTACTTGAGCTTCTGCTAATTCAGGCAGTGGGGTTCCGCTGCAAACTTAGCCAAGGCAGGCAGAATGGGCCTGTGTGGCCGAGTGTGTCTAGGACTCGGCTCTGGAGCCCGAGTCACGAACTAAGAAATAGCACCCGGGAGTGTGCTTTGTGTTAGCTAGTGGGCTACGCGCTTGAGTCGGGGGCAAAATAGCTCGACGTTGGTAACGGCGTAAACAAATGCAGACAGATTGTAAATATATATATAGCTTTAATGGAGAAATAGACTTACAGAACCACCGTTCCCGCGGAGACCAGGAAAGCAGAAGCAGTGGCTGGGAGCATGCTCGCCAAATTTATAGGCAAACATTAGCCCGAGGCGAACACGGCCCGTAAGGGGCGGGACTTATCCCTATTTTATATTTTAACACAAGGTTTGTGGCCTACTAACAAGGTTCCAGGTGGAGACTTGCATCCTCTCCTCTGGCAACTCTATGGCAGCTCTTTCACTCTGCCTTCTTTCTCCCAGGATTCAGTTTAGTTTTCCCCGCCTACCTTTATTCTGCTCTGCACAGGCCCAAGACAGTTTCTTTACTAACCAATGGTATCCACTGTAATGGAAAAATTAAAAATGCTGCAGGATCCCTGGTGGCAGTAGGTAGCAGAAATGCTGTAGGTCCCCAAGCAGTAGTAGTGGACCATGTGGCAGCAGCCAGGGGGCCGTGGGAGCAGCCAGTCCCAGGCAGGGAGATACATGGCGGGTGGGCAGGAGACAGAGACATGGATAGACACGACATGCAGAGTGAGGTTGAATATTTATTCAGGGGATTATGGAGGGGGAAGGAAGAAGGGGAAAAGAGAGAGAGAGAGAAAGAGAGTGGGGGAAGAAGGAGAAGAGGACAGAGAAAGAAGAAAGGAGCTGAAAAAGGGGAACAGAGAGAGTCAAGATGGTGAGAGAGGGAGGGGCTGCAGGGAATGGGCGTGGCTTGTCTCTTAAAGTGAGGAATAATCATAACATCCACAGCATATAGAGGGAAATCCCACATCACCTGCTCTCCAGGAGGACCCTGGTTTTAATAACTGTGTTTTAGAGATCCATGAAACAAAAAAATGCCTCTGATCTGCCAGCCCCTTACCCAAGGACAAATAGTTCCTGAAATGCTGGAGGCTGTTGTTTATGGGAGATAACAAGCCACATGTTTTCACTCCCCTACACAAGCTTGTCTGACCTATCTGCACCAGATGTGCTTGATCACATGTGAATGGGAGGTTCACAGGCAGGAAACATGTCACGATGTAAACTTGTCCCTGATTGGACCTGATGGGAAATACTTAACATTCCTGAAAACTGTATTCATGGTCATTTTCTAGGAACCTGGGTATGGACCTGGCCAGAGCCCACCCACCTGGTCAGTATTTAATTAAAGTTTGCTTTAAATTTGTCTTTAAATTGTGGTAGTTGTCTTATTCTCTACATGTGGGATTAGCATAAATAAATCTAACTGGGCATGGTAGCTGTGGTGCTTTGAAAGAAAACGGCCCCCTAAGGGAGTGGCACTATTAGGAGGTATGGCCTTGTTCAAGTAGGTGTGGTCTTGTTGGAGGAAGTATGGAACTGGGCTTTGAAATCTCAAGATACTGCCCAATGTCTCAGACCATTTCCTGTTGCCTATAAAATGTAGGACTCTTAGCTCCTTCTCGAGTACCATGTCTGCCTGCATGCCATCATGTCCCACCATGATGATAATGGACTGAACCTCTCAACTCTAAGCAACCCAATTAACTTTTCCTTTTTAAGGGTTGTCATGATCACCAGACAGTGGTGGCACACACCTTTAGTCCCAGCACTGCAGTCTGGAGGCAGAGGCAGGAAGATCTCTGTGAGTTCAAGGTCAGTCTAGTCTACAGAGTGAGTTCCAGGACAGTTAGGGCTGTTACAAGAGAAACCCTATCTCAGAAAAACAACAACAATGAAAAAGAGTTACTATTGTTATTGTGTCTCTTCACAGCAACAGAAATCCTAACTAAGACAGAAGTACACACCTTTAATCCCAGAATTTGGGAGGCAGAGGCAGGTAGATCTCTATGAGTTTGAAGCCAACCTGGTCTGGTCTACATAGTGATTCCAAGACAACCAAAGCTACATAATAGAGAGACCCTGTCAAAAAACAAACAAATGAGAGCCAGGCGGTGGTGGCGCACACCTTTAATCCCAGCACTCGGGAGGCAGAGGCAGGCGGAACTCTGTGAGTTCGAGACCAGCCTGGTCTACAAGAGCTAGTTCCAGGACAGGCTCCAAA
>NC_022009.1:13670540-13680409 GCF_000317375.1 Microtus ochrogaster | reverse complement strand
AAAAAAAAGAAAAAGAAAAACAAATAATAAATAAAATAAAATACTTTAAAAAAGTTTGAGTTAAAAAAAATGAACTTGGGTTCTAGAAAGATAGCTCAGTGAGTAAATATACTTACTGTGCAAGTCTAGCAATCTGAGTTTGATTTCTGAAACTCACATAGGGTGGAAGGAAAGAACTGGCTAAAAAGTTGTCCTCTGACTTCCATATGTGAGCCACACGCGCTCCCCTCTTGTGGGAGCCCCCTCCCCCGCAAATAATATGCAATGATTTTTTTTAAGTTGTTGGACTTGAAATATTTGACTTTAGAAATGTTTCTGGACCTAAAAGGTCATTTTTATTGTAGAATAAAAGCATGCTAATTAGTTAATTAAAATTATAAAATGACACTTCTGTCACACTATTGCATTTAAGACTGACCAAATCTCATCTGCTCAAGGGCTGTGCAGAGGTGAGGGCCATTGGCCCAGGTCTGAACTGTGACAAGGAGGGTGACTTGTTAATTATTAGCTCCCAGGTCAAATACTAACAGCCTCAAGTAGTCTTTCCAGCTTGGAAATTAACCTTCACTGTCAGACTTCAGCTTTTCCTGCCCAGAGAGCACAGACAATGCTGCCATGGCCCCTTCCCATTGTCAGTACTGTCCGTTGTGTGCTGGACATGCCCATAGCACATTAACCAGCATCTCTACCTTCTCCCACAATATCATTAAATAAATATTTCTCAAACAGGTATTCAATAGAAACTCTTTTTGATAGATGCTGGCATGTCTTAAAAAGAATCCATTCAAGCTGGGCAATGTTGGCATACTTCTTTGATCCCAACACTAGGGAGGCAAAGGCAGGCAGATCTTTATAAGTTTAAGGCCAGCCTGTTCTACAGAGTGAGTTCCAGCACAGTCAGGACTACACAGAGAAACCCTGTCTTAAAACAAAACAACAAAATTCCATTCTATTTCTGTAGATGGTATTTCTAGACTAAGAATCTCAGGCTTGTGAAGACTGTTCTTGACATAATAAAAGGTACTTTTACATTTTGCAAAGTCAGTAGGTGTGCAAGAGGAAAAGAGCCGTAGTTACTTTTCTCAGAGAACAAACTTCTGAGCTGGGCGGTGGTGATGTAACCCAAGCACTCAGAAGGCAGAGGCAGGCAGATCTCTGTGAGTTCGAGGTCAGCCAGGTCTACAAGAGCTAGTTCCAGGACAGGCTCCAAAGCTACAACAATCATGACATGGTCTTGCAATCCTAACACTTGAGAAGCTAAAAACAGGAGGCTTGCCATAAGCCTGAGGCCATTTGAGCTATAGCGTGAGTTCCAGGCCACCCTGAGCTCTCTGTCTTTGAAAACAACAGCGATGGGGTAGAGAGAAAGAAATACCTGTTTCCTCAATCACCCTCAACACCAGTCAGCTAGCATTAAACTGTCTCATTGGGTTTTTTTTTTTTTTTTTTTTTTTAATTTTCGAGACAGGGTTTCTCCGTAGCTTTTGGTTCCTGTCCTGGAACTAGCTTTTCTAGACCAGGCTGGCCTCGAACTCACAGAGATCCGCCTGCCTCTGCCTCCCAAGTGCTGGGATTAAAGGCGTGTGCCACCACCGCCCGGCTCATTGGGTTTTTTAAAATCTGAATAAAAATGCCTCAGGCTAAAAATTATTGCCAAAATTTTTATCTTTTATTTGTTCTCTATGTCTACATTTACACTAGTTTTTTTTTAAATTTACTTTTAAAATGTTTGTGTAAGTGCATGCACAGGGGCACATGCATGTGTGTGCATGCATAGGTGCATGTGTGTGCAAATGAAAACCAGAAGTCCAATGTTGGTCTTTCTCATCACTCCACTTTAGTTTTTGAGAAAGGGTCTCTCACTGAACCTGGCACTCACTGACTGGCAGGGACTCTTCTGCCTCTATCTGAGAACCCTAGGAATACTCTTGGGCACTCCCATGCCCAAACGCAGGTTCTCACGCTTGCAGGGCAGGCAGTTTACTGACTAAGCTCTCTCCAGCCCCATTTTTTTTATTCTTATCTTTCTTTCTTTCTCTAATTTCTTTTACTATCCCTTTGTATATGTTATGTATTATATAATATTATTCCAAAGGGATGTTTTCTTTGTTTTGCTATTAAGGCAGGGTCTTATGTATCTCAGATCAGTCTAAAAATCACAGAGGGAGGACCTTGGACTCCTGACCATCCTGCCTCCACCTTCAAAGTGCTGGGATAACAACTGTGTGCCTTCATGACCTGTTAGTGCAGCATCGGGAACTGAACCCAGGGCCTTATGTGTGGTAAAGTCCTATCAACTGAGCTATAGTTCCCATCTTTTTTTTTTTAAGACCAAATCTCACTATGTGGCCCTGGCTGTTTTGGAATTCATTATAAGTGAATCAGGCTGGCTCAAGAAATCTGACTTCTTGTCTCTGCCTTCTAAATGCCTGGAGTAAAGGCTTCTGCCAACACATCCAGCTTCTTTGCTTTTCTTTCTTTCTTCCTGTTTTTTGTTTGTTTGTTTGTTTCTACGAAGGCTAATCTTGAACTTTCTCCAGTGTTAGAATTACAGGTGAGTGATATCTCGCCAGGTCAAAGGACTATATTATATGTAGCCAATCACAATGAAAAGGGGACAAATATAAACAAAATTCCACAGAATTAATTCCTAAGTGTTTCTAAGGAAAGGGGGGAGGGAATGCCTTACTTGGTTCCCCAACCTGCTGTGTATGTCCACATCACTATAAATGTTCATTCTATAATTTATATGTGTGTGTATATACCATAGAGTATCCCTGGAAAGAGAGCCAAGAAACTGACCCTTAGGAGTGCCTCTGAGAAGAAGAACGGAGGATTAAGTGAGAGGGAACTAGTTTTTGTTGTTGTTTTTCAAGACAGGGTTTCTCTGTGTAGCCCTGGCTGTCCTGGAATTCACTCTGTAGACTAGGCTAGCCTCAAACTTGGATATCTACCTGCCTCTACTTCCCAAGAGCTGGGATTAAAGTTGTATACCCCCAATACCTGGCTTTTTTATTTCCTTTTTGAGACAGGGTCTCATGCAGCCCAGGCTAGCCTCAAACCCACTAAGTCCTAGAGGATGACCTTAAATTTTGGATCCTTTGGCCTCCACCTCTCAAGTGCTGGGATCACGGACACTTACGTCCATGCCTGGTGTTTGTGTTGCTGGGAATTTTACCCAGGCTTTGAGCATATTAGGCAAACAGTTTACCAACATAAGGTTTTGAACTGCTTTAACACATGTCGCTGTCTACCACAGATGTGAATCGACTATCCAGGCTGAACAGCCTTTTACAAGAAGCAAACAATTCAAACTCAGCCTTTACTTTAAAAATGATCGTTCGATTTGAACCTCCAGCTCTCTCCTGCTTGATCCAGAAAGTCCCATTCTTCTCTCTCTCTCTCTCTCTCTCTCTCTCTCTCTCTCTCTCTCTCTCTCTCTCTCTCTCCAAGCAGTACCCTCTCAGAGAATCTCTGAGCAAAGGGAAGGCGCCAAAAAGCCCAGTTTCACATTCTTGGCAGCTACGGCAGCTCCTCACCTGAAGTTGCCAGAATCCCAATTCCCTGTCTAAAGCCGTCAGCTTTTGACCATCCTTGGGCACAAACCCAGCTAGTGTTAGACACATCATTACCCCTCACCTACAACCTATATAATCTCCCTGCTTTATTTTAGGTGTGTGACTTCTCCTGCCCCGATTTCTGGGATTGGAGGACTCACCCAGGAGTTATTTTGCTCAAATATACCTGTTCTTTTACTTTTTCATTTTGGCTTGCTCTGGCTTACTGCGTCAGCAGAAAAACCTATTATTGGAGTACAGAAAACCTATTAATATTTTTTAGAATTATTTATTTTATATTCCTTCTTAGCTTTTTGGCTAAGATCATGTGTAGAATTATTTCTTTTATGTGTGTGTTTTGCCTGCATGTATGTTATGTGTATCACTGACAACCTGGCGCCTGAGGAAGTTGGAAGGAGGCATCAGATATCCAAGAATAGTGTTTCAGGTCATGGTAAACTGCTATGTGGGTGCTGAGAATTGAGCCCGGGTCCTCTGGAAGAGCATCCAGTACTCTTCACCACTGATTGGGCCACCTCTCCAGCCCCTCCGCCTTTTCTTTTATGACTGTCCTGTTCTCCCCAAACTACTGGTTGCACCATCCACTTTTCCTCTGATGTGAAATATCATTTTTATCATGTATTAAATTCTCATGATTATTACTTTATTTCCAGACTTTTAATTCGTCTGGACTGCAAGCTTCAGGTACTATAGCTTTTAATGAGCGTTAGTAAGGTTTGCCTTATTTTCCAACTATATTGTGGATAGTCTCAGATATCTAGATGATTCTTTTTAGTCAGACTCATCTTTTGGGGGATGGAGTGGGACTAGGGCTGGAGGCAAGGTCTTGCTATTTAGCTCAGGCTAGCCTCGAGCTCACAATGTAGACCGGAAGGAGAGGGGATTACAGGTGTGTGCCACCCTGCCTGGGATATCAGTCAGCTTTTGAATTCATTCATTTCAATCAGTGTGCAGCATTCACATTATTGCACAATCATCACCAGCATCTAACTTTATAATCTAGGTAACTCCTAATAATATGTTGTCAAATTCAAAAAAGAAAAGAAAATGATGCCGCTTGGTTTCCTGTATATGGATACATCTACATAGTCATAACACATTTACAATATGAAACCTCCCTCTTTTACGGTTTTATTATTTTAGGTGTATGAGTGCTCTATCTGCATGTACACCTTTATTCCAGAATAGGGTATCAGAACCCACTATAGAGGGTTGTGAGTCCCCATGCGGTTGCTGAAAATCAAACTCAGGTCCTCTGGGAGAGTGGCCAGTGCTCTTAACCCCAGAGGGGCCCCCTCTGCCAACCTCAATATAAAACCTTCTAACTCCAAACGATATACATCTTTCTTCCTCATGCATTTACTCGTTTGTTCATTCAGTAAATATGTATTACCTAGCACACCAGGAATTCTACTAGGCACGGAAGAGCTCATTGTAATTCATGTGTCTGTCATTTTGCATGCTAGATAATCTAGAAGATGAGACGGGGCAAAACCACACAAACATAAAATCGTGAGGCTGTCAGTGCTAAGAGAGAGATATGGAGTTTCACAGTAGGCTTAGATGACCTTGCCTTCTCAAAGGGGCCCAGGCAGTGTTCCCTGAAGAAACAGCACCAGGGCAGACTGCTACTTCAGCCCTGTGTTCTCTTAAACTGTTCTTCTCACTCTGTTCTGAGTTGAATTCTCCCACCCTCTGCCTGCTCCTCCCACATTGACCTACAGGGGGAGCGATTTTTACTCTCCTCCTTACTCCCCCACCGCCCTTGCAGTCTCGCTGTTCAGGCAAGGAGACACCGGGGGAGTCTGGCTAGGACCACCCCGTGGTGTTGCCAGAGGCCTCCCTGTCCCAGCTCACTCTGCCTTCTCTGGGAATCTTCTCTTTCTTTCCAGGACCCTCAGAGGATTGGGTTGAGCCTTTGGAGACTCCGTTTCATGCTGGAACAATTCTTCAGTGAAATCCAAAGGCCACCCTGTTCTCCTAGACCCAGACATGACTGACAGTCCTGAGGAGTGAGGAACTCTGCCCTTAACAGACATCTCTGCGAAAAGAGCCTCTCCCTGGCCAGTTAGGGTCTCTGTCCGAGGCACCCCTATAGTATAATAAGAAGTCCTGGGACAAGCTGGCTCTGCCACTCAGCCTGTAAGAGATATTGCTTTCTTTCTGCTGGGGTCTGTCCCCAGCGTGCATCAAACAGGAAGCCGCAGCTTCCTGGCCCACCTGCTCATGTGGTGGAAAATGCTTTCTATTTCTCCCCTCTGTTCTGACTGGCTCTCTGAGACTGCCTATGTTCATCTTGTTCAATGGACATCAGCTTGGGACATCAATGTGACTACTATGCCCAGATCATGGGGACCCCCAAAAGACCACCACAGAGACCAAACCCCATATGTAAAAGCAAAGAGCCTTTATTCAAGTTTGAACTTGGACTATCCATGTATCCAACACATTTGCAGGATCACAGAGCCTCGAGCTCAGTTGGGGTGGCATTTTTATCAGAGCAGAATTTGGGGTGAGGGATTTCTAAGGATCAGGACCCCTGATTGGCTGACATTTGTCTAGGGGTGTCTTAGAGAAAGGGGATGGGTGTGTGCTGGGCTAAGCGACATTAGGTGATCATATCTACAATGGTTGGAACTTTAGGAACTTCCTTTGGAACGTTAGGTATTTTTCCCTTAGATGGTCCATTCCTGGGTGGTGCCTGGGTGGTCTCTTAGTTTGTGGTCTTTCTTGGAACCAGGCATTTGCCTTAAGGTAATCTGAAACTCAGACCTCTATTGAGCTTGTCGTGGCTTGGCCTCACAGTGACATCATCCAACAGTTCCACTTCCAGACTGTCTGTGCCAAGGCTTGTAGACCCTTCCACCAGAAGTCCCATTTTCATTAAGATCCCTGCACCAGACAACACAGATATGCCTGTTCAGTTGTAACTGTTTGGTCAAAAGTGAGACCCTAGCCCCCTGATACCCCTATTCTTATTCTTAAAAAATATACCTAAGGTTCCCCCGCCCGCCCTGCTGGCTCACAGCAAACTCCGGGGGTCCCAGCAGTGCCGGCGGTGCACCGGAGCAAGCGGCTACAGTCGGCGGCGGTGGCGGCGGGTCA
This sequence comes from Microtus ochrogaster, assembly GCF_000317375.1. NCBI lineage: Eukaryota > Metazoa > Chordata > Mammalia > Rodentia > Cricetidae > Microtus > Microtus ochrogaster. The sequence continues at coordinate 13,673,726 of NC_022009.1, read as the reverse complement.
GACATATAAACACAGGAAATAGCCATAAATGTTTATTAAGAAAGGGGGGGGAGAGAGAGAGAGAGGAGAAAGAGAAGGAGAGAGGCAAAGCCCGCGTGTACACCGGGAGAGAACACAGGGAGAGAGAGAGCAATGGGCGGGCGGTCAGAGGTTAAAAGGAGTGGGCGTGGCTAGGGCAGGGACCAAAAGAATAACACCTATACCAAGGACTCTAGGGTGTTTGGGGTGGGAAGCTGCAGCGGGAATGTGTCCAATGAAAAAGGGATTATCCCTTCGTAAAATGCATGCTTGAATTTGACACGATATTGGAAACTGTACTTGAATTTCTAACAAAAGCAGCCACCTCCAATGAGGCAACGGCATTTACCACATATTTAGAATCTGAAAATAAATTGAAGGATTCTGAAAATCTTTTAAAAACTTCCAGCCCGGTCATACATTCCGTGACTTGTGGGGAATCAGGTTGAAAATCAAGCAAAATGGGATCCTGACCTTGAATTACTATGGCACCTTTGCCAGTTTTGGAGCCATCAGTAAAAACAGTCAAGGCCATATTAATGAGCTTTTTAAAGGTAACCTTAGGAAAATACACTAAGTTCCTTTCCACAAAATTTAATAAGGGATGTCTTGGATAATGATTATCAATAAGGTTAGGAAAAGCGCAAACCAAAACAGCCCATTCATTCACTGTAGCAGCCAATGTCTCCACCTGTCCCTTTGTATAGGGAATAATCAATCTATCTGGCATGGTTGCAAAAGATGTTAAGCAATGTTTTATTCCCAATATCGCTTGAGAAGCAACCAACTCGGGATAATATTGAATAACTTTGGTACCTGAAGAATTACCATGGATCCACCATAAAGGGCCATTTTGCCATAGCACCCCAGTAGGGTAATGTGCAGTTTTTAAGATGCATAAGAATATGGGCAAGGCAGGGTCGACTCGGCACAATTGCCCCTCAGTCATTGTTTTCTCCATCTGTTTTAAAGCCTTTTCAGCCAAGGGGGTCAAAGTTCTGTTAGAATTAACATTTGGATCACCTTCTAAAATAGAAAACAAAGGCAACAACTTTGCCCAGGGGATGTTTAAATACCCCCTAATCCAATTAATATCCCCAATAATTGTTGAAAATCATTAAGTGTCCTCAAATGATGGGTGCAAATGGAAATCTTTTGAGGGGTCACCGTCAAAGGGGATATAATTGCCCCCAGAAATTTTATAGCAGTAGTCTGTTGGATCTTAACAGGTGCTAAGACCAGGCCCCAACGTAGGGCCGAGGCCTTTTCCTAGAATGCGGCCAGGAGCATTTCCTGCGAAGAGGCAGTCAACAGGACGTCATCCATGTAATGAATTACTCTCATTTTTGGGAATTGTTGTCTTACGGGTAGGAGGGCCTGAGCTACATACAGCTGGCATATTGTCGCGCTATTGGTCATTCCCTGTGGGAGCGTTTTTCATTGATAACGAGTATCGGGTTGCTCATGGTTAACCGATGGCAAAGTGAATGCTAATCGCTCCCTATCATCCGGATGCAAAGGAATGGAAAAAAAACAATCCTTGATGTCCAAGGCCATGACCGGCCAGCTACGTGGCAAGGCAGAGAGTAAGGGTAGTCCCCTCTGGACTGCACCCATAACCTGCATCTGAGCATTAACTGCACGCAAGTCATGTAATAATCTCCATTTTCCTGAGCTCTTTTTAATAACAAAGATAGGGGTGTTCCATGGTGAAACAGAAGGCTCCACATGCCGGAGCCTTAATTGTTCTAAAACCAGGTTATTTGCAGCTTCCAATTTTTCTTGAGAAAGGGGCCACTGAGGAACCCACACCGGCTTATTGGACTCCCAGGGTATGGGCACAAGACTGTTATTGGAAGCTAATTCTTCAGTGGCCCCTAGGAAAAACCCAGGCCCCTTTTATCCTGTTTTTTCAGAGACTCTATAGGCCTGTGACAACCCTGAAGATTCTTCCCCAGGCCCTTAGACGGAACAAAACCTTGTCTTTTCATCATAATTTTACTAGCCTCTGAATAATCATTAGTTAGCTAAGTTTCAATTGATGTTGAATGTCACGGCCCCACAAATTAATGGGGACTTCAACCACGAAGGGTTGAACCGTGCCTTGTTGGTTATCTGTTTTCCAGACCAGCTCTTTGGCACTCATGTATGGCGTGTGAGCGTAGCCCAGCCCTTGTAAGGATTGAGATGACTGTTGCAATGGCCAGCGCTTAGGCCAGGCTTGCAGCTGGATGATACTCCGGTCTGCCCCAGTATCCACCAATCCGGAGAATATCTTTCCCTCTATCATTAAATCCAACATGGGCCTCTGATCCAGTTCCATAGATAGACAGGCAAGGTCCACTCCAGTGGAGCCCAACCCCCTGTCATTCCTTTCCTTAAGGTGCACAGGAATGGTCTCATGCTTAGATGGTAGTATAAGCAGTTGGGCAATCCTGTCCCCTGGCGCAATAGAAATCACGCCACAGGAAGAATGACACAGGATCTTAATCACTCCAGTATAATCGGAATCAATGACTCCTGGAAAGACAATCAAGCCTTTCATAGTGGATGAGGATCGCCCTAAGACAATTCCTACTGTTCCTTTTTCTAATGGGCCATTCATGTCAGAATCAACCACCTGAATTCCCATCTCCTGGGTTAATACCAGCCCGGTGGAGGCACGGAGGCCCAACCCTGCTGAGCCTGAGGTTGCTCGGCGGATACAGTCGGGTTGGGAGTGGTGGTCTGCTGTAGTGCCCCATAAATTTTTGGGCCCTGGGGACGGGGGCCCCTCAACTTGTTTTTTGACTCCTGGCCACCGAGCTGTACAATGGGCTGCCCATTGATGTCCTTAAGAGACTGGCATTCATTGGCCCAATGCTTCCCTCTCTTACATCTTGGGCAAAGGCCAGGTTGCCTTACATTAGGAGTCTGAGCCCAAGAAGACAGCCCTTTCAGTAATGGGCATTGATTCCTAAAATGCCCTTGTTGTCCACATTTGAAACATCCTCTTCCTTTTCTGGTCTTTGTGGCTTGAGTAGCAGATAAAACAGCAGCCGCTAGGCCTGTATTGGTAAGGGGCCCTCCAATCTCTCGGCAGGCTTTTAGCCAGGCCTCAAGTCCCTTCTCTTTAACAGGAGTAATGGCCCCCTGACATTCCTTAGTACTCTGTTCAAAAACAATCTG
>NC_022009.1:13653577-13669135 GCF_000317375.1 Microtus ochrogaster | reverse complement strand
GCACCAACTGCGGCGGGCTTCTCGACCAGCAAGGAAGAACGACCACCACATGAGGATTCTTCTCCGCACCAACTGCGGCGGGCTTCTCGACCAGCAAGGAAGAACGACCACCACATGAGGATTCTTCTCAGATCACGCTTTAATGGAGTGACCTTGGTTGAGAGAGAACGTGAAGCGGAGGGGCCCGAGAGCCCTAAGGCAGCTGCTTATATCGGGAATTGGCACATGGGTCGCCCTGTGATTGGCTGCCACCATCAGCTGACACCAGACTGCATCGGGATAGGCCGAAGGACCCTTATCCACCGTGCATCGGGAAGCGGGGGACACGCAGCTCTCAAAGGCTTAGCCAAATATGGAGTTGTTTATTTCCAACAAGACAGGATGTCCGCGCCATCTTGTAATGGCGATCTTGTCTGGCTCCCTGCAGGAAGCATCACCCCAGCCCCTGGCATTCATCCTTGGGGCACCAATGGAGCAGAAAGCTCCCTCTCAAGCTCCCTCCCCCGGGGAGTTGCCTAGGTCTGGACTCCACCTCCAGAAAAGCCTGCCAAACACTGACCCCTCCCCAGGGAGGGCCAGGACCACCCCTACAGGCTATTTAGGCTGCTGCTGAGAAGAATAACAGGGGTCTTTGGGTTTTGCGTGCCCCATGCTTTCCCGACCACCTGGGAGCACTGCAGTAAACATGGGCATTGATTTGGTCTAATTTGATCTGATTGGAATTATTTGCATCTGCAGAGAGGCTTGTCTTAAGATTATTTCTAACACCAGCTGGTCCTTGCATGATATAGAAAGTCCCATTCCTGTCTCTTTCTCTCTCACTCTCTCTAAACCCCACCTTTTCAGAGAATCTCCAACAAAAAAAGGACTCCAAAAATCCCAGTTCTGCATTCCTGATCATCTGTTGCAACTCCCTTCCCCTGTGCCTCTAGCAGTCCAAGTCCCCGGTCTAAGCATTTCAGCTTTTGATCATCGTTGGGCACAAACTCAGCTTGTGGCCAACACACCATCGGCCCTCACCTACAAGCTATGGACCCTCCCTGCTTTCAGGAGCTCAGGTTCTCTGATCTCTGGGACTAGAGAACTCACCCGGGAGTTGCTTTGCTCAAATAAATTTGTTGTTATGCTTTTTCAATTCGGCTTGATCTGACTTGCTGTGTTGGCAGAGAAACCTATTATCAGGTTACAGAAAACTTATTTAAGGTATTAAGGCCCACTACTAAGTCCCCTCCTAAGTACGGCTCTCTGTTCAGGGACACCTGCCCCACCCTAACAGTTGCGGTGAGTGCACTTCTACTCAGCTTGAAGAACTTACTGGAGTCCTGCGGCCAACTCCCAAGAGTGGGCTTGCTGCTCACTAGCAGAGAGTGTTGTGGGAAAGCCATGAGTGAGAACAGAGAGGGGACAGTTCCAGTGCAAGCATGAGGCTCCTTTCAGTTCTCCAGGCAGAAAGAATTAACCAAATTCACTTAATGCTGGTCCACAGAGTTGTCCTCATTTGCATGGTGGGAAATTTCTGGCACAGTGGGTCATTCCCAGAAATAAGCAGCCATCAGCCAGAATTGCCTCATTCTTGCAAGAATAACACACACTGAAGAAATGGAAACTGCATGTGAGGTGGCTAACCCTGGCTGACAAACTGACTTCACCCAAGACCCACAATCATACGTGGGTTGTTCTGTCCCTGCCGTGCCGCAGTATACTCTTAAGCTCTTTCCCTTTCCTTTTCCTTTTCCTTTTTCCTTTCCTTTCCTTTCCTTTCCTTTCCTTTCCTTTCCTTTTCTGTCACGGCCACCCTCGTCCAGCAAGGATGATACGTGACACACCAGAGCTCTTCTCGCTGCAGTTTATTCCAGGACTTTATTTACAGCAATCTATCTCCTTCTCTTTCTCTCTCTCTCCTTCTCTTTCTCTCTCTCTCCTTCCTCTCTCTCTGGGCAAACCTCTCCCAGCCCTTAAGTAGGCATGGGCTGCCAACCCCGAACTGCCAGGTGGGCACTGCCCATAGGTTCACGCATATGCAGGCAGATGATAATCATTGCGTGGTCATAGCATAGGTCAGGCCTTAGCCATCTCAGGAGTTGATTATACATCTCCATCAGGTGTGACACCACACAGCTCGCTACACTTTTCTTATCTTGTCTTTTGTTTTCAAGACAGGGTTTCTCTGTGTATCATTGGCCATCCTGGAACTCACTCTGTAGACCAGACTGGCCTCAAACTCACAGAGATCCACCTGCCTCTGCCTCCCATGTGCTGAGATTAAAGGTCACCACCAGCCACTTTTTCTTTTTTAAGGCAAAAGTCACAATTGAGCAGACTTCAAACAATACACCAACTTCTCTTTAGTGCTCTCCAAGGGTTGTAGTGAGCCGGACAGGATCGCCATTACAAGATGGCGCCGACATCCTGTCTTGTTGGAAATAAACAACCCCATATTTGGCTAAGCTTTTGAGAGCTGCGTGTCCCCCGCTTCCCGCATGCACAGTGGATAAGGGTCCTTGGGCCTATCACGACGCAGTCTGGTGTCAGCTGATGGTGGCAGCCAATCACAGGGCGACCCGTGTGCCAATTCCTGATATAAGCAGCTGCCTTAGGGCTCTCGGGGCCTCTCTCTCTCTCTCTTGCTTCCTGCTCTCCCTCGCTTCCTGCCCCTCGCTTCCTAACCCTCTCGTTTCCTCCCCCCTTCGCTTCATGCTCTCCTTCAACCAAGGGCACTCCAATTAAAGCGTGATCTGAGAAGAATCCTCATGTGGTGGTCGTTCTTTCTCGCTGGTCGAGAAGCCTGCCGCAAAGGGTCTCCAGGATGACCCTGCCAAGAGTTAGCCCAGAATGCCTATGTCTTTCTGTAATGGAGTGCTTCATCTGTGTTGGTTTCGTTTCTCTTTTCTTTGTTTCTTTTTTGTTTTTGAGACAGTTAGGTTTTTGAGACCTAATTATAAATGCTCAGCTGAGAGCTGAGGTTTAATACTAATAGCTCTTACTACTTAAATTAATCCATTTATATTCATCTACATTCTGGGAACATGTGGTGTTATTTCTCATCTTGCAACTCCCAGATCAGGGAGAGAAAATAATAAACTAAACCTGGCCAGAAGATTTGACCACAAGGGGTCTGTCTGCCTCTGCATCCCAAGTGCTTAGATTAAAGGTGTGTGCTACCACCACCACCTGGGCTCCTTTTTTTTTTCTATTCTCAAAATACAATCCATTCACTTGTCAGATCTGGAACAGTCAGGCAGTCAGGGCTAGCTACAGTATAAAGCACCTTTTATAAAAGGAAATTGCATAATGTACTCAAGTTGAAAGATTCTTAAGTATATTAATACAACATGCCTGTAACTTTTGTTTTATGCAAACAATTTAGTCTGACTTTAACATCACATTAAAAAATATTGCAAAATATGCCGGGCGATGGTGGCACACGCCTTTAATCCCAGCACTCGGGAGGCAGAGGCAGGCGAATCTCTGTGAGTTCGAGACCAGCCTGGTCTACAGAGCTAGTTCCAGGACAGGCTCCAAAGCCACAGCGAAACCCTGTCTCGAAAAACCAAAATAAAATAAAATATAAAAAAAAATAAAAAATACTGCAAAATAGTCAGCTGAGGTGAGGGGTGGTTCAAACTTTTAATCCCGGCACTCAGGAGGCAGAGGTAGGCTGATCTTTGTGAGGCCAGTCTGGTCCACATATGGACACTGCTTCAACAAAAGACAAACAAACAAACAATAAAGTACTACAAAATGACTCTGTCAAAATTTTAAAGTATTGTTTTCATTCAAATAAGAGAGATGGCCCCGATATTGAGTACTGGCTGCTCTATCAGAGGACCCAGGTTAGATTCCCAGCACACAGAATAGGGCTGTTCACAACTGTCTGTAAATCCAGTTCTAGGAGATCTGCTGCCCTCTTCTGGCTTCCACATGCACTGCATGCAAGCAGTGCACAGATGTACTCGCAGGCAAAATACCCACACATGTAAAATAAAAATAAACTTGCTTAAAATTTAAAAAAAAAAATAGCTCAGTGATATTAAAGGGAAGATCTGGCAGTCTGACTTCAACCATCATGTTATAATCTGTCAATACAGACAAATTAGTATGAACAGAACTGTATATTAAACAAAAATAGAGTGACTAGATTTTTTTGTTTGTTTGTTTCTTCGAGACAGGGTTTCTCTGTGGTTTTGGAGCCTGTCCTGGAACTAGCTCTGTAGACCAGGCTGGTCTCGAACTCACAGAGATCCGCCTGCCTCTGCCTCCCGAGTGCTGGGATTAAAGGCATGAGCCACCACCGCTCGGCTTGAGTGACTAGATTTAGACGTGTTAACAGCACTATAACTGCATCCCCAAAGACTGCACTTACTCTAGTGGAGTGAACTACACTGTAGCACAAATTCTAATTGGTCTTTTTTTTTTTTTTTTTTTTTTTTTTTTTTGGTTTTTCGAGACAGGGTTTCTCTGTGGCTTTGAAGCCTGTCCTGGAACTAGCTCTGTAGACCAGGCTGGCCTCGAACTCACAGAGATCCACCTGCCTCTGCCTCCCGAGTGCTGGGATTAAAGGCGTGCACCACCATCGCCCGGCCTCTAATTGGTCTTAATAAATAAAAACCTGGAGTCAGATATCGGGGGCGAAAGTTGAGAGATCAGAGAAGCAGAGGAGCCAGCCACTAGAGAGACCTTTTTACCTCTACCAATGCTCAAACCGAAAGGGCAATCCTGTCTCTACTAATCCTCAGACTGCATGCTCAGACCGCATCTCTCTCACCTGTCTCCTCCCGCCTTATACTCCTCTCTCCACCCAGCCCTATTCCTTCCTGTCTCCACCTCCCTAGTGCTGGAATTAAAAGCATATGACTCCCAAGTGCTGGGATTAAAGGTGTGCGCCATCACTGCCTGGCCTCTATGGCTAACTAGTGGCTTAGCTCTGCACTCTGAGCTTCAGGCAAACTTTGTTAGATTACAAACAAAATATCACTACACCACACCACAATTTTTCTTCTTTCTGTATTTCTTCCCCCACCCCCATCCCCTTTCTGGTTGAGACAGGGTTTCTCTGTGTAGTCCTGACTGTCCTGGAACTCTCTGTAGACCAGGCTGGCCTCAGACTCACAGAGATCCGCCTGCTTCTGCCTTCTGAGCATTGGGATTAAAGGCGTGCGCCACCACTGTCCGGTTGTATATCCCTTCTTTTCATCCTATCATTTCACCGTCACAGTCAACAACCTTAAAGCCCTATCATATGTCACCCTCAACCTAATGAAGTAATCGATTGAGAAAAATACAGCCAGCCATGCCAATGAAGCTAATTAAGAGTGTAAGAGTCCTGGGGGAGGGGCAGAGAGCTGTCTCCGTGTTTTAGAGCACTGGTTGCTCTTCCGGAGGACCCAGGTTCATTTCCAGCACCCAGATGGCAGCTCACAACCATCTGTGACTCCAGTTCCAGGGGATCTGACACCTTCTTCTGATCTCCGTACTCACCTGGAATGCACATGGTGTAGGTGTGTGTGAGAGAGAGAGGGTGTGCGCGCGCAGGTAAAACACTTATACACATAAAAATTTTAAAAAGAGAATAATAGTCCGTTAATTTTGGCTGACAACCAAGATTGGGCTAATGTCTCAGAGTCTTGGTGTCAAACCTCATGGGTACAGTATTTTCAAAGGCTAAACCCACAAAAATCAAAATTACATCAATGTTCATTGAGGGTCAGAGTAACCCTGCAACATGTGTTTAGACAGAACCCAGTGGTTATTTCAGACACAACATGACAATTTTGATTTGTACCCTTTCAGCCATTTTAGTTTATGTTCAGCTTGTATAAACATTAATTATTTTTTATTACTACATCTACACTATGGTCAGGATCATGGAAGACTCCAATGTGTTGTCAAAGCCTTGGCAGAGTGTGGAGGGGTGTTGGGGTGGGGTTAAGGGCGGGGGAGCTCTAAGCAAGCACAAAATGGAGTCAGGACAGGATGGAAGTGCCTTGGTCTCTTTACTAACTCTCTGCATCCAGTCCCTCAAGACTGTGCAGAGGGGAGAAAAAGCATTTTCCTGTATTCACGCTTTCTCCACTGGCACTACTCCGTCCCCCATCAGGGCCTCACTGTAGTCTACTTGGGCTCCACGGGAGTTTTTAGACCACCTTTGCCTTCATCTTCCCGGCACCAGCATTGTCTAAGCAGTCACGGATGTTTTACAAAGGCGTGTGAGAGAGAGAGAACCCTTAACTCTCCTTAACTAAACCTTCAGCAAACATTTGGTTATAGAATGAAGCAGGGGCTGCAGATGTAGCTCAATTGGAAGCCCTGAGTTCAATCCCTAGTGCTGCAAAAACCATCTGCAGCTCCAATTTGAGGGCATCTGAGCCCTCTTCCTGTCTTTTGTGGAAACTCCTGAAAACACACACAAACAAAAAATGAAATCTTTTCATTTTTAAAAATTATTTTTTATGTTTATCGGTGGTTTGCCTACATACATATCTGTGCACCATGTGTGCGCAGTGCCCACAGAGGCCAAAAGAGGGCACTACATTCCTTAAAACAGGACATACAGAAGATTGTGAACTCCATGTAGGTGATGGAAATCGAACCCAGGTCCTCTGCAAGAGCAGCCAGTACTCTTAACTACTGAGCCATCTTTCCAGTCTTAAAAATAAAATCTGAAGAACAGGAGGAGGAGAAGGAGGTAGAGGCAGGGAAAAAGCTATACATCCAGTTCCTAGGTCTTAAAGACTAGAATTTTCAGTAAGAAACATGGAAGGTTGTGGATCATTCAGCAGCAGCCAGAGAGGTGTTTTTAATTGTTCATTTTGAAAGGCTGGGAATCAGATCAGAGCCCTGACACATTCTAGGTAGGAGTCCTATCACTGAGCTGTGTCCCCAGTGAAGGGCTTTGTAGACAGGTTCTGCCCTTTTCTCCATTTCCCTCGGCCTTCTAAAAACCACTAGATTACATTGCTAAAGCTAACCCCCAAGGTCCATTCCATTGTTTGACAATGACTCATTCCTGAGACAAAACACCAAGGTCCAATAATCAAAATTCATTATTTGATATGTCCCGTCACCCTAGTGCATGTGTGTGCACGCGCGTGCGCACGCGCGCGCACACACACACACACACACACACACACACACACACACACACACACACGACCTTTCCCCTTAAAAACCCACTCCTGCAGCTGGGCAGTGGTGGAACATGCCTTTAATTCCAGCACTTGGGAGGCAGAGGCAGGCCAATCTCTGTGAGTTTGAGGCCAGCCTGGTCTACAAGAGCTAGTTCTAGGATACTCTCCAAAGCCACAGAGAAGCCCTGTCTCGAAAAAACAAACAAACAAACAAACAAATAAATAAATAAAAACACTTCTGCAAAAAATGCTTGCTTCTGCTGCTGCTTCCTCTTGCTCTCTGCCTTTACATTGCTGCCCCCCTCCAGACAAACACACACATATCTCCTTTTTACTGAGAATTTGGTGTCTGGGTGAGTCCTGTACCAGTTCCGGGGTAACATTCTCTCTTACATCCAGTACCTCCTTCTTTCTTCCTTTTTGTAAAAAAAAAAAAATTACTTCAAACCCATGTTTCAAAAGGCATAAGTTAAAAAACAAAATCTCCCTTCTATTCCCCATCATTCATCAACCAGACTCCCTTTCAGGAGACAGGTAACCGCAATGCCGGTTTCTTCTCGTTGCTCTCAGAGACACTCTGGTTACACTAGCTAGCATTGGTTACACTAGCTAGCATGTGGCACACTACAAATGCTTTATATTTGCTCTTCTTCAATTACCATTAAACATTTGCTTATATACACACAAAGCACGTATTCCTTACCATGTTACCAGCTGTGCATAAAGCATAGTTGCCTAATCTTTCATCTTTCATCATGGCAAATAAGGCTACCTGTTCCTTTAGCATATTGTTCTCATTTTTTTACAAGCACACAATGATAGTGTTTTGTAAGTTATTAGAAACAATTATCGAAGCCGGGCGATGGTGGCACACGCCTTTAATCCCAGCACTCGGGAGGCAGAGGCAGGCGGATCTCTGTGAGTTCGAGACCAGCCTGGTCTACAGAGCTAGTTCCAGGACAGGCTCCAAAGCCACAGAGAAACCCTGTCTCGAAAAACAAAACAAAACAAAACAAAACAAAAAAAAAAAAGAAACAATTATCGAGTAGGCAGTGGTGGCACACGCCTTTAATCCAAGTACTCTGGAGACAGAGGCAGGCAAATCTCTGTGAGTTCAAAGCCAGCCTGGTCTACAGAGTAAGTTCTTGGATAGCCAGGGCTACACACAGAAATCCTGTCCTGGGGGGGGGGGTGGGAGAAAATAAAAAGAGAGAAAAGAAAAGAAACAATAACTGTCAACTATGAATTTGGGTTGGAGAGATGACTAAGCAATCACAAGGATACACTGCTCTTCCAGAGAACCTGAGTTTGCTCCTCAGCAGCACGTGAGAGGTCTCAACCCTCCTGGAACTCCAGCTCTAAAATGATCTGAGACTCTCTTCTGGATTCCAGTGACTCTGCATGCACATAGCCCCCTCACCACCACCACATGCACAATTAAAATAAAATTCTAAAAAATCTTTAAGGAAATAAAAAAAAAAACATGCATTTTGTGTTTGGATAGTTACTGCCAAAATTGAACTCCATAAATTATCCATTCAGCACAATGGATTATGAAAATATTTTTTTCAGCTGACAAATGAAAACATGGTATTACATTATAGTTTTGTTTAATGTTTATGAGTGTTTTCTGTCTCAATGAACTATTGCTCTCATGTTTCTTTATTGGGTTATTGTTTTGTTTTTTTACTGATTTTGGAAAACATTTTTGTTTGGCTTCTTTTAAGATTATTTTTGTTACATTTATTTATTTGGGGGGAGTGGGGGAAATGTGCCCCATGTGGAGGTCAGAGGGCAACTTTTGTGAGTCAGTTCTCTCCTTCCATCTTGTGGAACTCAGGGATCAAACTCGAGTTCTCAGGCTTGGTGGCAACTACCTTCATCCATGAGTCATCTCTCTGGCCCTTGTTTGGTTTTTGGAGACAGAGTCTGTACTGGCTGGTTTTGTGTGTCAACTTGGCACAGCTAGAGTCATCAGAGAAGAAGGAGCCTCAGTGGAGGAAAGGCCTCCATGAAATCCAGATGTAAGGCATTTTCTCAATTGGTGGTCAATGAGGGAGGGCTCAGCCCATTGTGAATGGTGCCATACATGGGCTGGTGGTCCTGGGTTCTATAAGAATGCGGGCAGAGCAAGTCAGGAGAAGCAAGCAGGTAAGCAGCATCCTCCACGGTCTCCCATCAGCTACAGCCTCCAGGATCCCGCTCTGTTTGTGTTCCAGTGCTGACTTCCTTCAGTGGTGAGCAGCAACATGGAAGAATAAGGCTAAAAAACTCTTTCCTCCCCAATTTGCTTGATGTTTTTGGTATTAAGACAGGGTCTCCTGTAGGCCAAGTTGGCCTTGAACTTGTTATGTAGTTAAGTATGACCTTTAACTCCTGAGTCTCCTGCCTCCACCTCTCTAGTACTTCAGTCACAGGCACAAACCACCACCACTGGCCTGACTGTGGGCACACTGTGTATAGGAAGACAGTGCGGAAAAGGGGACTGTGCTAAGTGTGGCGGTGTCCATGGACTGTGGGGCCAGCTACAGAGGAAGATATGAGAGGGGAATGGAAAGATGTGGATCAGTGTTCTCAGTCTCAGACTGTTTTAGTCTGTACTTCCAGAGCAGTAAAGAATGGTGCCGTCACCTCCCAACAGGGTTAAGAAATTGACTTTTGGAGATTCAGTAAGAAAATATTAGAGCTTCAAGGTGGGCAATGGTGGTGCATGCCTTTAACCCCAGCTCTTGGGAGGTAGAGGTAGGCAGATCTCTGTGAGTTTGAGGCCAGTCTGGTATACAGAGCTAGTTCCAAGACAGTTAGGACTGTTACACAGAGAAACCCTGTCTCAAAAACAAAAACAAAAAAAAACTAAAGCTTCTGTTTGTGTTTCCTGTTTAAATTTAAAAAGAGAAAGTTAATTCTCACTAATAGTATATAGGTTGATGCCTACATGTATCTTCACTGGTCCGAAGGCCAGCCGATTATGCAAGTTGGGGGCATCCAAGGGCAAGATTGTGAGTGTTGAGTGCTTGTTTCTTTTCATCAGGTTATGGGCACACTGCACGATGGTTAAGTAAAAGATTTACCAATTACACTGTCTAGCTTTAACTACCTAACTTCACAAACCAATGTTAGCACCCTGCCTAGACCTCACTTACTGATCATTACCCAGTTCGCCACAGGCTATGACCCTTGACTGGCTGTCGACACTTACCTGCCTTCCTCCAGTTGGGTGAACTGACCTTGAATGTTGGGAGCTACTCAATTGGAAGGTTTGATGCCCCACTACTTTTCTACCTCCTTGGCAGACTATAGGTTGATGACTGAATGATTGTAGATTGCAAAAGGGTTGCATCAAGGCAAAATAAATTCCCCAGGTCTAACCAGGGCCAGAGCTCCTTCTGGGGTCAAATTTAGCATAGATTTGGTGGTGGTTTGAATAGGAATGCATCCCATAGGCTCATATATTTAAATGCATGATCATTAGGGAGTGATACTACTTAAGAGAGATTAGCAGGTCTGGCCTTGTTGGAGGAAGTGTGCCACTGGAGGTGGACTTTGGGGTTTCAGAAGCCCAAGCAGGCCCCAGTTGCTCTCTGTCTCTCTTCCTGCTGCCTGCAGATCCGGATGTAGAACTCTCAGCTACCATGTCTCCTTGCATGCCACCATGCTCCCCGCTATGAGGATGATGGACTAAACCTCTAAAATTGTAAGCAAGTCCCAATCAAATGCTCTCCTTTCTAAGAGCTGGCGATCGAGTGGCAAAGACAACTTAACTGACCCTGCATTTTTGCCTAGTCTTCTCCCCATTCTATTTTTCTCCCTCTCTCCGGGTTTGGTGTTTTGAGACAAGGTTTCTCTTTGTAGCCCTGATTGTCTTAGAACTCACTCTGTAGTGCAGGCTGGCCTCAAACTCAGAGATCCTCCTGCCTCTGCCTCTCGAGTACATCTCTCAAAGGTTTCAACTGAGATCACTCTCAAGAACTTCTCTGTCAGAAGAACCCCCATCTCGGGCTCTGCTGCCTGAGAACTGGGCTAAAACAATGAACATGTGGTTCTCATGTAGGCACGCAGAGAAGACGGCTGCGATCGGTGCCACCAGACAAAGCAGAGAACTCACTCTTCCCTGGATGCTGGTGCCAGAGTGTGTGACAAAAGAGGTAGTTAGTGAGCTCCAGAAAGAAGAGCACAGAAGGCATTAGAACCCTCAAAGAAGACTGACTGGAAGCTGGCGTTAGAGACTATAGCAGTTTGAAGCTAGTGTTAACGACTATAGAGGTTTGAAGCTGGTGTTAATGACTATAGTGGTTTGATGTAGAAGCTAAAGATAATGTAAAAACATCACATTGGGGGGATGGAGAGATGGCTCAGTGGTTAAGAGCATTGCCTGCTCTTCCAAAGGTCCTGAGTTCAATTCCCAGCAACCACATGGTGGCTCACAACCGTCTGTAATGAGTCTGGTGCTCTCTTCTAGCCTGCAGGCATACACGCAGACAAAATATTGTATACATAATAAATAAAATATATAAAAAAACATAAAAAAACCCATCACATTAGCAAAGTATTGGATATGCATATGCAACTGGGTAAAGTTTCACTAAATATTTACAGTGCTGATACTTTCATTTTCTCTGCCTTTGGTTTTTTGAGACAGGGTTTCTCTGTGTAACAGCCCTAGCTGTCTTAGCACTGCAGACCAGGCTGGCCTCGAACTCACAGAGATCCGCCTACTTCGGCCTACCCAGTGCTGGAATTAAAGGCGTGCACCACCACTGCCCAGCTTTATTTTCATTTATTGTCATTATCATGGTTTAGTAATGAATGGACAAGGAAATCAACTAAATAGAAAAGATCCATAATCCTTAGAGAAGTGCTTCTTCCTAGTTCAAATAGCTATGCTAACAATTTTAACAAAGAGACTGACAGAGCCAGGCATTAGGTGGTGCATGCCTGTAACCCCAGAGCTCAAGTTCACTGCCAGCCAGTTCTAGTGCAGTCAGGCCTTCAACTCACAGAGATCCACCTGCCTCTGCCTCCTAAGTGCTGGGATTAAAGGCAGGAGCTACTACACCCCGCCTGAAATGTTTTAAATGGAGCACATTTTATGTAAATGCCTGGCCATAGTAAATGCAGTACTTTAAAACCAAGAAACAAAAAGTAGTAGTTTATGTTTCCTTTGCCGATTGGTTTCTGTTCCGTGTTTTTTAACCTCCAGTTTCCTACTTCTGAGCAGAGTCCTGCTTGTACATAGGAAATGAAGATCTGGGGCTGGGTGTGTATGCACTTTTTCAGGGGTAGAGCTTAGTCTGCTGCAGCCAATGGGCTCCATTCCTAGCAGCAAATAAAACAAACAAAAGAGAAGGCCAGCCATGGTGGCACAAGCTCAGAATCCCAGCAGTCAGGAGGCAGAAGCATGATTTTGAATTCAAAGCCAGGAAGGGCTACCAAGTGAGAGACTGTAAAACCAGAAACAGTCCTGACCATTTCCTGTTACATACTGATTGATCTCCAGGACCATCTTCAGCAATTCTACGACTCAGCAAAGCTTTGAAATCCTTCCTTTTCCTTGACTCAGCTGCTCAAATGAGTGTATGGGGTTTGTTTATCTCTGTCCAGAGCGTTTTCCCATGGGCTGGGAGGAAAGGGTATGACGTAGCCCATTCACACTTGATGTGTATATGTGATTTTGCTTTCTTTTCCCACTCGAGTTATGGGTGATCCAAGACCTCAGCACATGAAGTCCCTGTCATTGGGCTACCCACAGCACTGTAATTTGCTTTGAAAGAAACCGTTCTCTTTTCCGTGAAGCTTTTTATTCTAAATAGTAATCAAGTGAGTTTTTTAATGTGGAAGAGTATTTCTTTAAAAAAAAAAATCATTACATGCTGTGAGTTTACATAAGAACTGATTACCAAAGGTAATAAATTTTGTAGTACAAATCATTAATTACCATTTATTAATTTTTAATAATTAAATGTAAGGGTAGAGAATGCTAATTCATTAGATAAATGTTCATGATTGAGACACAGATCTACTTAGTGGTTGCTTTATCTTCTCTCACACCTAGGAGTAATTCACTTCATGAGCTGGACGCCAATCATCTGTAATCACTTGTGATCTTCTGATTACAAATTTATTCAAGTCGTTATTTTAGCTCTTTCATCATCATAAGACTCACTTTTCCGTGTGCTTTCTAAAATGAAAGCAAATACAGCCTGGCTGCAATGTTGAAGTTGTTGTTATTGTTCCTGTATTAAGATCAGATCCAGGCTTGTGAAGCTCAGGGCATCTTAGGATGCTCTGTTATCTGACAAACAAATTTATTTAATATAGGGCTTAGAAAATTGGACCCAATAATTACTTAATGTACTACTCCAGATAAAATAAAATAAAATAAAATAAGAACAGAATACTGTTTAACTCCCAAAAGAAGGCAGCAATCAGCCATCAGTCCTGGTAGCTTATGCCTGTAATATCAGAATTTGGGAGGTAGAGGTAGGAGGGCCAGCCTAGGCTACATCAAGATCTTTTCTTAAATAAAATAAACCTGCCACCAACAGCAGCAGCAACCCCCAAAACCAGCTAAACAAACAAACAAACAAAATCCTCTAAAATGAAAAAAAAAATAAAGAGGGACTGGAGAGATGGGTCCCAGTTTAATAGCCTGGCTGCTCTTGTAGGGGTCCTGAGTTCAATTCTCAGCAACCATATGGTGGCTCACAACTGTCTATGATGGGGCCTGGTGCCCTCTTCTAGTGTACAGACCTACAAGCAAACAAAGCACCCATATACATAAAATGCATAAATAAAATAATCTTTAAACCAGATGTGGTGGCCCATGCCTTTCATCCCAGCACTCTGGAGGCAGAGAAAGGTGAGTTTGAGGTCAGCCTGGTCTACAGAGTGAATTATACAACCAGGGCTATACATAAAAACCCTGTCTTGAAAAACCTCACAAAATAAATAAATAATGGACAATGAGTCACTGATATTTGACTCTGGGGCAAAAAGCTGGAGAAATGGGAGACGTTAAGAGTACTTGTTACTCTTACAGAAGACTCAGGTTCAGTTTCTTAGTAGCCACATAGCAGCGCACACCCATGTGTAACTCATTCTGGCCTCTTCAAGGCATCAGGCATGCATGTGACACACATAGATATATGAAGGCACTCACACATATACATAAAACAAAACTAATTTTTAAAATAAATCTTGAGCCATGTGGTAGTTTGAATAGGTATGGCCTGTACAGACTCATGTGTTTAAATGTTTGGCCCATAGGGAGTGGCACTATTAAGAGGTTTGGCCTTATTGGAGTAGGTGTGGCCTTGTTGGAGGAAGTATGTTGCTGTGTAGGTGGGCTTTGAGGTCTCAAATATGCTCCAGCCACGCCCAGTGTGATAGTCTCTCCCTGCTGCTTACAGACCAAGAAGAACACTCAGCTCCTCCTCCAGCCCCATGTCTGCCTGCACACCACCATGTCCCTCCATGATAGTGGACTAATCCTCTGAAACTGCAAACCACCCATTACATGTCTTCCTTTATAAAAATTACATGTCTTCCTTTATAAAAATTGCCATGGTCATGGCATCTCCTCACAGCAATAGAAGCCCTAAGACAAGCCAGTTGTGGTATATACCTTTAATTTCAGCACTCAGAAGGTAGAGGCAGGCATATTTCTGTGAGTTCTAGGCCAGTAGCAGGGTTAGATAGTGAGACCCCCATCTTAAAAAAATATCTTGCCAAGAAAACAGAGGGCTGGGATTGAAGGCATGCACCACCATGCCCAGCATGCTCTCTCTTCCTCCACTCCATTTCTCATTCCTTCAAGGCAGCTCTGGGGCTAGCACTAAACTTTCTTTGCTTTTTTCAAGGGTAACTCCATCAGATAAACTCGGCAAACATGGGCTTGTTTTTGACACCCTAGCTATGAGTCTGAGTCAGCCCTTCAGTAGGAATAAAGGTTGGAATTTGCCCTCATAATCCTGAATGTCTCCTTTGTACTAGGTATCTTATCTGCATTGCTATTTAATAGTCATAAAACTCCTGAATGAGATAGTCACCTGACTAGTAATTTGAGGTTTAGAGAGATAACTTACTTATAATGACATTTTGAATATTAGTCCTTATTTCAAAGAAAAGCCTGCCTAGAGCCGGGCGATGGTGGCGCACGCCTTTAATCCCAGCACTCGGGAGGCAGAGGCAGACGGATCTCTGTGAGTTCCAGACCAGCCTGGTCTATAGAGCTAGTTCCAGGACAGGCTCCAAAGCCACAGAGAAACCCTGTCTCGAAAAAACCTTAAAAAAAAAAAAAGCCTGCCTATTCTGTTACCCTTTACAAATTTTTTAAAAATTACCCTTATCAGCCGGGCAGTGGTGGCGCACGCCTTTAATCCCAGCACTCGGGAGGCAGAGGCAGGCGGATCTCTGTGAGTTCGAGGCCAGC
>NC_022009.1:13651462-13653477 GCF_000317375.1 Microtus ochrogaster | reverse complement strand
CTGGTCTACAAGAGCTAGTTCCAGGACAGGCTCCAAAACCACAGAGAAACCCTGTCTCGAAAAACCAAAAAAAAAAAAATGACCTTTATCTAGTGTGTGGGTGTATGCACACACATGCAATGGCACACGTGAGATGTCAGAGGACCATTTTCAGGAGTTTGGTTTTTCCTTCCATCATGGGAGTTCCAGGCACTGAACTCAGGGTTGCCAGATTTGGCAGCAAGAGCCTTTACCCACTGTGCCATCCTACTGCCCTGTTCTTTTTTGTTTCCTTTTCTTCCCAGCGTTGGAAATTGAGCCCTTGTGAATATTAGGCAAGGTTCTACCACAATCTCAATTCCATATACTTATGGAAGTCTCCACCATTTAGAGATAGGGAGTGTATGTGGCATCTCACACCCAGCATGCAGGGGGTGGAGATCGGAAGACTGCCATAAGTATGAGGTCATCCTGGGTTATAGAGCAAGTGCCTTTCTCAAGAGATAAACATTTCAGATTTGTTTATAAATGATATGATAGGAAACATGGGAATGTAGGTTGAGATATAAATAGATAAGGTAGGCTGTAAATTAAAGTTGGGTTAGAATTTAAAATAAAGCTATGGTGTTTTGTTTTGTTTTGAGACATGGTCTCACTACGTATCTCTGGCTGGTCTGGAACTATGTATGCCAGGCTAGCCTAGAACTCACTAATGTAGCCCAGGCTGGCACTGAACTATCAGGGATCCTTCTTTTGCCTCTTGGGTACTGGACTTAAAAGATAAAGCCGTAACATTTGGTTCTAGCTCCTTTTTGTTCAGACAGGGGCTCAGGTAGTCTAGGCTGACCTCAAGCTTCCTGTGTTGTAGAGGATGACCTCTCCATACACCTTTTTTGTGACTGAGTCTTACTATGTTCATCATGTAGACCAGGCTGGTCTTGAACTCCCAATAATCCATCTGCTTCTGGGCTCCAGAAGCAATACTACATTGGGCAAAAAAGATGATGCTGAATTCCTGGCTCTTTACTTCCAAGTGCTGAGATTACAAGTATGCAGTTTTGCTTAGCTCTGATTCTTTCTCTAAAACTTATTATTGTGCACAGGGTGGTCATGCACGTACCACAGAGGAGGTCAGCACCCAGCTTTTGGGAGTAAAGTCTCCCCTGCTATGGTGGGTTCTGAGGACTGAATGAGGCCTGTGTGGCAAGTGCTTTTATGTTCTGAGCCATCTCTCTGTCTCTGACTGATTCTCTCTTAGGGTGTGTGTGTGTGTGTGTGGGTGTGTGTGTGTGTGTGTGTGTGTGTGTGTGTATACATGCATCAGATAACTAGGAGCTGGAGACAGTTGTGAGGCCCTGACATGAGTGCTGGGAACTGAAGTTCCATCTTCAAGAGCAGGAAGCAATTTTAATTGCTGAGCCCATCTTTCCAAACCTGACTCTTTTTTTGTTTGGTTGGTTTGATTTTGGTTTTTGAGACAGGGTTTCTCTGTAGCCTGTCCTCGAACTAGCTCTTGTAGACCAGGCTGGCCTTGACTGGAACTCGTAGAGATCAGCCTGTCTCTGCCTCTCCAGTGCTGGGATTAAAGGCGTGCACTAGCCAACGCTGATTCTTAAGATTCTTAAATAGATTAGGCAGACTAAACACTAGCATACTAAATGCTCTGGTCTTCCTTCTTTCCCTCTCTTCTACCTCTCTTTCTCCCTTCCCTCCATCCTCCCTCCCTTTCTCTGTCTCTGTCTCTCTCTCTCGTTTTTTTGAACAAATTTTAAACAAATTTTCTCTGTTTGTCTTGGCTGTCCTCAAACTCACAGAGATCCACTTGCCTATGCCTCCCAAGTGTTGGAATTAAAGGTGTGTGCCACCACTGCCTGGCCCTCTTGTTGAATTATCTCAGGTTGAGAAAAAAACAGGCTAGGTAAAAGATAGATTAGTTATATTTTTCTTTATTATAAGGGGCAAACTTACAAAACCGGAACAAGAAGTCCAAGTTCAGCTGTGTAGAGCAGGAACCACAGAGAGAGAGGGGGGATGGG
>NC_022009.1:13649648-13651335 GCF_000317375.1 Microtus ochrogaster | reverse complement strand
TCAGCAGTGAAGAAGGGGAGTGGTGGGGGCTTATCTCTTAAAGGGACAGGACAGACCATTACACTCACCCCATGGGAAAGTGTGGTGGCCTCTGGGTTTTGTCCATATATGCCCTGCCAATACATGTCTGGAGGCCACTCTTAAGAAAGTTTCCAGATGGGGGTTTTGACCAAATTCCATCTTATTCAGTATTTAATATTTAATTAAAATCTTACTTTAAGGGCTGGAGAGATGGCTCAGAGGTTAAGAGCACTGACTGCTCCCCCAGAGGTCCTGAGTTCAATTCCCAGCAACCACATGGTGGCTCACAGCCATCTGTAATAAGATCTGGCGCCCTCTTCTGGCCAGCAAGCATACAGACAGACAGAACACTATACATAATAAATAAAAAAATGTTTTAAAAAAATCTTACTTTAATTTGATCAAAATGGTGGAACTTGTTTTTCCCCAGTGAATTTCAGGGGGGCCTTCAAGGGGGAATTTGGGGTACATATGATCAAGATACATTGTTTACAGGTTAATTTACAGTCTACAACTCTGGGAAAGGCCAATTCCTGGCTTCTAATCTTGAAAAGAACCTTGCTACAAAGACTAGTACACAGCAAGCAGGCACAGTACACATTCCCACCACCTAATCGCTAGTTTCAAGGGCAGGCCTACTGACATTTCCAGGAGCTCCACCCCACAACTCTAAGGCAAAATGTGAACCATGGTTCTCTGAAATGACTTCTAAGACTCGCTCTTCCTTTTGACAACCAGTGTCAGCATGGCACAGTCCTCAGTCACTAAACACAAATCTACATGTCACTTGCCAGATGGTTGTAATGTCATTAAATCTCAAACAATTGAGATTTAGGAAAATATCCTTATTTATGTGTGTAGGTGTCCATTGAGGCCAGGAAGGGACATCAAATCCCCTGGAGCTGGGGCTACATTTGAGTTGTATGACATGGTACCGAGAAATGAACTTGGATGGACAGCAGTACATGCTCTGAATTTATGAGTCACCTCTTCAGCTCCTCATTATTTGTAATTTTACACAGAGAAGATTATCTTACATATCTAAGTGAACATGTGTCAGTTAGCTGAGAAGCCTTAGGGCAGAACAAGTGAAAGAACTTCATGGACTATTATCCTAGTTAGCTTCCTATTGCTATGATCAACACCATTTACCAAAAGCAACTTGAGAGGAAAGGCCTGCATGTCTGCATCAGAGTCCATCATTGAAAGAAGCTAAGACAGGAACCGGGAGGCAGGAACTGAAGCAGAGACCACACAGGAATGTGGATGCTGCTTCCTGACTTGCTCCTCAGGCTTATGTTCAATCTCTTTTACCTCCCAGGACCACCTGCCCAGGCACGACCAACAGTGAGCTGGGCCTTCCCAAATCAGTCTTTAACCAAAATAATGCTCTATAGACAATCTGATGGAAGCATTTTCTCGATTGAGGTTACCTCTTCCCAGATGACAATAATTTCTAGCAAACTGACAAAAACAGGCCCTTCCTAATGGCTGCTCTGCCAGTTTGAGAGGTGCCTAGCCAGATCCCAACAAATCCCAAATTCCTTTTAAAAAATTATACATCTCAGCCAGGTGGTGGTGGCACACGCCTTTAATCCCAGCACTCGGGAGGCAGAGGCAGGCGGATCTCTGTGAGTTCGAGACCAGCCTGGTCTACAAGAGCTAG
>NC_022009.1:13647622-13649548 GCF_000317375.1 Microtus ochrogaster | reverse complement strand
CAGGCGGATCTCTGTGAGTTCGAGACCAGCCTGGTCTACAAGAGCTAGTTCCAGAACAGGCTCCAAAACCACAGAGAAACCCTGTCTCAAAAAACCAAAAAAAAAAAAATTATACATCTCCTATACCAAATGAATGACACCTTCAGCTTAATTAGTTTTGAGACAGTCTTGTTATATATCCCCAGACTTAGAGTCCTGAGTCTGCAATTAAAGGTGTATGACAGCATACCCAGCTTCTTGGAGGTCACTCCTTAAGCAGGTAAACACACTGCCTAGTAGGCAGCACACAAAGGTGCTTCAAGAGGTTCACACTTAAACCCAAAATTGTGCCCATTTTAATTTCTACTTTGAAATTCTTAACAAACAAAGTGAAGTTTTCTTTAAGATAGAGCACTCTCTGGTGGTGTGATGAGATGTCTCCCACAGTTTTGGACATTTGACTACTTGGTTTTCTGTTGGTGGCACGGTTTGGGTAGGTTTTGGAAATATGGCCTTGCTGGAGGAACTGTAAAAAGAAACCCTTCCTTCTATAAGTTGCTCTGGTCAGAGTGTTTCATCACAACAATAGAAAGGTGACCAAGCTGGACGGTGGTGACACATGCCTTTAATCCCAGCACTCGGGAGGCAGAGGCAGGCAGATCTCTGTTTGAGGTCAGTCTGGTTTACAGAGTGAGTTTCAGCACAATCAGAGCTATACACAGAGAAACAATATCTCAAAATAAAAAAAGAAAGATAACCAATACACATTTCAAGACTTTGAAGCACAGCAGTAGAACCAATTGTCTTAGGGTTACTTATGCAGTGATGAAACACCATGGCCAAAGCAACTTAGGGAAGAAGGGGTTTTTTGGCTTACATCAAAGGAAGTCAGAACAGGAGCTCAAACAGGGCAGGAACCTGGAGACAGGAGCTGGAGCAGAGGCCACGAAGTGGTGCTCTTACTGGTTTGTTCTCCATGGTTTGCTCAGCCTGCTTTCTTATAGAACCTAGGACCACCAGCCCAGGCTCTGGGCACTCCCTCATGGATCACTAAGAAAATCCCTACAGTCTTGCCTATAGCCCACCTTGTGGAGGCATTTCCCTACTGAGGCTCCCTCCTCTCCAGTGACTCTAGCTTCTGTCAAGTTGACATAAACTAGACAGCATGCCAGTGCTTAGTATTTAGGACACCTCTGTTGAATTCTCTCCTCCCCTCAATGTAGCTTTAATCTTATAAAGTATACTTAAAGTCTAGAAGCACAGGGGTCTTACATATCCCAAATTATGTATTTTTACACAAATGAAATCTTTGTCTTACATGTTGTTCTGGTGGTTTTGTATTTTTTTTTTGTTTCGATTTTGCTTTGTTGTTGACTAGACACAAGCTAGAGTCAAATGGTATGAGAAAACTGAGAAAATGAGAAATTTTTCAAATTGAGAAAATGCCTTCATTGGATTGCTTGTAGGCAAGTCTGTGGGGACATTTTCTTAAGTGCTATATTGACAGAAATGGGCATAGCCCACTGTGGGTGGTGTCGCCCTGGGCAGGTGGTCCTGGGTGGGATATAAAAGTGGGCTGGGCAAGCCATGGAGAGTAATCAGTCAGTAACCAGTGCTCCTTCTGCTTCAGTTCCTGACTCCACTGGCTTCCCTCACTAAAAGACTGTCCTGTCTTGGCTTTCCTCAGTGATGGATTGTCCTGCCCCAGCTTCCCTCAGTGATGGGCTGTTACCTCTAAGTATAAGATGAAATAAACCCATTCCTCCTCAAGTTTCTTCTGAGGTCATTATCACAGCAAGAGAAACCTAACTAAGATACATATTAAGTTAAAAAATTAAAACTTGTGAAAATTTTTACATAAGGAGTTTTTTACTTTTTTTTGTGTGTGTGTGGTTTTTCGAGACAGGGTTTCTCTGTGGTTTTGGAGCCTGTCCTGGAACTAGCTCT
>NC_022009.1:13644118-13647522 GCF_000317375.1 Microtus ochrogaster | reverse complement strand
TAGCTCTTGTAAACCAGGCTGGTCTCGAACTCACAGAGATCCGCCTGCCTCTGCCTCCCGAGTGCTGGGATTAAAGGCGTGCGCCACCACCGCCCAGCCATAAGGAGTTTTTTAGTATTTATAAATTGGTCTTTACAATTGCTAGACTAAAAACATCCCTAAAAGGGTTCACAGATGTTCATGACTCACTAGATGCAGGGAAACTGCCCTAAGCTGTCTTTTAAAAGGCTAAAAGTGGTATTCAAAATTCCATCTTTAATTATGTACAATGTGTGCTCCTCCCGACATTGGTCTTCCTTAACTTTTTCTTTTCAATTATTTTACTTTATTTGGTGTTTCATTTTTGTTGTTATTTTGAGACATGGTGTCACTATCTCTATAACAACCGAGACTCAATAGAAAACAGAAGGCTTTTCAAGTCCTAAGAAAACTCTAGGCCTGGCTCCCCGAGACATCAGCAACCTTCCACCTATATGTGGATGAGGCCGGGGAAGTACAAAGGGAGTCCTCTCAATCTCAGTGGCCCCTTGTATTCAGGTCATGGCCGAAACTGCTCTTTGGGGAAGACGGCTGATAAACTGACTTTGGGGCAGGAACTGTTCCTCGCTTTCTACATTCAGTAGAGACCCTGCGATGATGTGAATGAAAATGGTCTCATAGGCCCATAGAAAATGACACTATTAGGAGGTGTGGCTGTTGTGTTCCACTTGTTGGAGGAAGTGTCACTGGGGAGTGGGTTTTGAGGTTTCCGATGCTCAAGAAACCCACAGTGTCACTCTCTCTTCCTGCTGTCTGAGGTTCTAAATATAGAACTCTGAGCCACTTCTCCAGCAACATGTCTGCCTGCATGCTGCCTTGTTTCCCTCCATGATGATGACAGATTAAATCTCTGAACTGTAAGCCTGCACTAATTAAATGTTGTTCTTTATAAGGTGCTGTGGTCATGGTGTCTCTTCACTGGATTAAAAACCCTTAAACAGGCCTTCCTTTGGGGCACTTCAGAAAGATGGATGTCAGATACCCAGGTGCTCCTGAACCAGCCTCCATATCTGGTTCTGCATAACATCAGCCCTCAATGCTGCTAGTCTGTTACCAGATGATGACACTGTGTTCTGCACAATTGCCTAGAAGTAGTGTAGCTGATTCAACCTGTCAGGCCTGGCCTGACCAATGCCCCACTGCAGGAGACAGACAAGGTTAGGTATACTGATGGGAGCAGTTTCATCCAGAATGAAATTAGGTATGCTGGGGCTGTGGTGATAACCCAGGAGAAGACTATGTGATGTTCAATCACTTAACTGAGGAATACACAGCTAACAAGCTGAGTCCTGGCACTAACTCAGGAGCTCCGCTAGAGAAAACCAAGGTCATCACCATATATGCTGATAGCTAGTATGCCTTTTGCAATGCTCACATACAAAGGGCCCTGTACTGAGAAAAAGGACTCCTCACCCCAGCCAACAAGGACACCAAAAATGAAGAGGAGATCCTGACACTGTTAGAAGTCCTCTGACTACCACCCAAAATGGTCAATGGTCACCAAAAGGGAAATCACCCAAAACATGGGGTAGTAGGGTAGTGGAGCTAGCAGCCCAGGAGGAAGCCTTAGAGCCGCTCCCGATTTGGTGACATTGCCTGAACCTAACCTTCTTCAATGCTCCGACTATATATGGGCGGAGACTACTGGACCAAGTGAGAGAGTACCAAACAAGATAAAAAGGTTTGGTGGACGTTGCCAGACAAAAGACCTGTACTCCAATAGTTATTGGAAGACAGCTGGCAAGGGAGCGCCACCAAGCCACTCACCTAAGGCCCACCTAAACTACTGAGCTCCTTAGGTTCAGGTACTACATCTCTCAGCTGGAGTCTTGTTAAGGACATTACTTCCAGGTGTGTCATCTGTGCACAGGTAAATCCCAAAGAAGGGGGAAATGTTCTGGGTGGGGCCCAGGCCCAGGAACACCACTGGAGAGGACTGGGTACTGAACTTAACTGAAATCAAACCGACTGCCACTTGATACAAGTACCCCCTGGTGTTTGAAGACACCTTCTAGGAATGAGAAGAATTGTTCCCCAACTGTGACAGAGACTGCCTCAATATTCACCAGGAAGCGTCTCCAGGGGTAGTCCCTAGGTTTGGATTGCCCATATCCCTGGGGTCTGATCATGGCCTGGCCTTCATAGCCAAAATATTCCCAAATCTGGGAAAGGCATTAAACATTAATTAGATAGGCTACAAAGCTCAGGACAGGTAAAAAGGTTAAAAATAACAAACTTGGGCTAAAGAGTTGGCTTAGAGGTTAAGAGCACTGGCAGTTAGTTCTTCCAGGGGTCCTGAGTTCAATTCCCAGCAACTACATGGTGGTTCACAACCATCTATGAGATCTGGTGCCCTCTTCTGGCATGAAAACATATATACCATAGACATAATAAATAAATAAATCTTTAAAAATAACAATAAAAACAAAACACCCTTTAAAATATGGCCTTGATAATGGCAAAAATTGAGCCAGTCCTACCTTTTGCTTTCCTAAGGACCAGATACATCTTGTATCAAGAAGTTCATGAGACAGAAATTACTAACCATCCTCTCCCCAAGTTCTTACAGGCCCTGAAATAGACCCAGAGGGCTATTCGTCAGACAGTGAGACTCTATGCCCTTCCCCATGCCTGAGCTGGCCCACAAGTTCCAGCCTGGTGACCTCATATAGGTAAAGATGATCTGGATTGGAACAGCAATGAAGGCCACCCCACAAATCCACCACATCCAGCAGGAGGAGGCTACAGAAGGTAACAACAGATGCGTCATCACCAGGTCCTCTGAACAGTTGTGCTAGTGTCTTTTGCTGTCCCTGTGGGAAAGGCCCCAAACCTTCATAAGACAGGGTCTTGAGTATAAAAATTTAAAAAGACCAGAACCAGGGAGCGCTTAGTCAATCTATTCACTGAGACCCAACCTACCTGACAGGTAGATTTCTGTACAATATTACATCCAGACGCTACCGGGAAATGGTTCTCTGGCTGCTGGGAGGAGCATGCCCCTGAGGCTGTGAGTACACCAGTCAAGAGAAAAGGCTCTGATCTATTCAGTACTATGCCTGCCTGGATGACACCCCCAGGCCACTGTGCTTAGTATCACTACAAAACTGAGTCCTCCTGGGGTTACACTGATCCCTGCACGGTCTTAAAAATGAAACCATCACCACCTACCTGTGATATATTTATAAAGATTAGAGATTAGGGCCTGGCAAAAGCCAAAAGATATTACTGGCAAACTGGTAAAACCTAGAAAATCAGGTTATGAGCCCTCTAAGGTGGCAAGCCCCCAAACTCCAGTTTCCCCAGGAATTTCTTTGGTAATCTCTCTTTTTTTTTTTTTTTTTTTTTTTTTTTTTTTTTTTTTT
>NC_022009.1:13614511-13644018 GCF_000317375.1 Microtus ochrogaster | reverse complement strand
GCTCTGTAGACCAGGCTGGTCTCGAACTCACAGAGATCCGCCTGCCTCTGCCTCCCAAGTGCTGGGATTAAAGGCGTGTGCCACCATCGCCCATCACCATTTGGTAATCTCAAAGATAAAGGTCCAGGAGGCAGTAGAAGCCAGTTCCCCAGTGTTTGGGATGCGAGAAGAGTCTATCAGTTTCTTAACCATTCTCAACCAGACACAGGTCAGTACGCCAAGATCCCAAGCCCCATATTAGGTTGGAATAAAACTAATCAAACAATAACTCTACTTCCAACTCTAATAGCTGTAAGTGGGACCAACCTAAACTCACCCAGGGGGAACTTCAAGAGAAGGGTGCCTATTTAATGACACCATGCTACTCCCTAGCTAATTCTCCCTATGCAGGTTCCTCTAGACGTACACAGAAGGTTAACCGCAGGAATGGCAGTCGAATGTATTTCCAGGCCCAGAGACTATGTGGCTTGCTTGCACTAATGAAGTACCAAGAAGTACATTTCTCTGAATTGTTTACACTGAACACCCCACTTCTTTGCGTGCTCATGCATGTTATACCACAGGAGTTCATCAATAATGAAAAAGAGGGCAGGGTCCACCTAAATCTATATTCTGGGCTTCCCCATGCACAAGGATGAGCTCATTCTCCTGCTGGTAGGAGCAGATGTCATGGGCTCCACTACTGTTGGAATATCGACCCTGTATCAAAATAAATTTAAAAACCGACAACGAAGCAAGGCGTGGATGACACAGGGAGGGATCATCATGGACAGAGTCTCCTGGGCCCGAAGCAAAACTACCTCCAGATTCAATAACTGTTTTATCCCTGACAAAGGGAGAGCTCCTGTCACCTTTCATTATACCCGTGCGGGCGTGAAAGTCGGGTACCACTCATTCAAACCGGCCTGTGCCGCTAGGCTTTGTGATCACATGGTGACTTCGGGGCTACCAAATCCTGCCTCACTCTCAGGATGAGTCCCCTAGTCTGCATAAGAACTTTCTTCTCCAGTCTGAGGAAGCCAAGGAAATGCTGGAAACCCCAGTGTCAGCTTCAAGAACCCGGTAAAGCCGCATCCGCATGAAAAGGCAGAACTCACGTTATTCTTGCCGCCTATTGGTCACACATCCAGGAAGCTGGGTGGCAGGAACTTTCGTTAACCTGACCTAGGGGGCGGTGTTGTACGGCGCTCCGCCCCCTAGGCTGAATCACGCATGCGCAGGCTTCCTGCCCTCGTCCAATCGGAAGGTAGCGAGCGAAGCCGCGCTGCTCCCGCTTCTTCGGCGCCCGCTGTTCTGGACCGCCTCTCTGCTGTGGACCAATCCACTTTGGCTTCCTCTGTGATTTCCTCCAATCAGAGGCGAGGGCGGAGATCCGGACGGCCGTGGGCAGAGCGTGGTTTTTCTCCAGTGTGGGGTTTGCTTCTGAGGTACCTTCTGCTGGGCCGGGCGGGGTGACGATCAGGGGCGGCAGCTCTCTCGACCGGCGGCCGCCGCGCGGGATGCGCGTGGAAAGCTCTGGGCGGGGAGCGCGGAGGGGAGCGGGCGGTGCGGGAGCGCGGAGCACGTGCGCGCGTGGGAGGCCGAGTGGGTCTCTTGAGTGTCAGGCTCTGTGGTCGATGGCGGATAGGTAGCCCCTGCTCGCTCTTGCCTGCCCTTCCTGCACTCACTCACTGCACACCCACCTCTGGCTCTCGCCTCTTTCGCTGTCAGAAAGCAGATTTTCACTTAGGAAGCAAAGCCAAGGAATACACTGTATGCCTTGATGCCAGCTTCTATGCAATGACTTCCGTGTGTCGTGGCATCTGGTCCACACACCTATCTGCAGAACTTGGTGCTGGCCCGGTGTGATGGTGCACACCTGTGATCCCAGCACTGGCCGGGAGACAGAGGCAAGAGGATGTCTGAGTTGCCAGGCAGCCAAAGCTTCCTAGGGAAACTTTGTCTCACACGTAGATACACACACACACACGCACACACAACTAACAACAAAAAACACTCAAGAGGTAGATGCTGTCGGCATGCTCATCTTCATTTGAAAAAAAATATATTTTATGTTAACCTCAGCTTCTTCAATTGCACGATTAAAATCAGTCGTAATAAATTGCTTCTTAGAATTGTGATAATCCAATGAGAAATGGACTTAAAGTATATGTTACTGGTATCAGGTCTGCTGGTATAACAGCATCTGCACGGGCTAGAACTGTACAAACATGCAGCCTGGTAACACTGTGTGAGATACCTCCGTGTGGACCATTTTCCAGCCTGTCGGGTTCGGGATAGTATTTATTGACCAGAGAACAAAGTGAGCAATGTTTGGTTTGTATTTTTATCTTAGATATTCTATAACATTTAAGGCAAAAGTAAGCCCGCATTACTTGCTGACTTTCTTTCACTTCCTATTAGTGCAGTTTTAGAGTTGTGTCTTTGTTTACAAACTCATGACCATGTGTTCCGCAGCTTTTGCTTCTTTTTCTTTTTTTTCTTTTGAGGCAGGGTTTCTCTGTAGTGTTGTTGTTTTGTTTTGTTTTTTTTTTTTTGTTGTTTTTTTGTTTTTTGAGCCTGTCCTGGAACTAGCTCTTGTAGACCAGGCTGGCTTTGAACTCAGAGATCCACCTACCTCAGCCTCCTAGTGCTGGGATTAAAAGTGTGTGCCACCACCGCCCTGCTTGCTTGCTTTTTTGTTTTGTTTTTGAAACAGGGTTTCTCTGTGTAGCTAGGGCAGTCCTGCAACTCGCTTTGTAGATCAGGCTGGCCTCGAACTCAGAGAACTTGATGTTTTCTCAAATGCTGGAATTAGGCCTTCACCATCAACCCCACCTGCAGCTTCTATTTATTACAAATAGAACTGAAGACATTGCCTTTTTGTTGCTGTTGTTGTTTGAGACAGGCTCTCAAACTATGTAGCTTTGGCTGGCCTAGAACTTTATAGATCAGGCTAGCCTGAATTCAGAGGTCCACCTGCCTCTGCCAGTGCTAGAGTTAAAGGCCAGCGCCACCAAGGGAAACTTAAGACATTGATTTTTTGCTTTTCCACTCTAATGCTAAAGAAAATTAACAAAAATAAACAAAATACAAACCCTTCATTTTCAGTGGTCTCTTTAAAAACAACAACAAAGGGGAAAAACTCCTGGGATCTCTTGTTACTCAGTCTAGTCCAGAGCTTGCTGTGTAGTTGGGAGTGATGTTGAATTTATAGTCCTCTACCTCCCTAACTCTGCAGTGTTGGGATTGCAGCTGTGTACCCTATGACCATGTGACATGAGGATTGAACCCAGGGCCTTGTGCACGCTAAGCACACTGTACCAACTGAGACACATCCTCGGCGCAGGTGATGTCTGTGTGGTTATTTGCTTGATAACAAAAATGAGACTATGTATATTAGTGAAATGGAATAATTTCATGCTAGTTCAGGTCAGTACCTTAGAGTGGATTATGTACAAACCACTGCTGAGCTTTCTGTTTTTAAATATTACATTTATAGTGTGTGCGTGTGCCACACAGACACTGGCACTCTGGAGGCCAGAAGACACTTGGGAGTCCACTCTCTGCTTCTGCAGTGTAGGTTCAGGGGATCAAATGTAGGTCAGATGAGTAATCTCACTGGCCCTGTTTTTGAGACATTCTCACACTGTACCCTAGGCTGTCCTAAGTTCACTGTTTATCTTAGGCTGGCCTCAAATCTAATCCTCCTTCCTTATAAGTCATGGCTGACTACTATTCAGCTTTTTTTTTTTTTTTTTTTTTGACAGGGTTTTTTTGTAGCTTTGGTGCCTGTCCTGGAACTAGCTCTTGTAGACCAGGCTGGCCTCAAACTCCCAGAGATCCGCCTGCCTCTGCCTCCCGAGTGCTGAGATTAAAGGCGTGTGCCACCATCGCCCGGCGTACTATTCAGCTTTTGGAAGGGCTTCTTAGTTTCATATGACTGCTTAACAAATTACCACACTTAGTGACTTCAGACAGCAGCTGGATGGTAGCACACACCTTGAATCCCAGCACTCGGGAAACAGGCAGGTGGATCTCTGTGTTTGAGGCCAGCCTGGTCTACAAGAGCTAGTTCCAGGACAGCCAGGACAGAACTACACAGAGAAACCATGTTGGGGGGGGGGGGAGCATAAATGTGGAGCTGGAGA
This sequence comes from Microtus ochrogaster, assembly GCF_000317375.1. NCBI lineage: Eukaryota > Metazoa > Chordata > Mammalia > Rodentia > Cricetidae > Microtus > Microtus ochrogaster. The sequence goes on along the minus strand of NC_022009.1, from coordinate 13,639,888 downwards.
GGTGATTCAGTGACTGCTTTCTGCACAGGATATGGTGGTACATGACTTTCATTCTAGCACTCTGGAGGCAGAGGCACAGGTAGAGGCCAGCCTGATCTACTTAGTAAATTCCAGGACAGCCAAAGCTGCAAAGAGAGACCCTGCCTCAAACAAACAATAAACCTCCAGAAGATCTGAAGCTGCTTCTGGCCTCTTCAGGCACTAGTACACAGGCATTCACAGATACGTGCACACTGGTAAAAATAAGCAGCACAAATGTATTAGCTTTCAACTTGGCTCTAAAGTATTTTACGAGGCTAATGTCAAGGTATCAGGGACCTGAGGCCTCTTGGACATCTCAGAGGCAGATGTGTTTCTCTAGCCTTTTTCAGCTTCTAGTGACTATATCTGTTAGCCTGCAACTCTTTTTGCCTTTTAAAGACATTTCACCCTATAGCCCTGGCTGGCCTTGAATGCATGGTAACCTTCCTGCAGTAGGCTTCCAGGTGCAGGGGTTTCACGTATGGATCATCCTGCTAGACTCAGTGTGTAACTCCTTCTGACAGTCTTTGGCTGGCTGCTCCCATCATCATCTACCTCTGTAACTGAGTCTCCACCCCTCCCTCTTCTGAGGAAACATGTGGCATGTAGGGCTTTCCCAGATAGTCAGAAATTATTCTCTCTGTCTCAAGATGCTGTGCGAAGTTGTCATAATGAGGAATGCTGATGGGTTCTAGGAGGTGGGTCGGACTTAAGTATCTTTGGGAGCCATTTCTCAGCCCTCCACAAAGACTGTGATGCACAAATACCCTGTGCCAGGACTGAATGTGCAGAGGGACTTTAAGAGAGAAAGGATAGACTTCCAGACAGCTGAGAGAGAGCTGGGCAGCTCTTGAACACAGAGGTAACTGAATAGTCCTCTGCTGTAAAACTAGAATCGATTATTTAGAGAAGTACTATTGGATTCTAACCTACCTTAAGAATTCATGTGACTTGCAGTCAGTTCATTGGTTCTGATTGATGCCATTTTGAGTTATTTATTTATGAGATCACAGCATTACCATTCTTGGGAAAGATTATGATTTATCCCGGGCTTCTTTCCCAGTTTACTTCAGTCATATAACTTCAGGTTTATATATATCCCCCACTTTAAGTATCATGCTGTTAGGTGATGGGAATCAGCCATTCCGACAACCCAGTCTTTTGGGAGTGGTAGTGCATGGCACAGGGAAGACAGGATCTTGAGGGTAGGAGGGAAACTGGAAGCGGCTGCGTTCAAGGCCTAGTCTCAGCTGCACAGCGAGTTTGCAGGCAGCCTGAGCACATGAGACTCCATGCCACAACAGTGACAACAAAACCCAGCCACTTCAGACCTCTGGGTCCTGTTGCTCCTGGCAATATGCAGAAGGCTTTATCAAGAAGTGGACCGATGGGGTCCCCTCTGGTCTCAACAAAAAACACGGCAGCTCTGATGACTTCAGAGTTGTCCCGTCTTCACACAAAGACATCTCTTGCTAGAGTTCACAGTTTTTGAGAGACATGTTTACATGTATAGTTACAAGTATAGATACACTGGAGTAAATGTATGAAAACCCAGCTCCAGATAGGCATTCACTATATAAAAACTTAATAAAGATTTGTGTTTGGGGCTGGGCAGTGGTGGCGCACACCTTTAACCCCAGCACTTGGGAGGCAGAGGCAGGTGGATCCCTGTGAGTTCGGGGCCAGCCTGGTCTATAGAGCTAGTTCCAGGACAGCTAGAACTGTTACACAGGGAAACCCTGTCTTGAAAAACAAAAGAAAAAAAAAAAAAAGAGTTGTGTTTGGTTTGAGTAGGAGGGGAAAGGACCAGAAGGAGCATGCATGAGAGAAGTTTCTCGTGGATCAGACCTAGCAGTGGCCTATGTTGTTTTCTTTCACACTCCATTCGCTAAAAGTCTTTGCCATGGCTGCATATAACTAACCTGATTGGATGCCTAGCTATTGATCTGTTGTGCCAGCCGTTGGCTAAGGCAGCAGCTCATTTAGCCACCTACTTATAACTTGCCCTCAAAGAGTCCTTAGTTTCTTAATCCTTTAAATTCTCCATTGTGCTGGGCACTGTGGGGTTCACCTTTAATCCCAGCATAACAGGCGCTCTGTGGGCTCAAGGCCAACCTGATCTAGGCTAGCTAGGACTACAGAAGGAGGCTCTGTGTCAAAAACAAAACCAAATGAATAAAGTTTCCATTGTTGTTTAGATGTCTGTTGTGCAAGAGTCCCTCTGAGGCTGATGCTAGTGATCCATGCTGGTGTTGGGTCCACAGCAAAAAGCTGCTCCCCTTTAATCCGAGGAAGTCTGGGCTTACACTCAGAAACTTCTATTACAGTTTTCTGTGTCCTGGCTGAGCAGTGAATGAAATGAGGACGTGACCACTCCGGGGCAGTAGACTATACATGACCAGTAGACTGAGCCAGGCCTGGGGGGGGGGGAATAGGGATGCGAGAGAGGAAGAGAATGGAGGGCCAAGAAGGCAAAGGGGAGAGAGAACGCCTGACCAAAATGTCAGGGTTACATAGGAATGGGGGGAAGAAGGCAAAGGGGAGAGAGAACGCCTGACCAAAATGTCAGGGTTACATAGGAATGGGGGGAAGAAGGCAAAGGGGAGAGAGAAAGCCTGACCAAAATGTCAGGGTTACATAGGAATGGGGGGAAGGGAAGCAAAGTTGGGGTTTAGGATAGGGAATAGGGTGAGAAGAGCTGAGAGGAGGGAGACAGGAACTTGCTACGTTGAGCGTTCAAGACAGGGTTTTTCTGTGTAGCTGTGGCTGTCCTGGAACTCATTCTGTAGACCAGGCTGGCCTCAAACTCACAGAGATCCACCTGCCTCTGCCTCCCAAGTGCTGGGATAAAACTGCGTCACCACTGCCTGGCGAACCTAAGGCTTTGTACATGCTAGTCGCATACAAACAGCTACACCCTCAAGCTCCTATTTTCTCTCTCCTTGAAACATTGCCTTACTTTGTAGCCCAGGCTAGCCTTGAACTCAATATCCTCTGCTTTGGCCTCTGGAGTGTTGGAATCACAGACTTGTTATCAGTCCCTGAAGTAAAGGGAGGGAGAGGGCAGGAAGGCTCTCTGAAGCAGGTCCGAGCAGGTCCTTGTTGATCCAAGAGCCCTTTCCTTTTTCCCTCTCTGGCATCAACTCACTGCAATCACCCTTGGTCTAGGGACAGTTACAAACTTTGTATTCCTTCATGTTACACATCACAGCGGTTTCCATGCCCCCCTGTTAAACGATTCACAGGATTAAAGAATAAAAGAAGGCTATTGCATTTTCCAGATGTTTTCTGAAAGCCACTGGGTGTTCATCTTTCTCTAAGTTTGAAAAAGTTATTTAATAGTTAACATTTCAATAATTTTTGCAGGCTTTTAAGATTTAAAATGTTAGCCAGGCGGTGGTGGAGCACGCCTTTAATCCCAGCACTCGGGAGGCAGAGGCAGGAGGATCTCTGTGAGTTCGAGGCCAGCCTGGTCTACAAGAGCTAGTTCCAGCCTGTCTCAAAAATCAAAGAAAAAAAAAGATTTAAAATGTTAGGCAAAGGAAAGGAGGGAAAAGACACTTGTCTTCAAGGACTATTAAATTTAAGTGGCTGTATGTTGAAATAAATGATGGCTAGAATTTCTATTTCTTTGAATACTTATTTTGACCAAGTTTCTGTAGTTCAGATTGGCTTCTAACTTGTTATCCTGCTTCAGCTTTCTTCTCTTTCACACACACACACGCACGCAAGCACGCACACGCACACACGCATGCACAAACTGCATGTTCTTGCTCTCTTGCTCTTTCTCAATTGCTTGCTCTCCCCTGCTGCTGAAGGCTGAACTGAAGGTCTTACGCACACTAGATGATCCCACTCACTACCACTTCACTACATCCCCAGGCCTATTGTTTGTCCTTTTAGATGTGCTAGTTGGTGGTGGAATACTGGGCCTCACACGAGTTTGAGTAAGTGACTTTCCACAGAGCTACATCTCCAACCCCTTGCTGTCTGAAGAAAAAATTTCTGGCTGGGTGTGGTGGCGCCTAGTCTCAGGAGGCCAAGGCAAGCTGATCTTGGAGTTTAAGGCCAGCCTGGTATAGGTAGTGAATTCCAGGCCAGCCAGGGCTGCGTAATAAGACTCGGTGTTTCAAAACAAACAAAGACAACAAGAAAAAAGAACTTATATTTCTTGAGTGCAGCAGAGCCAGTGGCTAAGAACACAGAATTTTAGTGAAACTGCTTGGGTTACCCCTGTATCTGGCTTTGCTGTCTCTGCACCTTGGTCTTTATTTTTAACTGCTCTGTTTATGCTTCAGTTTCTCCAGCTGTGAAGCTGAATAGCAATAAGCACTTCTTAAGATGTTGTGAATATTTGAAGGGCTTAAACCTGTACTTGACAAACACTGTTAATTGAATAAAAGTACTCCCCCTTGACTTTATTTGATGATATTAATTATTATATATAAATAATATATATAAATGATATAAATAGCAGGGTGGCTGGTTATTTATTTTCACATTTTATTTTGTGTGTCAGGGGACAACTTGAGGGAGTCAGTTCACTTCTACCATATGAGTTCTAGGGGCAAAGGTTACCAGGCTTGGTGTCAAGCACTTTTACCCATTGAACTGTTTCTCTGGCCTACTAATATTAATTATATCTCAAAATTGGTGATGTTTTTACTTATTTTGTTTTGTTTATTGAGGCTGGGTCTTTCTATATAACAAAGTCACTTAAAGCGTAGCAGCTTCCTGCTCTTCTCCAGGGAAAGGTTTCCCAATGCAAGTGTAAGGACTCTGCTGCTGGGGGAAGGTTTCTCCTATGAAGTTGTTACAGCTGCCCTCCTCTAGGGGACAATTTCCCCAGTGTTACAGTTCGAAAGTGTTACACTTCTGCCTGGCTCTGGTGAAAGTTGTTACAGCCTAGCTCTGCTCCATCGAAGTATCACAGCACACAAACCTCACTCTTGAGATTAATGGGAAGGAAGGATCCTCCTGGGGCTGCCTCTAGAGTGAGAAGCAGCGGCAAACTGAACAGGATACAGGGCTTTTATATAGGTTTTTTGTTGTGGTTGTTTTGTTTTGTTGGTGGGGGAGGTACATGGCAGAGCTTTCCAAAGTGACTTGGGATTAGTGGATTTTTGTATCCTGATTCTGAGGCAGGATCAGGGTTTGGTGGGATTTCCTGCCCAGATACCTCAGGGATTGGTGGGATTCTGCAACCTGCCTTTGGGGAAAGCTCAGGGATTGGTGGGATTTCAAGACCTGGTCCTGGACAAATGTGCTATTGTGTTCAGCTTAACCTTACCTTTTAAACTCTACTGCACTTAGTTATAAATTGGGAGCAGCAACTGTAACACCCAGATGTGGCAGTGCACACCTGTAATCCAAGAACTTGAGTGCAAGTTTGACAAGACCCATAGGGTTCTGTTTCAGAAGACCAAGTAAATAACCGAAAGAAAAAAAAGAAAATGTAAAATACAAACAAAAACTCATAGTGTAAAAATACTCGTTAGGACTTCCCAGAAGGTTGGACAATGGACATGGATTCAGTGCATGTTACAGCAGTGATGCACATGAAAGAACCAGTAAATAACAATTGGGAATGTAAAAAAACAGCGTCGGGGAAGATCTGATTTGCTGATAGTCACCTTCCCTCAAAAGTAAGCCAAGGTAAACCTCATACAGATGTTTTCCCATAAAGCCAGCTCCTGTTTTCTTTTTTTTAAATATTTATTTATTTATTTATTATACAATATTTGTCAGTGTGTATGCCTGCGGGCCAGGAGAGGGCACCAGACCTCAGTACAGATGGTTGTGAGCCACCATGTGGTTGCTGGGAATTGAACTCAGGACCTCTGGAAGAGTAGCCAATGCTCTTAACCTCTGAGCCATCTCTCCAGCCCCAGCTCCTGTTTTCTGTAATGCTGCCAATTCCTCTCCAAATGGTGCCTTCGTCTCTTATTGTGTTGGCTTATTTTTGTGGGCATATATTAGTTATACTTAATGGATTTCATCATGACATTTTCATATACATAGCCATGCCATATTTAACTTCCCCCGTTGTCCTCTCTTGTCCCACACCTCCAGACCCCCTTCCTCCCTGCAGCTAGACCCACCCCCATTTTTATGACTGTGCCAGTTCCAGTGAGTTTAATTAATTGCTTGCGTGAGCCTCAGTGAGGCCCTGTTGACTACATCACTGAAGTAAACGTCTCCCCCTCACCCATGTTTATACTTCTTGGCTGCTGTCAAATCTTTTTATCTTGGTTCTGATTTCTCTTTAGAGCCCTTCTCCTTGGATCCTTAGTCCTGTGTTAGTCAGACTTAAAGTTGTTAGCATGCATAGCAGCAATCTCTTTTCAAGTAAGGAAGAGAGAAAATGAATGTTGAAGCTATTTTTTTTTCTTATTTTTCCCTACCTGTGATGCTTCTAGCCTTAATGTAGCATTGAATCATTTTTGAAGGTATTCTAAACTTTCTCTTGAAGATTGTAAAGTATTTTTGAACTAAGAAAGGAATTTGAGACTAACAGTCCTCTGAGCCATTCTCAAATAATGCGGTTTCTGAATCATTGGGCTATTTTTATCTTAAATGATTAATGGGTAGGCTTGTATTTTACATAAAAATATAATGTTATAAAGTACTGCATTTGGAAATTCAAGATTACCCGATCCTTTTGTGAAGTAAAAGTAGCATTCTGAATACTTGCTGAGTTTCCCCCAGTAGAGTACAATAGTGTTTATTGATGCTCTCTGCAGACAGAGAGCTGTGTAATACTGAGATCCTGACCAGGTCCTTAGCTTCTTCAATTCTGTCTTCCTGGAGTGCGCTGCCTAGTTTATGTCAACTTGACACAAGCTAGAGTTGTTGGAGAGGAAGCAGCCTCAACTGAGAAAATGCCTCCAGAAGATCAGACTGTAGGCAAGCCTGTAGGACATTTTCTTAGTGATTGGTGTGGGAGGGTCCAGTACTTTGTGGGTCTGGCCTGTATAAGAAAGAAAGCAGACTGAGCTTGCTGAGCAAGCCAGTAAGCAGCTCATCCAGTCTCTGCATCAACTCATGCTGCCAGCTGCCCTGCTTGAGTCCCTGTCCTGACTTCTTTGCTGATGAACAGCAATAGAGAACTAAAGATAAGCCAAATAAACCCTTTCCTCCCTAAGTTTGCTTTGGTCATGGTGTTTCATCACAGCAACAGTAAACCAAACGAAGACATGGAGTTTTATGAGAATGAAGGAGTTTGGCATGAACTACTGACATTCTCAAAGCTATGGTTATGGATGGTTTATCGATATGTTACATTTCAATTTGTTTCTTATGTAGTAACCTTTCTTAAGAAAAGAAAGGTGGGAGGAGAATTGGACTGTTTCTTCTGAGGCTTTAGGGTGGTTTGTGAGCCTTCCTGTTTAATCTGCATTGTTTTACATACAGGTGAGTAATTCTTACCTTTGTCTCCTGGTTTTCCTCTACCAAGTACAGTTTGTGTTTGTGTTTGTGTTTGCGTTTGCCTACTCTCCCGGGAAGTAGGTTTGTTAGCTACAGACTGGTAGAATGACGGGTCTGAAAAGATTGGAAGCCAGCTGTAGTGACACACCTGTGATCCCTTTTTGTAGGAGCAGAGGCAGGAAGATTGTGAGTTCAAGGCTTGTCAGGAACACGTAGTGAATACCAGAGCAGCTAGGGTTACATAGTGAGACCCTGTCTCATAAACAACAAAAAAAGAACTGAAAAATATGTTTCTTGTCTTTATGAAGTTTATACTTTTTAGTAGGCAGAAGCAATGAAAGTATGTAAAGTATAGATAATTAACACATCAATTTACTTAGCATATGATTATTGCTGCATGAATATCACAATATATTGATATCTAGAGGAAGCTGAAATTTATTTTGTGCTGGATTAATAGGAATTTTATCTAGCCAGTAGAAGTTGAAGTGAATCGTGAGGTATGGGTAGGAGCTAGGTGACTAAAAGGATGTGGGATTCTTAGAGAGAGTAGCAATCCTTTTTCTGCTTCTGTTGTTGGAAAAATATTTTACTGCCTAACACATTTACCCACTAGAATGTTGATGGCTGTAAAATACAGTCATTTACCTGTAGTTCATACAGAAACACAAAATAATTATTATGATATTTATCATTATTAAAAATTTTGTTAGTCAGATGTGGTGACTTTAATCCTAACATTTGAGAGGCAGATGCAGCTGGATGTCTGTGAGTTCAAGGCCAGTCTAGTCTACATAGTGAATTCTAGGTTGGCCAGGGCTACATACTGAGACTTTGTCTCAGAATAATTTTTTTTTTCTTTTTGTTTTCTGTACTCAAGAAATAATTACGTTTGGCCAGTGGTGGCACTTGGGAGTCAGAAGCAGGTGGATCTCAGTGAGTTCAAGGGCAGCCTGGTCTACAAAGTGAGTGTCCAAGACTGTTAAAAACAACAACAACAACAACCCTGTCTCAGGAAAGAGCAAAACAAAAGAAAAAGAGCAATAATTATGTTTGGGTGTGGTAGTTCATGCCTGTTAGTCTCAACATTCAGGAGAGGAAAGAGGATTGTTTAGAATTCCAGGTCAGCCTTCACATCGTCTGAGACTTTTCCTGTGGAGATGTAAACAAGTATTTATTCAGTCCAAATAGGGCACAAGGACAGAGCAATGATTCTACCAAAGTCCAGCTTGCTGAGTCAGTGCCTTTATTGGGGCTACTTACAGAGTATGAGTGGTAACTTACAGAAACAGGCAGGTACAACTGAGAGGCAACTACATCATTGCAAAGCCTACCCCAGCCTGGGTGCTGCTCTTATGAAGCTCTCTGTAGTTTGTGGAGCAGAGAGTCTCTTCTCTTCAGCAGTCTTCATTGCTTACATAACCCTGGGGAGGGGTGGTTTGATCGTGAGCCTAGATGAGTAAGATTTGAAATCGGTAGAAACAAATCATAGGAAAGCCCATACTTGAAATTTTGGTGGCATGGACAAGTAGGTGTAGGGGTTTAAACAGACTCTAGAGTAATGAGATTGGAGTACTGAGATTGCTCACGTGGTGGAAATAATTGCTCTTGTCTAGGGAGAGAGAAACGTCCAAGAAAAATTCAGTTCAATTTCATTTGTCAGAATCAGCTTCAGAAACACCTGTTACTGTGCACATGTTTGGAGACTAGAGTTCCTTCCCGAGTCAGCCCTGTGTTCTGTGTTGGGTCTGCTGCTAGATGGCAGTAGTAGCCAGCACCACGGGCAGGGAAGGCAAGTGTAGAAGTGACAGCCGGGAGAACAGCGGCCAAGTGGCACTAAGCTGGCTTTGTTTTCAGTCATTTTTATCCTTAACGTCAGATCTGTAAAGAAAGTAAAGTGTTTTTTCTCATAATGACGAGTGTTTACAGGATGGTTCAACAGTTACACCTCTGTTGTTTCTCTGTTAAGCTCTTTTACTGTGTTCAGCAGAGAGATGAGTTTAGAACTTACTAGATTCTCATCTTATGATATAGGACAAATATTTAATGCTTTATTGCACACATGTTAGAAAAGACTAAATATATTTAGAGGTTTACTAATTACTAGTTTTTGCTATATGTATTACTTTCACAGGGTTTCTCTTTGTAGCCCTGGCTATCCTGGAACTTGCTTTGTAGACCAAAATGGCCTCTAATTCATAGATTTGCGTGCCTCTGCCTCACGAGTGCTGGTATTAAAGGCATGCACCACCACCGCCTGGCTCATTTTTATTATTTTTAATTATATGTAGGTGTGTGTTCCCATGAGTGTAGGTGCCCATGGAGGCCAGAGGCATCTGATTCCCCGGAGCTGAAGTTACAGACACTTGTGAGCTATGTTATATGGGTGCTGGGCACCAAGCTCAGAGTTTCTGGAAGAGCAGCAAAGCAGCAAGTGCTCTTAACCACTGAGCCTTCTCCCCAGCCTCACCAGTTACTGTTTTGATTTACATTTTTTCATACTTTTAGGATCGTCTCCTAGCTTGGAGTGTTAAATAGTGATCCTACGTATAAATGCAAAAGGTGGCATTTTTAGCTGTCAGTTTGTAATGGTCCTACCTGGTCTGAAGTACTTTGGTAGATTTCCCTACTTATCATGTGGAAGCCTTAGATTCGATCACCCCTACCACTACCACCCTTCAAGTTGCCATATTGATTGAGAGATGGGAACATGATTAAAAGTTCCTTAGTGTCCAGAAGCTTTCCTTGTCTCACCTCATCTTAGTCTCTGGTAAAAAGCGGACATATATCATCAACATAAATATAACATCTTGCCGGGCGGTGGTGGCGCACGCCTTTAATCCCAGCACTCGGGAGGCATAGGCAGGCGGATCTCTGTGAGTTCGAGACCAGCCTGGTCTACAAGAGCTAGTTCCAGGACAGGCTCCAAAACCACAGAGAAACCCTGTCTTGAAAAACCAAAATAAATAAATAAATAAATAAATATAACATCTTTTTGCTTGGTTCTTTAGAGCAGCATTTTAGAGTAGCATGGACAGTGAGTGCACCTGGGCAGTATCCAATTATGTGCACATGTTATGGTGGCTAGTTTTAGTCAACACAAAGTAGAGTCATCTAGAAAGAAGGACTCTCGGTTGACAAGCTATTACCCCCAGATTGGCCTGTGGTGCATTTCCTTGATTGATGATTGGTGTGGAAAGACCCAGATCACATGGTCAGAGGGGATTGGATCCCTTGGAGATGGAGTTACAAGAGCCACTGTGTGGATCTTGGGAATAGAACCTGGGTCCTCTGGAAGAATGCCCAGTGCTGTCAGCTTCTGAGCCATCTTTCCAGCAAATGGACCCAGGTTTTCTGTAAGAAAAGGAAGTGTTCCTAGCCACATAGCCAGCTTTCCAGCCCTTATATTGTGTTTCCCAACCATTAACCTACATGTCTTTTCCTTTTTTTTTTTTTTTTTTTTTTTTTTTTTTTTTTGAGACAGGGTTTCTCTGTGGCTTTACCAGGCTGGTCTCGAACTCACAGTGATCCGCCTGTCTCTGCCTCCCGAGTGCTGGGATTAAAGGCGCGCGCCACCATCGCCCGGCTTTACGTGTCTTTTCTTAAACACATTTTCTGGTTTATAAGTGTAGGAATTTAGGATTTGATTGTAATATTTTTGTTTGAGACTACTTCCCATTATGTATTTATTCAACAGTTTTGGGTGTTAGATAGAAAAATAAAGATACTTATTCCTTGTAATCAGTTAAATATTTTTTTTCTTGTACAGCTTTGTTTTGTGATTTTCAGAGGGGCCTTGTGTGCCATTGCCCATGGCGGAGGTCAGAGGACAGCATTGTGGAGCTTGTTCCCTCCCACCTTTGGATTCCTGAGATGGAGTTTAGGGTGCTGGATTGATGTGGCTAGGCCTTTGTTCTCTGAGTCATCAAATGGCCCCCCATCTCAACCCTGCCTTTGAGATAGGGTCTCAGCCTAGGCTGCCCTTGAGTTCACTATGGAGCTAACAATAATCTTAAACTTTTTTTTTTAATTTTTTTTTCCTTTCACTGAAGATGGATTTTGTTGCCAGTCAATGGTGGCACACACCTAAAGCGAGTTCCAGGACAGCCAAAACTGTAAAACAGAGATACCCTGTCTTGAAAAACAAACAAACAAACACCATAAAAAAGAAAGAAAATGGATTTTTTCCGCCACACAATATAGCCTAATTACGGTTTCCCCTCCCTCTCCTCCTTTCAGTTTCTCCCTACCTCCCCTCCCATCTCGATCCACACACTTTCTGTCTCATTAGAAAACAAACAGACTTATAAGGGACAAAAATAAAATAAAACAAAAACTAATACATTGGAATTAGACGAAACAAATGGAAGGAAAAGAACCCAAGACAAGGCACAAGAAACAGAGACCCACGCTGTAGACAGATTTTTCTTTGGGCTACCAGGTCACAAAAGAACGATATGGAGACTTATTATTAATTATGAAAGCTTGGCCTTAGCCTAGGCTTGTTTCTAACTGGTTCTTAGGACTTATATTAACCCTTATCTTTTAATCTGCGTTCTTTTATGTGGCTTGGTTATCTTTACTTTGTACTGCCCCTTTTGCTTCCTCAGTGTCTGGTGGCAACCCCACCTTCTTTCCAGGGATCTCTCTGCCTGGAAGTTCCTCTGATCTCTCCCGCCTAGCTATTGGCTGTTCAGCTTTTTATTACCCCAGTCACAGCAATACATCTTTACAGTGTACAAATATCTCACAACACCGGGCTAGAGAGATGACTCAGTGGTTAAGAACACTGACTGCTCTTCCAGAGGATTTGGGTTCAATTCCCAGCATCTACATGGCAGCTCACAACTGTCTGTAGCTCTGACATGCTCACACAAACATACAGGCAGACAAAACACCAATGCACACAAAATAAAAATAAATTTTAAAAAAGAAAGAAACAGAGACCCACTCATTCACATACTCAAGGATCCCATAAAAACACCAAATTGCAAGCCATAACATATATGCAGAGGACATAACACAGATCCATACAGGCTCCATCATGCTCCCTCAGTGTCAGAGTTCATATGAGCTTTGGTCATGTTGTTCTAGAAGGCCTGTGCTTTCTTGGTGTCATACTTTCCTGCCTCTTCTTCCATGGGGTTTCCTGAGCCATGAAGGGAGGGATCTGATGAAGCTATCCCCTTCTAGGGCTAAGTCTTCCAAGGTCTCACTCATAATGTCTCTGTATTTGTTCCCATCTGCCACAGGAGGAAGCTCTCTGACGATGGCTGAGCGAAGCACTGAGTGTAGTAAAATGTCTGTATTGCTACTTTTTTTTTTTTAATAGACTCGTAGTATTTGGTTTTACCCTAGGTTTCTAGACTATCTAGTCTCAGGTTTTTGGTCATCCAAACAGATTCATCTCGTGGAGTGGGCCTTAAATCAAGTAAGGTGTGATGATTATTCTCCGTTGTCAGCTTGTATATCTGGAATGAACTGTAATCTAGAAATGGAGGGCACAATTGAGAGATTTTCTGCTTGGTTCGAAGTGGGTGAACTGCTTCTAGTCCAGACCTTTGATCTGGCCACACCTTCTGAAGCCTATGTAAGGACGTGGAAGAAGGAAGCTGTTGCTCTCTGCCTGCTTGTTCTCTCGCCTTGCCAGCACGTCCATCCCTTCACTGGCATTGGAACCTGCTTTTTCAGGATTCCAGCACATGCAGAAGACCAGCTGGGACACCTAGCCACAGGGACTGACCAACTGCTAGATTCTTAGACTTTACATTCACAGCTAGCCATGGTTGGATTAGCTGGACTGCAGCCTGTAAGCCATTCCAGTAAATTACACACACACACACACACACACACACACACACACACACACACACACACACACACACACATTCTATAAGTTTTGTGACTATTGGAAACCCTGACCAGTACATCAGGTATTGTACCACCATTACCACTAGCCTATCTTGCAGACAGGGAACCATTTTCAACCCAGGGTTTTGTGGCTCACTTGGTATATATGTTTCTCCTTTGTTAGCTTGCAGAATACCTTCCTGTACCAAAGATGCTAGAACATAGGAGTCTTCACTATGAAGGCACCAACTCGACTTCTAAATGTTCAATTAGTTGTGTAGGTGTTGTCTTTAGCAGTGGGGCCTTGTTATCAGTTTGTGTAGAACATCCTGGGTTTGGAATTTCCCACGGGACCCTTTTGGACAACAACTCAATTAGATGTAACCCAATCCCAAGACCAGAAGTTTCATTTGATGACAAGAGATAGCTAACTGTGACTCTTTCCCCCACATTATTTGGTGATTTTATTTAAATCACCTTCATATATGTATATATTTTAGGAAGCTTCTGTTGTATTAGATTTCCATAATACCCTTAAAATGGCCCTTAATTTTAGCTGTTTCTATCTGTATTTCCCCCAATTGATCTTCTGGTTCTAGCCCCACCCCACCCATCTATAATTTCCCTTTCCTAATTAGATATATCTAGTCAGGCCGTGGTGGAACACATCTTTAATCCCAGAACTTAGGAGGCAGAGATAGGCAGATCTCTGTGAATTCGAGGCCATCCTGGTCTACAAGAGCTAGTTCTAGGACAGGCTCCAAAGCTACAGAGAAACCTTGTCTCAAAAAAAAAAAAAAAAAAAAAAAAAACTAGATGTATCTATCACCCCTAGTCCCTTACTTTATACCTTCTATCTGTGGGTCAGTGGATTGTAACTTCCTTGTCATTGATTTAATAGCTAGTATCCACATGAGTGGATACATACCATGTTTCTCTCTCCATCTGGAATACTCAGGATGATTTTTTTCTTTCTAGTTTCATCCATTTACCTGAGAACTTCTTTTGGGTTTTTGTTTGTTTGTTTTTTGCATTTTTTGTTGTTGTTGTTTTGTATTTTGTTTTTTCAAAACAGGGTCTCTCTATAGCTTTGGAGCCTGTTTTAGAACTCACTCTGTAGACCTGGAGTCAAACTCACAGAGATCCGCCTGCCTCTGCCTCTCCAGTGCTGGGATTAAATGTGTGCGCCACCACTGCCCGGCTGATTTCATTCTTTGTAAAGGCTGAATAATACTCCACTGTGTGAATGTACCACATTTTCTTTATCCATTCTTTTGCTGAGGAACATGTAGGTACCAATTTCTGGCTGTTATGTATAGAGCAGCAGTGAACATGGTAGAGAAAGTGTCTCTGTGGTGGGATGAAGAGCCCTTTAGATGTATGCCCAAGAGTGGTATAGCTGGATCTAGAGGTAGGTTAGTTACCATCTTCCTGAGGAATTGCTACACCAACTTCCATAGCGACTATACAAATCTGTACTCCCACCAGCAATGGATGAGTGTTCCCCTTCCTCCACATCCTCTCCAGCATGAGCTGTCACTTGTTTTATTGATGTTAGCCATTCTGATGGGTGTAAAATACAATCTCAAAGCCATTTTGGCTTCTCTTTCCCTGATGACTAATGATATTGAACATTTCTTTGTTTCTCAGTCAATTGAGTTCCTCTTTTGAGAATTGTCTGTTTAGATCTGTATACCATTTTATAATTTAGTTACTTGCTTTCTTTCTTTTCTTTTCTTTTCCTCCTCCTCCCCCTCCCCTTCCTCCCTCCTCCTCCTCCTCCTCCTTCTTCTTCTTCTTTCCCAAGACATCCTTTCTCTATGTAACAGCACTAGCTGTCCTGGAACTAGCTCTTGTAGACCACGCAGAGATCCACCTGTCTCTGCCTGGAATCAAAGTGCTGGAATTCAAGGTGTGTGCTACCACCCAACTGAGTTATTTGTTTTCTTGATAACTAGTTTTTCAAGTTTGAAAAACTTTTGTTGAAGATGCTATCTTTTTTCTGGCTTCTTTGTCAAGAATCGGGTATCTGTGGGTATGTGAGTGATATCAGGGTCTTCAATTTGATTCTCTTGATCAACATGTCTGGTTTTTGTGCCAGTACTTTGCTATTTTTATTACTATTGCTCTGTAATGTAACTTGAAATTGGGGGTGGTATTACTTTCTGCAGATCTTTTATTGTTCAGGATTGTTTTAGCTATCCTGGGTTTTTTTGCATTTATATGTAAATATGAAAATTGTCCTTTGAATACCTGTGAAGAATTGTGTTGGAAGTTTGATAGGGATTTCATTGTATCTGAAGATTGCTTTTGGTAGACTGGCTATCTTTACTGTGTTACTTCTACTGATCCTTGAACATGGTGATCTTTCCCTCTTTTGATGTTTTCTTCAATTTCTTTCTTCAGTGCCTTAAAGTTTTTATAATAGAAGTCTTTTACTTGCTTAAGGTTACCCCAAGATATTGTATATTATATGAGGTTATTATGTAAGTATCTCTCCCTAACTTCTTTCTTGCCCGTTTGTCACTTGTGCATAGAAAGGCTGCTGGGTTTTGTGAGTTAATTTTGTGTCCAGCTACTTTGCTGTAGGAGTTCTCTTGTGGAATTTTAGAGTCACTATCGCATCAGCTGCAAATAGATACTTTGACTTCTTCCTTTCCAATTTGTATTCCTTTGATCCCCTTCAGTTGTCTTATTGCTCTAGCTAAGACATCAAGGACTGTACTGAAGAGGTGTGGAGAGAGTGGACAACCTTGTCTTATTCCTGATTTTAGTGGTTGCTTTGAGTTTCTCTCGATTGAAGTTGATGTTCAAGTTACAGGCTTGCTGTAAATCGCCTTTAATATGTTGAGGCATGCCCCTTATATCCCTAATCTCTCTAGAACTTTTATCGTGAAGGGCTGTTGGATTTTGTCAAAGGCCTTTTCTGCATCTTAGAGAATGATTATGTGGTGAATTACTAATCTAATTAATCTTGATCAATAACTGGGAGTTAAATATTGGGAGGAAACCTGAAAGATCAAAGAACTGGGATTAGGCGCCGGTTGCTTCCTACCTGTCTCCCTTCCTAGTCCAAAAGCAATGAGATCCTGTCTCTGCTCCACCTTATCACTTCCTCTCTCTGCCTCCCAAGTGGCAGAGGCAGGTGAATCTCTATGAGTTCAAAGCCAGTCTGGTCTACAGAGCGAGTTCCAGGAGAGGCTCCAGAACTACACAGAGAAACCTGGTCTCGAAAAAAACAAAACAAAACAAAACAAAGTGTGAGCCTCCCAAATGCTGGAATTAAAAGCATGAGCCACCACCACCTGGCCTCTGTGGTTAACTAATGACTAGCTCCATCCTCTGGTCTCTAGGCAAGCTTTACTTGTCAGAGCACAAACAAAATACCACACGATAGAGATACATTCCTTATATCCCTAATCTCTATAGGACTTTTATCATGAAGGGATGTTGGATTTTGTCAAAGGCAGGGTGTTATTTCAATTTTCTTGTATCTGTTGAGACTTGCTTTGTGATCAAGTACATGGTCAATTTTAGAGAACAAACGCTCCATGAGGTGCCTAGATGTATATTCTGTTGTGTTTGGGTAAAATGTCCTGTAGATATCTGTTAGATTCCCTTGGTTTTTAATGTCAGTTAGCTCCAGCATTTCTCTGTTTAGTTTTGTCTGATTTGTCTATTGATAAGTGTGATATTGAAGCCTCCCACTTTCAGTGTGTGAGAGGCAATATGTGATTTTTTTCTTTTGTTTTTTCTTTTGGGTGCTTTTTGTGTTTGGTGCATAGATGTTAAAATTTTTAATGTCCTCTTGGTGGTTTTTCTTTTGCGTATATAGTGTCTTTTCCCATCTCTTCTGATTACTTTTGATTTGAAGTCTATTTTTTCAGATATTAAAATGAGTATGTCAACTTGCTTCTTAGGTCTATTTGCTTGGAATATCTTTTGCCAACCTTTTACCCTGAGTGATGCCTATACTTGAGGTTAAGGCATTTTTTTTGGATGCAGCAGAAGGATAGATGTTATTTTTCATCCATTCTGTTTGTGTCGGTCTTTTTTTTTTGAATAGGGGAATTGAGACCATTGATGTTGAGAGATAACAGTGATTCCTGTTATTTTGTTTTGTTTCTGTTTGCTGATCTGAGATTATTTGTCCCTTGTGTTGTCTTTGGTGTGCTTAATCTCTTTAGATCTATGCACAGCAATAAAACCCTAAGACACTAGGTGCTGGGGATTTACACTTGGGAATGGGGATGAGGTGGGGTGGGGTTGCTAAGGAAGTCCATAGGAGGGAAGGAAGCAGGATGTTCTACTGTGATCTGCTCGATCCCCTTAGAGTGGGGCAGTAGGTAAGGAGAGTCCTCAGCAGGTGGTCCCTACAGAGGGAGTAAACACGGAGGAGTGGAAGGAAGAAGTGGAGATCTGCTTAGCTGACTGGATTGGCTGATGTTGAATTTCTGATCCACCTGCCCTTACCTCCTGTGTTCTGGGATTACAGGCACCCTCCACAATGCTCTGTTTCATGCTGTAGTATTGATTGGAGTTAGGACGTGTGTTTGACCCTGGGAATCACATCTCCAGCTCTCTCTTTTTTTCTTTTTTCGTTTTAAAGACTGGGTCTCAGATAGCCCTGCTGTCCTCAGATTTGATGTATAACCAAGGCTGGTGGTGTAGTTTGGATGAGAATGGTTCCCACAGGCTCATATTTTAGTGCTTGGTCCACAGTTGGTGGAACTATTTCAGAAGCATTAGCAGGTGTGGTCTTGTTGGAGGAAGTATGTCACTAGGGCTTTGAGGTTTCAGAAGCCCATGTCATTGCCAGTTAGTTCTCTTTCTACCTAGTACTTGTGGATTGAGGTCTCTGCTACTGCTCCAGTGCCATGTCTTCCTTCCTGCTCCCCATTATGATAATGGACTCACCATCTGAAACTGTAAGCCCCCCCCCCATAAACTCTTTGGTCCTGGTGTCTTATTACAGCAATAAAATACCAAGACTTAAACTCCTGATCCTCCTGCCTCTACTCCTAAATGCTGGAATTAGAGGCCAGAGCCATCACATAAGACTCTGCTTCTTTTTTTTTTTTTAATTTTTATTTATTAATAGACTCTGCTTCTTAAAGTGAATTCTGTGCACACTGTGTAGCATAATAGAGTATTTACTCTGGGGAATGAACACTTTTAAGTATTTTGTCAGGCTGTGAAGTCTAATCAGGTTTAGGCTTTGTTGTTGCTATAGTTACCTTAGTCTACTACAGATTCTTTGAGCTGTGGGCTATTTCTATCTTATACATAATGTCAGGCATGAGATGTCATGGCCATAGTTTTTCTCATTGGCCATGCCTCATTCTGAGCTCCAACGGGTCCTGCCTGCCTTGGTCAAGTAGGCTTCTCTCTGTGCTCTTCCTCCTGCCTTGGTCAAGTAGGCTTCTCTCTATGTTCTTCCTCCTGGCCTTGGTCTTTACTCATGGAGGCTCATGGAAGAGGGAATGTTCTTCTCCAGGGTTCTTTTTGGGTGATGAAGTTAAGATTTTTTCCATATAAAATATCCTTATTTTCACATTTGACTGTTAAGTTATTCAACTAAAAATAGAATTCTAAGTTAGAGTTTGCAGAGATGGCTCAATAGTTTAAAGCTTATGCTGTTCTTCGAAGGGGACCCCATTTCATAGCACCCATACCAGGTGGCTCACAACTTCCTGTAACTCCAGCTTCAGGGGTCCAACTGCTTTGTCTGGCCTCCTTGGGCATACGCACTCAAATGCACATACCCACACATTGGCACATACATAAAACTTTCTTTTTTTTTCATTCCTTGAGACAGGGTCTCACTATTCAGCTCTAACTGTTCTGGAACTCTCTACGTAGTCTAAGCTAGCCTTGAATTCACAGAGATCCTCCCGTCTCTGCCTCTCCAATGCTGGGATTAAAGGCATGCACTTAAAACATTTTTTTAATCTTTGATTTTTTTTTTAAAAAAAAACCTTTTAAAAATGTCTAAGTTAGAAATCACCTTGATTGAGAATTTTGAATGTATTATTTGATAGCTAGGGTTGCTGTTGAGAATCCCTCAGTTTGCAGCCTCCTGAAATTTAGTCTTAAGATGCTTGTCCCTTGTGTGTCCCTTCCTTGCCTGCCTTTTTGGTACTCTTTTGGGCTCTAATGTATGTATCTGTTCTTCAAAGTTCTTACCTGGACCAGACTACCCTTGCCTCACCTTCCTTTTTCCTCATTATTTTTAATTTTTTTTTTTTAAAGACAAGATCTCATTACACATACAACTGAGACTGGCCACAAATTTCCAAATTTGCTGTGTATCCAGAGTGGCCTCTGGCTTGAGGTACACTACCCTAGTGTTGTACTGCCGTGTGTAGCACTATGCCCAGCTCTGGCTCAGTTCCCCCCCCACTGCTTCTCCCCACCGTCGATTGACTCTGGAGTCCAGAAAGTACCCCACCACTGAGCTTTAGCCCTAGCTCTGTTTGGCTTTGTCTGTCTGTCTGTCTGTCTGTCTGTCTGTTTATTTATTGGATGGTGGGGGATTAGATACCAAGATGGCCTTGAATACACCCCATAGCCCAGACAAACTTCAACTTGTGAGTCTCTTGCCTCAGTTTACCAAGCATGAATCTGCAACCCAGGCCCATACCATCAGACCCAGCTAACCTAGGAGACGCTTACTGCGCATAGTCTACTCCCTCGTCCTTCTTTTCATTCTGCTCTCAAATGTCACTTCATAGGAAAGCCTTCCAGCTAAGGATTTAATCTAGATTCCCTGCCTCTTATTTCTTCCTTATTCTAATTACTTTTTATAATACTCAGCACCAAGTAGGTTTTTCTTTCCGTTTAATCAGTCTTTAATGAAAAGTGAGTGTAGCTCGAACATTATACTTCTCAACTCTTCGGAAAAAGGAGCAGACATGGTCTTCCTCTGGATGTGAAAGGCGCATTGAAACGATGCTTACAGTTCTCACTTGGTCAGAAGTCACAAAGGGATTACACTGCGTTATGGCAGCAGCCACTCCGGCAATGGCAGTGAAAAGGTAGCTCTCAGTATTTTTACCAGTAGAATTAGTTGTCTTTGTTTGTGTTGATTGCTTCACTGTCCAGAAGAAAGCAAGGGGTGTGTGTTCTTTCCCAACTTGCTCTTCTTCTCGCATGTTGCCAAAGCTGGCCTTGAACATCGCGACTGGGGATCTTATTGCCTCAGCCTCCTGAGTAGCTGGAACTGTAGGTGAATGCCACCACCTTCGCTGCTGAGTTCTTGGATAGGGCTGTTCTTTAGGAGATGAGTAGATACAATGTTGTTAGAGCTTACCACTTGCTAACTACAACATATGCTGTTTGTTAAATGTGCCATGGAGCTGACTTTAAATTCCATTGTTAACCTCTCTTTGTGATGGACTAAGTTCTTAGTTTTCATTTCTGTTCTTCTTGCTCCTGCCCTCCAGCCTTTTGCAGTTACTAAGGATGGCATTTGCTTAATTTTTAAAGCATCTTTTCAGAATTAGAAGAAATAATAAACACACAGCACTAATAACCTTGCCAAATTAAGGCAGCTTTGGACTGGGTAGTTTGGTTTCTCTTTATTTGATTAACCAGCTGGTTGTTGTGAAAAGGAAAAGCAGTGAATTGTATTCATTGAAAGAAGCTGGGCATTTGTAGACTTCCTGTAAAGGGTGACTTTTGCACAGAAGAATTGAGAAACTGGACACCTTGGGATGTTATTTTCCCAGTTCCTTCTCCCTTCCAAGGAAAAAACCCTATACCTTAAACACTACCCTTTTTACAGAATATGGTGATGCATGTGTTTAATACCAGCAATGTGGAGGCAGAGACAGGCTCTGATTTCTGAATGTGAGGCCAGCCTGATCTACACAGAGAAACCATGTCTCAAAAAAAAAAAAAAAAAAAAAAAAAAAAGAGATTGTTTTTTTCCTATAGTGTATTTAATGCGTGGGATGCCACATGTTGCTATAGCCAGTATTTTGAACAGTTTCTTTCTTTAAAAACAAACAAACAAATATGTGTGTGTGTGTGTTTTATTTCTGTTTTTTAAACTTGTGGCAGTGGCACACACACACACACACACACACACACACATGCCGGTAAGTACTAATGTTCACGATGCCAGAGGCATCTTTCCCCTAAAGGACAGGCAGTTGGAAGCCACTCAGTGTAGTTGCTGGGAAATGAACACTTTTCCTTTGGAAGGGAGTTCAAGCTCTTAACCACTGAGCCATCTCTCCACCCCTAGAATCTTGAACATTTAGATGAATAAAAATAGCATATTCAGTTTCGCTAAGCTAGGTTAATTTACAAAGGCATTAAGTGTCAGTCATTAATGAATGTGAAATTTAAAACTATATTGGAATTGTAGCAGATGTCAGTTTAGCATACTTTCCACTAAATATTCAGCACTTCTTCCCAGTTTAAACCAAATGGTTCTTGGTAATTGTTTTAAAGCCAGTTCCTTGTTCATTTAAAACATACACACAGATTTCACTAAATTGTTGGCATATTTTCCGGGAAGGGTTCTCAAGCTAACGTATGCTTTTTATACCGAGCTAGTCTTCCTACGAGGCATAGCACTAATGTGTGTGAGCTATCATTCTCCTTCAGCCTCCCTATAATTCTGAAATGTTCTTACCCTGGTTCCTAAGCTGTACCTGTGTGTTTTGCTTCAGATAAGCTGCCACGAGGTATGTGTGGGATATATTATGTTCTTCCATGTCTGCTGTAGAACTGCCATGAGATTTCCCCAGGGTTGCCACTGACTTTGGTGCAAATATCAGAAGCTACTGTTTCCAGATGCTCTGCCAGTGTTTTCTCTTTAAACAATTAGTAGGGTCTATCCTTATTTCAGCATAGTGCACCTGATTGTAAAATGCTAACAGCAAGTGTCGTGTAGTTAAGAGCATGGACTCAGGAACAGATACTTAAATTCAGAAACCAGCTCTGCTATATATTAGCTGTGCTTTTTTCAAGAGCATAACATTGCTAGAATGGACGCAATCATACTTGGGATTTTTATATTTACACTAGACTTGGTAGTGATCCCCTGAAGCCCTGTGATCTAGAGGTAACATCAGAAGGATCAAAAAGTCAACATTATTCTTGACTACATAGGGTGTTCTAGGCCAACCTGGGCTACATAAGCTGCTGTCTCAAAGGAAAAAGAAAATAGTAGCTAATTCAGGGCTAGCATAATGGCTCATTGAATAATACACTTGCTACCCAGGTGTGAGGCCAAAGTTCAGATCCCCAGAACCCATATAAAAGCCAGCGGGACATGGCGTGGTTCCTGTGATTCCAGCTCTTAGAATAACCTGTCTTCCTAGACTAGCAGAATGGGTAATTCTGGATTCTGTTGAGAGACCTGTCTCAATGAGTAAGGTAGACAGTAATGGAGAAAGACTCCTTTCATCTCTGGCTTTGCCATTTTGTCTTCATGTCCTCTGTCACAGCCAGCAGGACGGGCAAAGAGAAGGTGGGGAAGTCTTATCCCCTTCACCATCTGACCCGGGTGTGCCTGCATCTCTGCCTTCCACTGGCAGAATCTCAGCTGGGGCTGAGAACGAGCGGGGCTCCCATGTCTCAGCGGGGATCCTGTAAATGCCTCTGTGTCATGCCCCACCCCACAAACTCCCAAGTCAGCCTTTTCAGCAGATGGCTTCTCATTTCTCGCACTTTCTCTGAGGACCTTAAAGAAACAGTAACTGTTGAAACCCCTACCTTGGCTCCAGTAGGGAGTGTGAGTGTTTATGTCTGAGTTTTCTGAGGCTCTCTACCTACACCTCAGCTGACTTCTTCAGACCCAGGAATTAGGGAGAGTTGTTGAGATTTCCTTTGGGCAGTGCCTCGGCAATGGTTGCAGATGTTTAGGGAAGGAAGATTCTTTTGTGCTGTTTGCTTATTGAGCAGGGTTTGAAACTAAAGGAGTTGTTTTGTAAACCTATTGCTTTTTTATTGTAACACACTGGCAGATTTTTATTGAGCTAAAAATACTCCCTGCAATATTTACATTAAACTCCAAGTTGACAGTTTCTGAAAGTATTCATAAGAAACTAGTAATATTTACTGTCTCCTGGGGAAAGAGGCTTTAAGATATAAATATTCCAAAACAATAGATATGGAGTCTTGAATTTTGAACCATGTTGACAATATCAGGTATTCGAAAGTATGTATATATTGTTGGAATGTTCAGAAACTTAGCAGATGGAATTCTGTGTAAAGTTTCAAAAATATATCATTTTAATAACTTGGTTTTTTTTCTTCTTTAGCACCAGGGAACCATTATTACTGAGCATATTTATAAAGAGCTTTCTAAAATTGCTCCCTATCTTCCTTTTCCCTTTTTATTTTAAACAATTAAGAAGAGAAGTAGAAATAGAATAAAAGATCAGAGTTCCTCCATTGGATATCGGTTACATTTGACTTTTAAAAACTATGTTCCTGACTTTCTCTTTTTTTTCTTTCTGAATTTCTTTTTAAAACTGTCTTGCATCAGTGGCATATGTAAGACTTGGGATTTTATCTCTGTAACATTAGTAATCTCCATACTAGGGTGGCTGTGGCAGCAGATCTCAAGTGTGAGGCCAACCGAGGTTACATAGCAGGTTCCATGGCAGTCTAGATTAGACAGCCAGAATCCATCTCAAAGCCCCCAAATCATTGTTGGCATCATAAATGTTAATTAATTAATAAACTAATTAATAAAATTAATTAAAGTTGCTTCTGTCTATGCCAATAAAAATCTGAGGCATCTGGCTTATATAATCAGGAAATGTTGAGCATATACTGTAAAGTTGCTTTTCTCGTTTGGCTTTGCTTCATGCTGGAGGTAGTGGTCCCTGTATGGACACTTGTAGTCAGGCAAGCATGCTTGCACCGACTGCTTCTGTGGTTTCTGAGCCAGTTATTTCGAAAAGGAGTGGGATTGCTGTTATTGGATTAGGGTTATCAGAGTTGGGCCCTAGAGCTGAAGCCAAGTCCAGAAACGGTATTGATGCTGCATAGAGGGTGGGTAAGAGGAATCTGAGGAGTTAGCATTCTGTCTATTCTCAAATAAAATACGTGCAGTTGACTCCTCCATTTCTAATAACTTTGAGTACTGTGACTGTGCTGGATTAAAAAGTACAGAAGGAAGTTGGGTGGGGGATGTTCTTTTTATTATTCTGTACTCTGTATAGATCCCACAGCATAAAAAAATTAATACTTGCTATATAATAGACCAGATTGACTTCAAACTTTCTAGGTAGCCAAGGATGACTTTGACCCCCTTTCTGACTCTCCTGTGTGCACCTCCCAAGTACTAGGATTATAGGTATGACCATACTTAGTTGATATATATTCTTTAAAAAAAAAAAATTGAAAGAGGAAAAAATGGTACTAGACGTGTGGCTCAGTTGGTAGAGCGCATGCCTGGCTCTTATGAGACCCCGGGTTGATCCACCACATAAAGCTGGTGTGCTGATGTGGGCCTGTGATCCCACCACTGGGGCAATAGAAGCCGTGAGAGCAGAAACGTACGTCATCCATACTGAGTTTGTGACCAGCCTGAGATACATGAGACCCTGCCTCAAAAAACTAAAAGAAATAGTTAAAGGACAGTTGCTATAGTAACCGTTCTTGCCTTGGTTAAACGACAGTTACTATAGTAACCATCCTTGCCTTGGAACATGTTTTTTCTATCACACTGCTTCCTTCCTTTCTCCTCTGTCATTATGTAGAATTAACTCACCATTTCTTTTAAAAATCGAACGTGGGGTTGGAAAGACTGCTCAGCAGTTAAAATAGTTGCTGCTTTTCCAGAGGACCTGGGGTTCAATTCCCAGCACCGTTGTGGTTTGTAACCATATTGGTCTCTAGTTCTAGGCAATCCAGTGCCCCCTTCAGGTCTCTCAGAGCACTGCACACATGTGCTTAAAATACACGCAGAAAAAATACATAAAAATAAAAATAAATAAAATCTTTTAAAAGAATAAAAGCCGCCGGGCGGTGGTGGCGCACGCCTTTAATCCCAGCACTCGGGAGGCAGAGGCAGGCGGATCTCTGGGAGTTCGAGACCAGCCTGGTCTACAG
>NC_022009.1:13606804-13614411 GCF_000317375.1 Microtus ochrogaster | reverse complement strand
AAAAAAAAAAAAAAAAAAGAATAAAAGCCTAATGTGGACTGGGTGGTGGTGGCTTATGCCTTTAATATTAGCTTTTGGGAGGCAGAGGTAGATGGATCTCTGAGTCTGAGACCAGCCTGGTCTACAGAGTGAGTTCCAAGACAGCCAGGGCTACACAGAGAAATCCTGTCTTGAAAAAACAAAAATAAAACAAAAGAAGCCTAATTAGAATACTCTCTCCCTCCCCCCCCATATACATGTATATATATGAATTCCACAGTCAGTGAGTTTTGCTAAGATAAGGTCTTGTGTAACTCACATTTTCTGTATAGCCAAGGATGTTTTTAATCTCCTGTTCTTCCTGATTTCCTATTCGACTTCTCAAATGTTAGGATTAAAGGATTGTGTTACCGTGTCCTGGAGGTGTTGCTAATTTATTTCACACAGAAGTGAGTTGCAGAAGATGTAGTTGGTAGGGTTTGTTGTTGGTGCTTCAGTCTTGTTATGTAGCTCTGGTTGACCTAGAACTCAATAGTGCTTATTTAGAGGCAATTTGGTGGGCTGGAGAGATGGCTCAGCAGTTAAAAGTACTGACTACTCTTCCAGAGGCCTTGAGTGCAGTTCCCGGCACCCACCTGGTGACTCACAATCATCTGTAATGGGATCTGATATCCTCTTCTGGCCTGCAGATGTATGTGTATATACAGCACTCATGCATAAAATAAATAAATCTAAAAAAATTATTAGGCAATTTGACAACATATCCATTTTGTAAAGAGCAGCAGTAGGTTCTCCCTAGGGCCTAGAACTCCCCAGCCATGGACTTTTTACCAAGTTTAAAATATTATGCAAATTTCCTCCTATAGATCAAACTCATTTCATTCTATTCTGAGAGAAGAATTTTGTGATAGACATTGCTAAGTTTCTACTGTTTCTTTTATTTTCTAATAAAAAATTATTTTACTTTATGTGAATGAGTATTATTTTGCTTGTATATTTGTATGTGCACACGTGCATGCTAGGTGTCGATGGAAGCTAAAGAGAATGTTGAATCCCTGAAACTGTAGTTACAGACAGTTCTGAGTTACCATATAGGTGCTAGGAATCGAATGTAGGTCCTGTGGAAAAGCAGCTAGTACTCTTAACCAATGAGCCACCATCTCTCCAGCCTTCCTACTGTTTCTTGATCAGAACTAAGTGAATTCTGGGTCAAGATAAGCTAGTCATTGTCTGTCTCGAATCTTGGAACAGTTAGGCCTGAATTTAAGTTGGTTTTGACTGCCTGCTGCATTCTGTATGTAGCTCATTGGACAAAGCAGCTTCCTTTGGGTGAAGAAAAAGTATTTGTTTTTAAATTTGCATTTATTTGTTTGTTTAGCTGTGTGTCTGTGTGATGTCGGTCTCTGTGTACACATGGCTCAGAGAGTGATGTAGAGGACAACTTGGGGGTTGGTTTTATACTTCTCTGAGTAGATCCTGGAGACTGAACTCTGCCCCAATGTTCCCTTCGGTGCTTTCCCTCTATTTGGACCTCCCCTTGTGTCAGTGTTGGTAAAGGAACGGATGACAGTGTTCCACCTGCAGGTCCTGAAATCCTCTCCTCTCCATTGGCGTTGCCATCTTCTTTTCTTGGCTGTTGCTCTCTGTGTCTCCTAGAACTGTTAAGTTCTTACCATGAAAGGTGAAACAGTTGCACATTGGCTCTTCCCATGACCTTTGTGTGTGTGTGTGTGTGTGTGTGTGTGTGTGTGTGTGAAGCTGGGGAATCAAACCCAGGCCATGTGCTAGTCTTTAACCACTGAGCTATACCCCCATCTCAGTGATTTGTACTCCTTGAGCGCCTGTTTCCTCCCCAGTGTTGGGGTTCTAGGCATGCACTATCACTGAAGCAGTGGGGATTAAACCCAGGGTTTGTGCCTACTAGATAAACGTCTTATCAACTGAAGTGTGTGAGAGATGTGATGTGGTGTGTTAATGTGGGCATGTTTGATGCATGGACCGGGGTGTGTACTCAGAGCTAAGAGGACAACTTGTAGGACAACTTGGTTTTCCTTCAATGACAAGTTCCAAGATGTCACCAGGCTCGTCCAACAAATGACTTTACTTGCCAAACCATCACACTGACCAATTTTTAATAGATAAAGAAAAAATAGAGTCAGGAAGTAAGTTGAACAGTAAAATAAAGTTTAGTTTATTGTTTTGTTTCGTTTTTTAATAATGTTGAATGAGGGGGCTGGAGAGATGGCTCAATGGTTAAGAGTACTGCCTGCTCTTCCAAAGGTCCTGAGTTCAATTCCCAGCAGCCACATGGTGGCTCACAACCATCTGTAATGGGGTCTGGTGCCCTCTTCTGGCCTGCAGGCATACACACAGACAGGATATTGTATGCATAACAAATGAATAAATAAATATTAAAAAAAATGTTGAATGAAAAGAGCAAATTTCCAAGGTGATGTGGGATTTCCCTCTGTATGCTGTGATTACCATTAATGAATAAAGAACTGCTTTGAACCTATAGCAGGGCAGAACTTAGGTAGGTGGGGAAAAGTAAACTGAATGCTGGGAGAAAGAAGGGCGGAGTCAAAGGTGCCATGGAGCCTCCACTGGAGATAGACATGCAGAAACTTTGCTGATAGGCCATGACCTCGTGGTAATATACAGATTAATAGAAATGGGTTAAATTAATATGTAAGAGTTAGCCAATAAGAAACTAGAGCTAATGGGACAGGCAGTGATTTAGTTAATACAGTTTCTGTGTGATTACTTCGGGGCTAAGTGGCGGGGAATCAGCAAGCGGTGCCCTCCTCCAACACCAAGGAGGTATGTATGTAAAAATGTCATGGCATTTTTACAACTTCTTATAGGAATTTAGTTTTACTTCTGATTTTTTTGTTTAGTTTAAAAAAAAATCTGAGGACTAGTGAGACGGCTCTGCTGATGGCTTGTCACCAGGCCTGGCAATCTAAGCTTGGTTCTCAGGACCTACATGGTGGGAGGAGGGAACTCCTGCACACACGCTGTCCTGTGACTTGCAGATAGAGCTGTGAAATGTGCACGCTCCACTACTACATACGCACACATAGATAAATGAATGTAATTAAGATATCAAGCAAATATGGAAGCATCTGTTAAATCTGGGTGTTATATATTTCGGTCTTCTATTTTTTTTTTACACCTCTTTGCACATTCAGTTATGAAGTGTTTCATAACTAAACATTTAAAATTGAATAGTATAGGCACCAGATGTGGTGGCACACACAAGGGGCAAAGGTGGGGAGATCTCTGTGAGCTTGGTCTACATAGCAAGTGCCAGGACGGCCAAGGCTACATGGAAAGAGCCTGTCTTCTGGAACCCTGAGGAAGAGGAAGTGGAAGAAGTTGTGGGAGCCAAAGGGGATGGAGGACCCAGGAGAACAAATCCCTCTAAATCAACTGAGCAAAGTTCATATGAACTGACAGAGACTGAGGCAACAAGCACAGGGCCTACATGGGCCTGTACCAGGTCCTCTGCATGTGTATTACAACTTTCAATTTTCTGTTTTTATGGAGCTCTTTGAGTATGTGCACAAGTGGGTCTCTGATTCTTGTACTTTTTCTTGTGGCTCTTTTCCTTCTGTTGGTTTGCCTTGTCCAATTTCACTGTGATGGTCTTTGTTTTATCTTCTTATATTTTGTTAGTTTTGTTCTACACGCTACCCACTGTAGAGAAGCCATCCAGATCAGTGGTTAAGAGCATGGTTTCTGAGCCAGGCGGTGGTGGGGCTCTCTTTTAATCCTAGTACTCAGGAGGCAGAGGCAGGCGAATCTCTGTGTGTTTGAGGGCAGCCTGCTCTACAGAACTAGTTCTAGGACAGCCAAGGCTACACAAAGACACCTGTCTGGTGGGGGCGGGGAGAAGAGCATGTTTTCCGAATCCAGATTGTCTAAGTTCGAGTCCCAGTTCTAACACTGAGAAGCTACTGTCTGAAGGCGCTTCTGCAGGATTCTCCCCTGCGAACTACTATCTTGTTAGTTTCCCACAGTGCGGTAACAAGCATCTGGCTGCTGAGTAGCTTGACACAGTGCAAGTACACTGTTTTATAATTTCAAATGTCAAAAGTCCGGGATGGATATCCCTGGGCTAAAATTAGGGTGTAACTAGGCTACATATCCACTGGGAAACTCTGGAGAGAAGTACTGCCTTCCTTTTTCCAGTTTCTTGGGCTTACCTACATTTCTTGCTATATGTCCCCTCTTTTTAAAAAAAATTTCCATGTGTGTGTGTGTGTCCATGTATGTCCATATATCACTTACTTGTGTCTGTCAAGGCCAGAGGTGTGGGATCCACTGGAGCTGGAGTTACAGGTGGTTGGGAGCTGCCATGAGTGGGTACTGGTAACCAAACTCGGTTCTCTGGAAAAGTAGTGTCTTCGGTAGGGTGTCTATTGCTGTGATAAAACACCATGACCAAAATCAACTTGGAGAGAAACAAGTTTATTTCATTTTATAGCCTGTAATCCACTGACCAGAGAAATCACAGCAGGAACCTGGGGTCAGGAGCTGACACAGAAGCCATGGAAGACTGCTGCTTCCTGGCTTGCCCTTCATGGCTTCCTCATTTTTACAGCACCCAGGACCATCTGAGGGATGGCACCACAGTGGTTGGGTGGGAGGCTTCCAGAGCAATCATATTAAAGAAAAGGCCCTACAGACCTGCCTATAGGTCAGGCAGATGGAGACGTTTTCTCAGGTAAGAGTTTTGTTCCCAGATAACTACCAACTTGTGACAAATTGACAACAGACTGTCCAGGACAAGCTGTAAGCACTCCTAACTGTTGAGCCTTCTCTCCAGTCCTAGTATGTCCCCTTCTTAGAAAGCTAGCGATATTATACCTCCCACTTCCCAAGCGCTTCCCCCACCCCGCTTCTGCTTTTAAAGACACTTGTGCTTAGGCTGGCTTTACTCAGATAATCTAGGATAATCTTCCTATTTTAAGGTCCCGTTTAAATTAGGTTGATTAGCCAGCAGCCTTCATTCCATCTGCAACCTCAGGTCCCCTTTGTCATGTAAGCTAACCTGTTCTCAGGTCCCAGGATTGAGCCCTGCACATTTCAGGGGGCTTGTTTTTTGCCTAGATAGCTCTTTTTAAATTTAAACTTGCTTGAGGACTCTGGGGACTGGAGAAGGTGTGTGTTTGAACTCAAAGGGGACTGCTCAGGGTATGTGTCAATGCTTTCCAATTTTCTCATTAGCATAGAATATTGGGTGAGTTCTGTATTAAGAGTGATGTGGTGAAAGTTTTAGTTACATCACAGAAGGGAAAAGATTAAAGTAATAGAGAAGATTTATTTCAGTTCTTTCATTCCAAAGTGTTATAGGACCATTTATTAGTGTTTCAGGGAAAACTGCAGGGCAGGCAAGCTGACAGTTCTGCAGGAGATGGGGAAGAGAGAAAGCCTTGGCTTTTGCAATGGAGTTTGGGAAACAGCAGCAAGGCAGAAGTGGCTGTAGGGGAAGGGGCACCAGGGAAGCCTGGCCAGGCACTAGTCAGCATCTGAAAGCAAAGTACCAAACGGAGAGGTGCTCAGAAAAAGGTGCTATCGGCAATGGAAGCTCGGCAGGCATCTACCCCCAGCGGTTGTGACTCAGTTGCACTTTTAGAGAAGCTATGAGTTTTACTTTGATTTTTCTATCTTTATTACAGAATTTTCTACCTGTGGATGTTACTGCTGACATGGAGAGGATTGAGGAGCAGTTTGCTAATCTTCATATTGTTAGACGTTCCTCAGAACCAAAAGAGCCCACCTACCTGCTTGGCATAGACACATCGAAGACCGTCCAAGCAGATAAAGGGAGCTTGGTTGCTGTTCTGTGTTCAAATGCATCTGTAAGAATATATGATAAAGAGACACTAAATGTTCTACGAGAATTTAATGGCTCTCCCGGACTTCTTAATGGAGTCAGATTTGCGAATTGCTGTGACAATGTCTATTCTGCAAGTACGGATGGCACTGTCAAATGTTGGGATGCTCGGTTAGCTAGTGAAAAGCCCGTGCAGTTGTTCAAAGGTTACCCTTCCAATATTTTTATTAGTTTTGATGTCAACTGCAAAGATCATGTTCTTTGTGCTGGTACAGAAAAAGTGGATGATGACGCATTGCTGTTATTCTGGGATGCCAGGACCGCGTCTCAGGATTCATCTACTAGAGAGCCACTCGGGGCCTACTCAGAGACACACAGTGATGACATCACCCAAGTACGTTTCCATCCCAGCAATCCCAACATGGTTGTCTCTGGTTCAACCGATGGCCTGGTAAATGTGTTTGATATCAGTGTGGATAACGAAGAAGATGCGCTGGTTGCGACCTGTAACTCCGTTTCCTCGGTGAGCTGCATTGGTTGGTCTGGAAGGGATTATAAACAAATTTACTGCATGACACACGATGAGGGATTTTGCTGGTGGGATCTTAATCATTTGGAGACCGATGAACCAATTACATGTTTGAACATCCAGGATGTGAGAGAAATAAGTGATGGAAAAGAAGGTCCTCTGGACTATCTGATCGGCGGCCTATATCATGAGAAGATGGACAGATTGTTTGTTATTGGAGGAACCAACACGGGAAGGATTCACGTAATGAGCTGCACCTCGTCGGGACTGACCCACGTGACTAGCCTTCAGGGGGGCCATGCAGCCACTGTTCGTTCTTTCTGTTGGAGCGTGCCCGAGGACTCTTTGCTGACCGGGGGAGAAGATGCACAGTTGTTGCTTTGGAAACCCGTAGCTGTGGAGAAGACCTTCCCAAAGAAAGACAGCTTGAAGATAGCCTCCTCCGTGCAGCAGCGAGTTCGCGTCCACAGCAACGGTTCTTACAAGAGGAGGAAGCAGTAGTGATGTCGTGATGGGAATTTGCAGGCGCTTCTGGTTTCAGATCATTTTGTTCCCTATAGCAAATATTTTTAAGGCTTACCTGTAAAAGCAGCAATTAGCAAAGCCCCAGACAAATATTGAGAATGATTTAATTTGTGTCCAGACATATCCTATAATATTTTTAAAGCCTCCAGTTGAGCATAAAAATCAGTGACGTGACAGGGAAATTACAGGTCACGTTTTGAAACCCACCTGTTGAGTTAGTGAATGTCGGGTTTGGAGAAATCGCCCTGAAAAGGACTCTTAGATAGATAGATAGCTGGGGAGACCATGGCACAGCTGGTTTGGGCTATGCTTTTTTAAGATCAAAGATTTTGCATTTGAAATTATCTTCACTGTCCACACGACATCAGACTGTTGGGTAGTGTGAGGAGTTTGTGCTTGCTCACTGCACCTACCCCATCACCTCTGAGCACTGACTCAGCATCCTAGTGAGTTCTAAACAGAATTTTATTTTTTTTTTTAGGGATGAAGTATACATTTTTTTTAAATGAGAAAAATATATTGCATCTGTACTTTAAAAACTCTTGTTTATACTTGGGTAACTGACACCCAGGTGCTTTGCTGTTGAAAAAGAAATTATCTTACTGGGGCTGGAGAGATGGCTCAGGGGTTAAGAGGACTGACTGCTCTTCCAAAGGTCCTGAGTTCAATTCCCAGCAACCACATGGTGGCTCACAACCATCTGTAATGAGGTCTGGTGCCCTCTTCTGGCCT
>NC_022009.1:13595076-13606549 GCF_000317375.1 Microtus ochrogaster | reverse complement strand
GTGTGTGTGTGTGCGTGCGTGTAGATGACAGGACAATGTAAGAGTTTTATCCTTCTACCATGTTACCATCTGGGTCCCAGGAATTAAACCCAAGTCCTTAGGCTTCACAGTACGTTCCCTTACTTCCTGAGACAGTTTGGGGTGGGGTAGCAATTATTGCTAATTCTGTCATTTTTCCTCTAAAAAATATTTTGTAACAAACTATAGAAGTGATCCCTGAAAGAAGTTTTGGTGGTGGCATAAGCCTTTAATCCCAGCACTCAAGAGGCAGAGGCAGGTGGATCGTTGAGTTCCAGCTGAGGCCAGCCTGGTCTACAAGAGCTAGTTCCAGGAGAGGCTCCAAAACTACAGAGATACAGAGAAACCCTATCTCAAAAAACAAAGTGTGTGTGTATGTGTGTGTACATACATATTTTGTAAAGTGCCTTAATAATAGAAGTTAAATAAGTTAATACTTTTTTGAGGGTGGGGGTAGAGGTTAAAACAAGGTTTTTTGTGTGGCCCTGGCTGTCCTAGAACTCTCTCTGTAAACCAAGGTGTTGTTCTTAAAAAATAATAAACGGGGGGTGCAGGGGGTGTTCTTCTTGAACACGGGGCACGGGACAGACACGCACGGCGGAACAAACACAGACACGACACGGCGGCTCCCACGTGGGTTCGCTTTAATGGGGGAGGGAAACACAAAAGGGCGAAGGGGGTGCGACACACAAGGAAGAGGCAGGACGAGGAGGGGGGGGCCTCGTGTGGCCCCTGCCTTTTAACGGGGGGCCCAAGGCAATCTGGGAAGAATATCTCACACCTGCGCGCAGGTGTGCGCACAGGCAACCATAGTCCAGGGGGATTCTGGGAGTTGTAGTTTTCCAAAAGAACAACACAAGGTGGCCTTGAACTCAGAGGTCTACCTGCCTCTGGCATCCTAGTGCTGGGATTAAAGGTTTATTACTTATTATTTTTAAAAATGTCTATGTGTATGTGTGCATGACATATGTATGCAAGTGTGTGTAGAGGCAGAAGAAGCAAAGCATGACAGTGGCCACGACAGACACACTCACCAGCGGGAATCAAGGCTAGGTAGGCAGCATTGCTGTTTCCTTGGTTCTCTTTGTGCAGAGGTCACCTCCCATCCCGAAGTGCCACTCAGCTGTGGGGAAAGTCTTTTCTCCTTAAATCCTTCCCAGAAATGACCTCACAGACTGCCCAGAGGTGGATCTTAGCTGATTCCAGATCCCATAGGTGATAAAAGTGTTCAGCCTTGAGCATTAGCCTTTCCTTACTGTGAACAGAGGGCAATCACTGTCTGCACCCCCTTTCTGTAGGGTAGCACACTGTCTGCACCCCCTTTCTGTAGGGTAGCACACTGTCTGCACCCCCCTTTCTGTAGGGTAGCACACTGTCTGCACCCCCTTTCTGTAGGGTAGCACACTGTCTGCACCCCCTTTCTGTAGGGTAGCACACTGTTTGCACCCCCTTTCTGTAGGGTAGAACACCGGAACATCTTACTTCTCAAACATAACTTTCTGCCTATCGAGCGGCTTTCACCAGCTCTTCCCCTCCATTTTAAGTGGATGAATGTATGGCATGCAAATTATATCTCACAGTTGAAAAAAGATACTACATGTCTCAGTTACTAGTCTATTGCTGTGAAGGAAGGAACACCATGACCAGGACTTTGTTGTTGTTGTTGTTGTTTGTTTGATTTTGGTTGTTTGAGACAGGGTTTCTCTGTAGCTTTGGAGCCTGTCCTGGAACTCATTTTGTAGACCAGGCAGGCCTCGAACTCAGAGATCCGCCAGCATCTACCTTCTGAGTACTAGGCTTAAAGGCATGTGCCACCACCCAGCTGACCAGGACTACTTATAAAAGAAAACATTTAATTTGGGGTTTGCTTACAGTTCTAGAGAGTGAGTCATGACCATCATGGCAAGAAGAGTGGCGGCAGGCAGGCTTGGTGCTGGAGCAGTAGCTGAGAGCTTATACCTTATCCTCAAGCATGAGGCAGAGAGGAGACACTGGGCCTAGCATGGGCTTTTGAAATCTCAGCGCCCACCCCATGTAACACAGCTCCTCCTACAAGGCTACACCTCTTAATCCTTCCTAAAACAGTGTGATCAACTAGGAACCAGGCATTCAAATATATGAGCCTATAGGGGCCATTTTCATTCAGATCACCACACTAGGGAAGGCAGGATTGAGGTATAAATCCTGTTAACTGGTAAGATGAAATTTAAGACTGTAGTGATTTCAAAACTAGGTAAACATTGGAAAGGGCTCTACTCTTGTTAATGTATGAATATCTACAATCAAAGTGCTAGATAACTCAGCTCAGTGAATTTTTGTATTAAAAGCATGACCCAGGCTGGATAGTGGTGGCACACACCTTTAATTCTGGTGCTCGGGAGGCAGAGGCAGGTGGATCTCTGAGTTCAAGGCCAGCCTGATCTACAAAGTGAGTTCCAGTACAGCCAGAGCTATTATACAGAGAAATCCTGTTTCAAAAAAAAAAACAAAAAAAATAGAATTTATTACTAAAGAAATGCCAGCTATTCAAGATTTACATAATTCCTCATTGTCAAAAGGCAATATTTTTTAATTGCCTGTCTTAAATGCCAAAAATATTTTTAAAAAAAAAAAAAAAAAAAAAAAAAAAAAAAAAAAAAAAAAAAAAAAAAACCAAAACAAAGAAAAAACAAAAGACAAACCGTGACCCAATATATTTATCTCAAGAATGTCAGGATAACTTAACAGTAGAAAGTCAATGGCAATGGTGGACATAAAAGACGGAAATCAAAGTGCTCTTAATTAATACAGAGAAACCTTCGTGGATCTTAATATTTTTCAGTTTCACATTTATTTATAAAAAGCATCACATAAGGAATAAAATACTGAATGGGAAAAGTACAGTATCAGACAGAATGCTGTTTTTCTGTCATAAAACAGAAATCCCGTCTTTTGCAGCAGCGTGGGCGGAACTGAAGAGCAGTATGTTGAGTGAAATAAGGGTCAGAAATGCATCACATGGACCTAGGAGGACTCGAAATCCATCTGCCCCTGAAGCCCAAGATGAGAATGGTGGATTCCAGAGGCTGCACAGTTGTAGAGTTGGTGGATAAGTACCAGGTTACAGTTAGGAACAAGTTGTTCTAGTGTGCTATTGCATAACAGAGTCATTCAAAAGGTAGAAGAGGGCCTGGAGAAATGACTTGGAGCTGTAGAACATTGGCCGCTCTTCCAGAGGTCCTGAGTTTAATTCCCTGTAACCACACAGCAGTTCACAGCTGACTATAACTTCAGATCCAAGATATCAGGTGCACTCTTATGGTCCCCATGGGCACCAGGCAAGTGTGTGTTGCACAGACATCCATACAGGCAAAATACCCATACACATAAAATACATATTAAAAAGTTGTAAGAGAGTTGGCACAATGGCTCAGCGGGTAAAGGGATTTGCCATCAAGCCTGACAACCTAAGTTTTATTTTTAGGACCTTCATCATGGATGGGAGAACTAACTTCCTGACATCTACCAAGCATCTTAATGTCCACGTGCACACAAAAAAAGTAAATTATTTTTAAAGAGTAGAAGAGCTCTTAACCACTGAGCCATTTCTCCAAACTCTCCTGCTTGCTTTTCTATGAGGTGCACTTTATGTTTTCTATTTGTCTGAACTAAAACTTCTGTTTAAGACATTAAATCTCCCCAAACAAACAAGCAAACAGGAGTGAAGGGAGAGGAGGAGTCTCAGTACCTAGCCTGCAGCAGTACTAGTCTCTTTCAGAACTTTTCAGATGATCCCTAGAAGCAGGTGCCAATTGAGAAAACTAGAACCTGGAAAGGTCAAGTTGATTTTTATTTTAGGGACAGGCTAGCCCAAGGATCAATATCTTAGCAAAGGAGGACCTTGAACTCTTGATCCTCTAGCTCACCCCTCTGGTGTTGGGATTACAGGCATTCACCACCATTTCCAGTCTTGAGGGTTGCTGGGAAGTGAATCCAGGGCTTTGAGCATGCCTAACAAATATGGAATCAAATGAGCTGCATCCTAAAAGTTTTTGTCTATGTATGAATAGGACCTTAAGTGTATATTGGGTATCATGAGGCAGGGTCGCTCACTGAACCTAGAGCTTCCCAATTCAGCTAGAGGGGCTGGTTAGCAACTTCAATACCCCTATCTCTACCTCCCTGGTGCTGGGGTTACCAGATGTATGCTTCGTAACAAACTCTAACCACTGAGCCATGTCTTCACTTGATGAAGTTCAACATATCCAGTTTGCCTTACACAGGCTATGAAAATTCTACTACTGGGCTACCTCCCTGGTCTTCTTTTTTCTTTCTTTTTCTTTCTTTTTTTGTGGGCAGTTCCTCTCTCCCCCTTTGCTAGACTGCTCTTTGGTGCACATTGAGCCACACCAGTCTTTCTTTTTCTTAATACTTTGATTTTAAATTGTGGATATTTTGATGAAGAAAATCTTATGATGGCACTTTGATATAATGTAAAATAACCCTGTCCTCTTCTACATCCTCAAATCACTTACATAGGCTCACCAAGAACAAATACTTCTTACAACTAGTTTCTTAAAATAAAATATATCTGCTGTCTCAAAACCTGTAATATCTCTTTGCCATCTGTCCAATCACTTGTCAGCTAGCCACAGCTTACTATAAGAATAAATTACATAGCTAGAAGAGATAATGTTCTCGCCACAAAGAACGATAAATGTTTGAGGTGATGAATATGCTAATTACTCTGGTTTGATCATTAAGCAACGTATACACATATGGAAATATCACACTGTCCCACATACATATGTATAATTACATGTCAGTTTAAAAAGTTAGAGAGGGGGCCAGAAAGATGGCTCAGTGGGCAAAAAACGCTTGTCATCTAGCATGGTAACCTGAGTTGGATCCCTGGAATCTGTGTAATAGAAGTAGAGAACCAATTCCCCCAAGTTGGCCTCTGACCTCCATACATATGTGCCCACACACATATCCACAAAAATAACAAATAAATAAATAAAGGCAACAAAGTTAGGGAGACTGGGAAGTATT
This sequence comes from Microtus ochrogaster, assembly GCF_000317375.1. Classification (NCBI taxonomy): domain Eukaryota; kingdom Metazoa; phylum Chordata; class Mammalia; order Rodentia; family Cricetidae; genus Microtus; species Microtus ochrogaster. The sequence goes on along the minus strand of NC_022009.1, from coordinate 13,601,500 downwards.
TTAATGGGCAGAGTGGTTGCCATGGGAAAATGAGTATCTGAGTTTAGCTCCACAGCGTCTATTCAAAAGCTGGCTGTGGCAGTATGCACCTGTGTTCCTAGCACTGGAGAACAAGAAAATGTTTGTTATCTATTGTCCAGAGGCAAGAGAATTCTTGGGACTTGCTAGCCAAGCCAAGCCAAATCTATGATTTCAGGGTTTGGTGAGAAACCCTGCATATTCATCACTTTGCTATTTCTGTGATAAAATACCATGACCAAGGCAACTTGTAGAAAAAGGAGTTTATTTGGGCTTATGGTTCCAGAAGGAGAGTCTATACTGGCTGAAGAGGCATGGTGACAAGAGGTAGTCACAACAGGAAACTGAGAGATTGCATCATCAGCCGCAAACATACAGAAGAGAGAGTGAACTGGAAAGTGGGGCAAGGTTATAAACCGCCAACACTCCTGTCCCCATAATGTACTTCCTCCAACAAAGCTGTACCTTCTAAAGGTTCTGTAACATCTACCAACTGAACCAAGAGTGGGAATGTGGAGCTTTATAAGAACCTACAAAAAAATCACACAATTGTTGAGAGTCTTTGGCCCCTTTTTGTATTATCTGAAGTGTGGAGAGAGACAGAACTAATAAGGTAAATGGATAGGCAGCTAATAGATAGCTAGGTGGGCTCATAAACAGGTGGGAATTGACTCTTTCCTATGGAGCCTGAAAAGTCCCACAGTGTGATCCCTGTAGCATGGGATGCTTTAAGTATGAGAGCCTAAGGACCAGCAGGGCCAAAGGTCTAACTCTTAGTCTGAAGCCCAAGCCTAAGAAACTGGTACAGTGGTGGTATCAGTTTAAGTCCAAGGGTACAGAGGCCAGGGAACCTGGAGTCCTGATGCCAAATGATAAGAAAAGTGGTGGCCCAGTTCTGATATGAGGGAGAGGGAGAAAGGGGGAGGAAGGGAGAGGGGGAAGAGAGAGAGAGAGTGTGTGAAGATGAGAATACTTCTTTCTCTGCCATTTTGTTCTATCCAAGCCCTCAGTGAGAGGGATGGTGGCTGCTCATTTTAGATAATGGCTGATTTTCTGTACCCATTCCATTGGTTCAACTGTCAATCTTTGCTGGGAACACCCTTTGCAAACATATCAAGAAATCCTGTTTTTACTAGGTGTCTGTATAACCCTTAGTTCTATCAAACAGACACCTGAATGAACCAGCACACTTGATAAACTATTTATGATTCAAGATCCAGACCAGGGGCTGGAGAGATGGCTCAGTGGTTAAGAGCATTGCCTGTTCTTCCAAAGGTCCTGAGTTCAATTCCCGGCAACCACATGGTGGCTCACAACCATCTGTAATGAGGTCTGGTGCCCTCTTCTGGCCTGCAGGCACACACAGACAGAATATTGTATACTAAATAAATTTTTAAAAAAAGACCCAGACCAATTGTTTCTTCCTCTGTGAACAATTTCTCTTCCCCACCTAGGAATTTAACTCCTCTCTTGTTTTATCCTGGTTAGTCCTTGATCCTATCCATGCTTTTATTACAAATCATATGTTTCTGCCCTGGGCGGTTGCCACTCTTTTATATTTAACAACAGCAATTACAACAGAGCACAGGGTTGCATCACAGACATCATTACAGATGGTTGTGAGCCACCATGTGGTTGCTGGGAATTGAACTCAGGACCTTTGGAAGAGCAGGCAATGCTCTTACCTGCTGAGCCATCTCTCCAGCCCCGGAAAAGTATTTTTTGAAGGGTGTTCAAGACAACCTTTTAGGAGATCTTGATCCATCAAACCATATTAGTCTGGAAGCAATCCACAGGTTCTTATCCTCTGTGGAAACAAAAGAAAAACCTCTTTTCCAAAGCAACATATCCTTAGACTCAAATTCTGAAGTTAAGATACCTTTGAAATATATATATATATACATATATATATATATGTATATATGTGTGTGTGTGTGTGTGTGTGTGTATATATAGGCTTAGCTTAGCAGTCTCCAGAATCAAATGTTTCTCTGCAGTCAAAAATTCAAAGATAACAAAATAATATACTTATTCCAGACTCTTTGTGAATTTTCCATCTTTACATGGCTTGTTTTTAACTCTATTAATTTTTTATATTTAATTTCTTTACCCCCTTAATCTATGACTGTCTGTACTCTGTCTCTTTAAAGACTTTACCTTTGGCCGGGCGGTGGTGGCCCACGCCTTTAATCCCAGCACTTGGGAGGCAGAGGCAGGCGGATCTTTGTGAGTTCAAGGCCAGCCTAGTCTACAAGAGCTAGTTCCAGGACAGGCACTGTATCTACAGAGAAACCCTGTCTCGAAAAAAACAAAAACAAAAACAAAAACAAAAACAAAAAAAACCCAAAAACCATTTACTTCCTTTTATAACTGTGTATATTCTTTTTCTTGTCTCTCCCAAACCTATGTACATTTATACAACACGGTGACCCATTTAAAGGTCTTTTATGTCTGAGTTTGTCCTATTGTATATCTGTAATTCTTTACTGTCTAAGAATGAAAATGCTAAGCGCTTCTTCTTTTTTTTTTTATTTTTGAAACAGGGTTTCTCCATAGTTTTTTGGTTCCTGTCCTGGAACTAGCTCTTGTAGACCAGGCTGGCCTCGAACTCACAGAGATCCGCCTGTCTCTGCCTCCCGAGTGCTGGGATTAAAGGCGTGTGCCACCACCGCCCAGCGTTGCTAAGCACTTCTTAAAAACTTAAGCAGCACCATTGCTAGGGGAAATATGGCAGTGTCTGATTGCCCCATCCAGCCTAGCATGGCAGAGCTGCTTGCTGCCTCAGAGAGCCATGCACAGTGTCCCATCTCTAGGCACACAGCTGGTCCATGTTGCCACCAAGCAAGCTGTAGCACATTGCTCACAAACCCCATTCAAATGCTCAGTCTCCTGGAAGAGCCAGAGGTCATGCTGGCAGCATGGCCTAGAAAGCTGGCATTACAAAATGGCACAGCTTTTTTCCTGCTATAACTGAATCAGGAAAACTTCTCTTAAAGGAGCCGCAGTATGCCATCAACAAACAAAGCCCATGGGGCGGGGGATGCATCTAAACTTTTTAGTGTCTAGAATTCCTTTGCAAGCCCTCTCAGGTTTAAATAGATTTTAGTTGGCCATGTGGGTGCCAATTTGTTGACAGAGGTTTCTGTCCCACCAGGTTCTTCAGTCATATAGTCCCAAAGAAACACACAGAGGTCTACATTAATCATAAACTGGTTGGCCTATTAGCTCAGGCTTTTTATTAACTCTTATAACTTATCCCAGTCCATAATTCTTGTCTGTGTTAGTCACGTGGCTTAGTACCTTTTTCAGTGAGGCAGTCACACCTTGCTTGCTCTGTGTCTGGCTTCCTCTCTATCTGGGTAACAACTACTGACTGAAACTTTCTTCTTCTCATAATTATTATTGTCATGCCTCTACTTCCTGCCTGGTCACTTTCACCCTACCTATATTTTCTGCCTGGCTCCTGGCCAATCAGCAAACAAACAAAATTCAACCCCTCCCTCAACCAACAGACAACCCGGAGTTCTTTTTCGATGACCTTAAAAATCCTGTGGCTTATAGATTCTGCTCCTGACCTCAGAGCTATTACAGTGTTCCATTTGCCAACCCTGCAAAGGGTCCCTTTCTAGGTGAGGGTTCTAGCACACCTTAGGCTAGGTGCGACTTTGTTGGAGTAGGCGTGGCCTTGTGGGATGAAGTGTATCACTGCCAAGGTGGACTTTGAGGTCTCATCTATGCTCAAGCCACGCCCAGTGAAACAGAGCACTTCCAGTTGCTTACAAGATGTGGAACTCTCAGCTCCTTCTCCAGCACCACGTCTGCCTGTGTGCGGCATGTCCCACCATGATGATAATGGACTGAACCTCTGAACTGTAAGCAAGCTACCACAATGAAATGTTTTCTTTGTAAGAGTTGCCATGGTCATGATGGTCATGGTGACACTTCACAGCAATAGAAACCCTAACTAAGACAGTAATGGAAAACTCTACAGACAGGAGGGACAGCATGTGTAAAACACAGAGGCGAGAAGTATGTGGTTAATTTTCGTCCTGATCTTTGGATGCCGGTCTTCCTAAGTTTCTCTGCAAATACATTCACAAAGCATGTCTTAGGGTGAGTTAGCTCTGCAGATGGCTCAGCTTATCTCTTAGGTCTTCATTTCTAACTGTTTGGATTCTGAGGACAGTGCCTCTCTAAGCTGTTTCCTCAATTTCACGTAGTTGGATAATTGCTGAAATTGTTTATGTAATTACTTCTGGGAGATTGATTGCTCATGCATTTAATCCCAGAACTCGGGAGACAGAGGCAAGTGGATCTCTGTGACTTCAAGGCCAGCATGGTCTACAGAGTGAGTTTCAGGACAGCCAGGACTACACAGAGAAACCTGTCTTGAAAACCAAACAAAATCACATGTATGTATGTATGTATGTATGTATGTATGTATGTATGTATGTATTTGTGTCCATGCATGTTTGAACATGTACCATGGTGCATATGTTCAGGTCATAGGACAACTTGTGGAAGTTGGTTCTCCCCTTCTACCAAGCGGGTCCTAGGGATCAAACTCAGGTTGTCAGGCTTGATGACAAGCCCTTGCTGCCTGCTATCTCCATGGTGCTGCTTGGTGCCTGTTTTCAGGACCCTGTTGACTGCTCTGGAGTTCTCTCCCTTTGTCTTAGTCCCTAGCCTGGGGCCAGTGCCATATGAATCCCACCCGAGCTTGTTTGCTGATTCTCCTTTATTGATTAAATTAGACTGTAAGTAGAAAGCTGAATTCTGTGCCTACATTTCTCTAGAAGAGAAACCTTACAATGAGTGTAACTTGGTCCAGGAACTGAATGACGTTCTTACATGTTTAATCCAAGACTCTCCCTGAGACCCGTTTTAGGGGTCTCTAGAGGAGCAGGACCAATGGGGTGAATATATGTTACGGAATTTCTTAAGTTAGCTTTAAAGCAGTAGCAACAGCAAAATCAAACCTGAGAACTGAGAACCAGGGTTACGTGGTCCTTGGGGTGAATGCCTCAGCAGTAGCTCCACGATGGCTACCTCTCTTTGGGGGGAAAAGAAGCATCCTAGGGATGGGAAACACATGGCTCCTGATGTGACCAGGACTCTTCCTCAGACTCAGATGTAGGAGGCAGTAGTTTGCAGTGATTAACTTGTTCTGCTTGAGGTCCCAGGGATCAAACCCAGGGCCTTGAACATGCTGTAGAAGCTTTCCATCTATTCCCATCTCTGCATGAAGTGCTTATGAGTATGGACATGGGGACTGAAGAGGATATCAGTGGTAAAGGGCTTGCCTAGCATGTGCAAGGCCCTAGGTTAGACCCCCCCCCAAGATCACAATGAAAGAAGAGTGTGCAAGAGTCTCAGTTAGGTTTCTAATGCTGTGATAAAACACCATAACCAAAAGCAACTTGGGACTGGGCATGATGGTGCACATTAATTCCAGCCCTTGGGAGGCAGAGTCAGGGGGAGTTCAAGGCCAACCTGGTCTACTTAAAGAGCTCCAGGACAGCCAGGACTACAGAAAGACCCTGTCTCAAAAAACAAAAAACAGTAACAAAGGCAACATGAGGAGGGAAGGTCTTGCATATCCTGAGTCCTAGACCGTTGAGGAAAAGCCAAGCTAGGAACTCAAGACAGGAGCGTGGAGTCAGGAACTGAAGCCGAGGCCGTGGAGGAATGCTCTTTTCTGACTCCCTTTCCATGACTTCCTCAGACCGATTTCTTATATAATTCAGGAATACCTATCCAGGGGATGGCATCACCCACAGTGGCCTGAACTCCCTCACATCAGACTTTAGGGGTCAATCTAGGGGACTGGAGAGATGGCTCCCCAGTTAAGAGTACTGGCTGTTCTTCCAGAAGACCCGAGTTCGATTCCCAGCAACCACATGGTAACTCACAACCATTTATAATAGAATCTGATGATTTCTTCTGGCTTGCAGGCAGACAAAGTTTAGATTTCTTTATTTTATTTTATTTTTGTTTTTTCGAGACAGGGTTTCTCTGAGGCTTTGGAGCCTGTCCTGGAACTAGCTCTTGTAGACCAGGCTGGCCTCAAACTCACAGAGATCTACCTGCCTGTTGCCTCCCGAGTGCTGGGATTAAAAGCGTGCGCCACCACCACTCGGCCTGAGTTTGGATTTCTAGCATCTGTTTAAAAAGCCAGTTGTGGCATGTGTCTGTCTGGGATCCCAGCTCACCGTGGGGGATGGGAGACAGGCAGAGTCCTGGAGCACACTTGGCCAGTCAGCATGGCTCAACAGCATGCTTCTGCTTCAGTGAGAGACTCTGCCTCAAAAGCTGGAGTGAGGAGCAGCTGAGAGAGACATCCACCATCAACGCTGGCCTCTGCTTGTGCGTGCACACGTGTGGCTATGTAGACATACCATGCACA
>NC_022009.1:13571082-13594921 GCF_000317375.1 Microtus ochrogaster | reverse complement strand
TGGCTATGTAGACATACCATGCACACGTGTGGCTATGTAGACATACCATGCACATGTGTGAATATGTAGACATACCATGCACACGTGTAAATATGTACGTGTGACTATGTAGACATACCACATATACTACAGTATAATTTCCCAGATTGTGCTGTTCCAGGGTCTACACCCTTTCTAAATCCATGTGGTTTTTTTTTAATTCAATCTGAATTTAATTTTTTCAGATTTAGTTTATGTGTTTGTGTGTTTTGACTGCGTGCATATCTGTATACCGTGTCCCTGGTGCCTGAAGAGGTCAAGAAGAGGGCATTGGATCCCCTGGAACTAGAGTTCAAGGTGGTTGTGAGCTGCCACGTGGGAGCTGGAAATTTAATTTTTATTGATACAGTTTAATCCTATTCCCTCCCACTTTATGTCTGAAGATTGCTCATGTCCCAAGCTGTAGGGACCGACAGGAGACCTCGCTTTTCCTAAGAGACTGTAACCACACCAGGTGTGTGGAATCCTGTCTTTCTCAATATTCCCCCATCCCCCCAGAAGGCTCCAACCAGCCTGCACACACCAATCTGGTTAGGAAGGGATCTTCCCTTTGGGGTGATGATGGCTTTGCTTCCAGTGATCTTCCCGAGGGTCCGCACTGCTAGAGCTGGAGAGAAGGGAAATGCTGTCCAGCCCCTGTGGCCGACTCTCTTGGCTTTTCTTTCCCAGGACATAATCCCATCAACCCAGTAGGACTTTATTGTTCACATTCTCTGTGTTCCCAAGCTCTAATGTTCCTCCTGGTCGGTGTGGTGACATCACAGCAGCAGAGCTTTAGTCTGGATGTGTCTTAGGCATGGTGTCATCATTTTGGCAACACTCATGCCACTGAATACCATCTGTGCTACTTCCTGCTTGCTGGAACAAGAAGAATGACAACCATCCAAACTACACTCAGCAACATGGTCTTGCATTCATGCATTGGTCATTTATTGAGTGCCTATTACATGCTGCCCCCCCATCTCGTTCATTGGGACCTGGGGCCTCCTGTCCTATGACTAGTGTTCCCTTGACCCTGATATCGAGAGAAGGGATTGTTAAATGTGAAGAACAGCTTGTTAACCGAGACTGGGAGGAAATGGAAGCGTCTGCAGCTGCCAACAGTGTAATTGATGCATCTTAAGTAGGAAGTTTAAACATATTTTAATGGTTATATATGAGCCTGACTGCTATTTTCATTTTAATTAGAGGGAAGGCAGCAGCATGCAGCCTGTTAACGTATCATAGGAGAGTCCACGGGGATGGGGCTATTTGTTTAAAAGTGAACACAATTTCTCCAGAAGCTAAAAATAGAATCACCATATGATCTAACAATCCCACTTCTGAGCATTTATCCAAAAGATTTAAAAGCGAGATCTTAAGGAGATACTTACACACCCGTGTTTATGGTAGGATTATTTCTAGCTGCTGACATGACCCAATTGTCCAAGGATGGATAAACGGAGAAGCCAAACGGAATATATACTTGCAAACAAATATTATTCAACCTCAAAAGGAAACAGAAGTTTGGATTAGTCTTATCTATATGATGAGATCCCGTATCCAAAACAAACAAACACACGGAAAGAGGAAGTCCTGTCTTTGGATATAATACGGATGAAACTTGAGGCAAACTGAATGAAAACTGCCACTTACAAGGAGACAATACTGTATGGTTCCATCGTAGTCATTATCCTGGAAACAAAATAGAGAGCTGGTCTCCAGGGTGGGGCCGGGCAGGTACGGGGAGTTATATTTAATGGTATGGAGGTTCAGGTTTGTAAAATAAATATGATCTGATTCACAATGTGATTGACATGGTCATCAATATTAACTTAAAAATGACAAATGTCGCTAGGCAATGGTGGCGCATGCCTTTAATCCCAGAACTCGAGAGGCAGAGGCAGGCGGATCTCTGTGAGTTTGAGACCAGCCTGGTCTACAGAGCTAGTTCCAGGACAGGCTCCAAAGCCACAGCGAAACCCTGTCTCGAAAAACTAAAAAAAAAAAATAAAAATAAAAAAATGACAAATGTCCTACGCTTAGGTGGTAGATGCATGAAGGTCAGAAGTTGGAGACCAACTGCAGCTATGTAGCAAAGCAGAGGCTAGCTTGGGAGCTGCTGAAAAGAAGAGCGTTAGCCAGGCGGTGGTAGCGCACACCTTTAATACCAGCACTCAGGAGGCAGAGGCAGGCGGATCTCTGTGAGTTGTTTTAGTATTGTTTAAACTATTATTAATGAAATTTACTCATTTATTTTACATCCTGACCGCCATTTCCTTTCCTTCCTGTCCTCCTATTCCCTTCCCCCACCTCCCCTGGATCTCTGAGTTTGAGGTCAGCCTGCTCTATAGAGTGAGTTACAGACCATGTCTAGAAAAAAAAAAAGGAAGAAGAAGAAGGAGGAGGAGGAGGAGGAGGAGGAGGAGGAGGAAGAAGAGGAGGAGGAGGAGCAGGAGGAGGAGGAGGAGGAGAGAAAGTGAGAAAGAAAGAAAGAAAGAAAGAAAGAAAAAGAAAAAGAGGTTAAGGTGCTCAATTTTATATGCATTTAAATATGCATTTAAAAACCTTTCTTTGTTTACAATTCTGGAGCCTTAATTAGAGCTTTGCAAATGCTATTAAGTGCTCTGTCACCGAGTCACGTTCACTGGTCTATGTGCATTTTGAGATTATGCTACAGGGCTGAGGACGTGGCTCAGTTGCTAGAGTGCTTGCCTACACACACAAAGCCCTGGGTTTGACCCAGCAGGGATAAACTGGTCCCAGTGGTGCACACCTGTAATCGCAGCTCTCCAAAGGGGAGGGTCAGAAGTTTGAGGTCAGCATTGGCTACATAGTCTATTGTATGACATCAGCCTTGCATATGTTAGACCTGTCTCCAAAAAGTAAAGATAATCATGGAAGCGGGTGTGTTTATTCTAGAAAGGGTGGTGAACGGGGTCGACCAGGAGGTCAAGCTGCCAGTCTGACACTCAATTTCTACCTGTGTTATCTGCATTGAACCTCCAAGGCTTCCGTCCTGACTGACGACATAGAGATCATGCCATCTATTGCGGAGTTACAGGAAGTGACGTGTGTGTAAGTCTGGAGACAGTAAAAACGTTCCCATGGAGGATCCATTGCTAGTGAGGAGGATGAGCTTCTTGTTCACAGATGAACAGACTGTGCTGCTGTGTGTCTGGCTGCACTGTGCCTTTTATTTTTAAAATTTTCTTCATTTACTCTTTTATTAAAGTGCATGAGTGTTTGCCTACCTACATGTCTGTATACCGTGTGCGTGCATGGAGGCCAGAAGTAGGCACTGGATCCTTTAGAACTGGAATTACAAACACTGTGTGGGGGCTGGGAATCGAACCCAGGGCCTCTGTAAGAGGAACAGGTGTTCCAACCACTGAGCCATCTCTCCAGCCCCTGCACCGGGTTCTTAAGCTGTTGAGACACCAGCACCAGCATTTGTTCATTTGTCTTCCCTACTTTCTCAGTCTGAGAGCTACAGACACCGAGAGCAGTGAGCCTGCTGTGGCTGCTGCTCTTCTTCCTACCTTTTGCTTTTCTGAACCTCTCTCTACATCAGGTTGGAAGGATTCAGAGTTTTGACAGGAGGGAACATCATAAATGAACAAATGTTTCTTAGCAAAAAAAAAAAAACTCAATAAAGAAAGCTTAGGGTCCAGGGAAGAGATACAAGCCCATTTTGCATGGAGATCTTGAAGTACGAGGCAAGCTGGATGCCAGCAGCCGAGCCTGTGGAACTTCATACAGTAAGAAGTTCAAGATATAAAAAGTGCATTAGGCTAGGTGGTGGTGGTGGTGCTCGCCTTTAATCCCAGAACTTGGGAGGCAGAGTCAGGTGGATCTCTGTGAGTCGGAGGCCAGCCTGGTCTATAAAAGCTAGTTAAAATCATTGTATAAGTATAGTAGAACCTCAGTGAATTATTGAGGTGAATTCCATAAAATGACATGAAATTCAGCTAGACGACGAACCGTCGGGTGAGAAAGAGAAGACTGACAAGTGTGCAGCGAAGGACCCACTTTATCAGCGATTGGCAGTGTGACAACTGCTTATTTGTAAAATAGTCTAGGTCCTTAGCACACAGTACACAACGCGCTCCAAAATTAACAATGCACATTAGAATTTAGTGAAAAAATAAATTAGAAAATAATGTCTACTTTCTGTGTGGAAACTTTTTTTTTTAGCAATAGACTTTTGTGCATCAGGCCTGGAGAGAAGGCTCAGTGGTTAAGAAAAGATACTGCTCTTGCAGAGGATCTGAGATCTGTCCCCCGCACCTGCATCTGGTCGCTCCCATCACTTGTAACCCCAGTTACAGGGCCTACTATCCTCTTCTGGCCTCCATGGTTACCTGTATGTAGATGATACACATAAACCCATGCAGGAACATACACATTACACAAATAAAAATAAAGAAATCCTTAAAAAAGAATCTCATGTAACCAGTCAGTGGTGGTGCATGCCACCATAATCCATAATTCCAGCTCTTGGGAGACAGAGGTAAATGTATCTCTGTGAGTTCAAAGCCAGCCTAGTCTATAAAGCTAGTTCCAGAACAGTCAGGGCTGCACAGAGAAACTGTGTCTAGAAAAGCCAAATAGCAACAATAAAAAAAAAACCTAAAGAAACATGTATCATTCATTGATCATATATCATCGGTGGGATTATGATTGGTGTCATCATTTATGAAAACAACTCTTGCCTGCTTGCCTGCTTCTTTTAGAAACATACTCTAGAGGAAGTTCAGGACAAAAGAGATGAGTCCGGGAATGCTGATAGCCCCAAGTTCAGAAGTTTAGGATGCAAGAAATATCAGAGCCAGTGAAACAAGAGGCAAGTGAACTGCAGAATCTTTGCAAACCGGATACTAAGTAGCAGCGAGAGGAAAGACCTATTGTTCATGTTAGCATGGTTACATTAAAAACACAATGCTGAAAAAAAAAAAACCCAAAATAACTGGTGGTGGTGGCACACTCCTTTGATACCAGCACTCTGGAGACAGAGGCAGATGGATCTCTGTGAGTTTGGGCCTGCCTGGTCTACAGAGTGAGTTCCAGGACAAATTCCAAAGCTACACAAAAAAACCCTGTCTCAATAAACCAAACCAAACTAAAAACAAACCAAAACAAACAAAATGAAACAATGAAAACAACAGTGCTGGGGATTTGAGAGACCACTGGGAGGTTAAGAGCACTTTTCTTCTTAGAGAGAACCCATGTCCAGTTTCCAGCACACACATGGCAGCTCACAGTCTGTAACTCCAGTTCTTGAGAATCCAACGCTCTAAAACAAACCAAACAAATGAAATAATATTTACTGAAAGCCAAACATCTGAAGCTCACATAAAAGTTCCATGTTGTATATTTATTAAAATTGTGACACCTTGGGAATAGAAAAGAACCAGACCCAGATTTTGGTATCTGTGGCAAAGAGGGAATATGGGCGAAGGTTACATTGGAAGCATCGTCCATGTTTTCCGGGCTTTATTTCTAGAGCTATGTGGTGGGTATGTGGCTTCTGTTATTGTGACTCTCTGTAAGTCTAAGATGGCTTGTGAAAAAAGAAAAAAGCTGGGCAGTGTTGGCACACACCTTTAATCCCAGCACCCGGGAGGCAGAGGCAGACAGATCTCTGTGAGTTCAAGACCAGCCTGGTCTACAAGAGCTAGTTCAGGACAGGCTCCAAAGCTATAGAGAAACCCTGTCTCGAAAAACTAAAAATAAATAAATAAATAAAAGGATAAAAAAAGAAAAGAAAAATATATAAGTATTAACCTTTATAAAAATTAAAACAACATTTAAATATGAAATCTAATTTCTGCCACTAACATCCCCAACCCATGCGGAAAGCTATTCTCTAGTAGTAATTCCGTGTCTTTCCATCTACCCAGAGCCCTTTCCACGTATTTACGTTTCCTCCTAGCATCTAGGTTTGTTTTATAAATGTGTTTATTTATTTTATACACATTTATACCAACGAGAGACCACTCTACCCATCATTCTGAGCAGCCTTTTTCCACTTGCTATCTAGACATTTCTCCATATGACAGAGAGTGCCTTCTATGTAATGGCTGCACCCCCTCCCACAGCAGGGCTGAACTATGATCTCACTAGCGTTCAGCTAATACCTACTTAAATTGTTTCCACTTGCCATTAAAATTCGACAATGAATGTCCCTGGTGAACCTTAAAAGTATTTTTGTATGAAAGATTTCCAGAGGGATGAATTTCAAGAGAAAGAGTTTTTGAGAATTTATGCTTCAAAATGAAAAACGTCCCAAAGGAAATAGAGTATATTCTTTTATGTGAAATTAATATATAAAATTCATGTACATAAATCACAACCGCACTAAAAGTGGAATCAGAAAAATGAGCAAAAAAGCACCAATAGTTTTCAAAAAAGGAAATATAAAAGACTAATAAACATATAGAAGATCTTTTGACTCTTCTACCTGTGTAACTAAAAATATTAGTAATTTCATATTTTTGGTCCATAAATTTAGACAGAATGAGAGATTGGGTAATGAGACTGGTAAGATGGCAGAACCTTATCAACAACTTAAAACATATTTTAGGCCATGAATTTTGCTGTAACTTTAATCTGAGGAAATAAAGACGCTGTAGACAACAGCTGGGTGCATGTCAGGGTTGTTCTATTTTCTCTTTCCCCCCCTAAAACACACTCGGGAATATCAGAAGGCCCCCCAACATTCCATCTGTACAGCTCCATACTGACTGAATCAAGCACGGGAGCCTGAAGATTCCAGTAGTAAGTTCAGCAGCGGATACACGGCAGATCTTACTGTGCTGCCTTGGGAAACACAGTTCTGCCTGAGAAGAATGACGCCCAGTCACCCCAAGGGACGAGGGAAAAGACCCGAGGGCTTGCACAGCCTGCTGCCAGTCCTTGCTTGGTCATAATTCTCACAACCTGCCGCGTTCTGCTTACACTGGCTCAAGGAAGTCTTGGCTGTGGTGAGAAACACCAAGTTCTACCATGTAGCTTCTTATCCCTTACAGAGGAAGGAGGAAATGAGCTTTCCTTTCCAGCACTGAAGGTCTACTTGGAGGAAGCAGCGTGGAGGGGAGGATTTGATCCTGGGGAGCACTTCGTAAAATGGAAACGAATGTCCCGTGTGACCCATTTTGCGTAGCTCCTAGTGCACAGTAAAGAGTCCTGTAGTGTTCATTTCAGCTACACATACACCCACTGAAATTGAAAGAGAACAGCATGACCCCAAGCCAAGAGGCTGCCACAAGTTTGTGAACCAGTCTATAGTTTTCTCAGAAAGAAAAATCCTGAATGTTTTTTTCTAATATGTGAAATTTGGATTTTAAAAGCGATGATGCCATAGACGTGTGAAAAGGCCATGACGACATGCAGGCATTCCCCAAGAGCCGGGGGGCATGCACTTAAGCGTTTGGGGCGAATACACGATGCATGACTGAATAAAATAATGAAAATTTAGCGCAGAAAGTTCTCTTGATTAAGTGTGTGGAGGGCTTGCCAAAATGTCCTGATCATCTCAGGATGGCAGTGACTCTTGAGGGTGACCTTTGGCCATTGCTTGCCTGTGAGACCACTGGCTGTTACCTAATTCTAACTTTTTTTCTTCTTCAAGGTCAAGATAACTGGCATTTTATGTTTCCAATGAGTCTCTCCCAGTGTTTGGTTTTCTTTTTTTTAATTGTGTGTGTGTGTGTGTGTGTGTGTGTGTGTGTAGGTGGACAACCAGCAGGGGTCAGTTCCTCCCCTCCGCCATGGATTCTGGGGATTGAACTCAGATCGCCAGGCTTTCACTGCAAGCTCTTCAACACTGGGCCAGCTCTCCAGCTACCAGTGCATGTTTTTAGAATTTCTTTTTTTTTTTTTAAATAAATACTTTATTCTTTCTGCCAGTGGGTTTTAAAAAAATGGGTCAGCAACCTTTCAAATCTGAGGATATATACTTTCTTCACTTAGAAATACCATCAAAAAGAACACTTTCAAATACTGTGACTACAGCTTCTACCTTTCTTTTCCAGGCTCTTTAAACCCTACTTCTCCAGAAAGCTTTCTGTTCAATAGAGGGAGGGTGTCTGTATCCGTGCTATGATCTTACTCCACCAGCCAAGAGTCTTTTCCACCAAAGATAGAACGTGTGTTCTCTGTGTTTTTAGAAAAAGGGATATCAAGAGAAGCAGCTGCGAAAGCGTCATGGTTTCTGGTTTCATTTTTCTTTTCCAAGACAGGATTTCTCTGAGTAGTCCTGGCTGTCCCAGAACTAGCTCTGTAGACCAGATTGGCTTTGAACTCAGAGAGCCACCTGCCTCTGCCTCCCAAGTGCTGAGATTAAAGGTGTGTGTCACCATTGCCTGGCAATCATGGTTCTGTATGTTCTACACAGCACCACGTTCAGAGCAGACTGTGCGGAGCCTAGGGAGAGGGAGGCAACAACATGGAAATTCTAGCACCTTTCTCCTACCCAAGCACTGAGTGGGTAGATGACCTTGGAAATGAAACAGGTTTTCTGCCTCTTGCTGCCTGCATCTGTAGGGCAGGACGCGGGTGCTTACACACATGAGATATTTTTAGGATTAGACAACTCAGTACATTCAAACTGTACTGCCGAGGTCACTGGCTCATAGTGTTCAAAGATTATGAAAGAGTTCATGTTGACATTGATGAGAGGTATGGCCCATCATTTCTACTTTCTTTCTGTTTTGATTCTCATATAGGATTTTTTGTTTTGTTTCATTTTGGTTTGGTTTCCTGACACTAGGTTTCTCTACATAACAGTCCTGGCTGTCCTGTGATGTGGGAATACCCCTCTGTATGCTATGAATATGTTTTATTACCATTGTTTAATAAAGAAGTTGATTTGGCCAATAGTCAGGCAGAATATAGCTAGGCGGGAAATCCAAGCAAAGATACAGGAAAAAAGAAGGTGGAGTCTGGAAGATGCCAGCAGCTGCTGGAGAAGCAAGATGTGAGGTAACAAGCCATGAGCCTCATGGTAAGATATAGAATAGAAACGGGTTAATTTAAATTGTAAGAGCTAGTTAATAATAAGCCTGAGCTTATTTTTAATTTTAATTAATATTATTAATTTGTAATTAATAGTAAGCCTCAGAGTGATTATTTGGGAACTGGTGAGCAGGAGAGAAACCTCCATTTACAGTCCTGGAACTCACTCTGTAGACTAGGTTAGCCTTGAACTCAGAGATCTGCCTACCTCTGCCTTCACTCCACTGAGTGCTGAGATTAAAAACATGTGTCACCACCACCCTGCCCTCATCTGGGATTTAAACTCTATATTTTAGTAGTCTTTCCTCTATAAGATGAAGAAAACATTGTTAACTTTCTCTTCAGTTACTTGGCACGTGTCATCTGCAAGTCAGAGACTATTTGATACAGTGTGAAAAAGTTTGACATTTGGAAGAACTGAGTTCTAGTTATGATTCTATTTATTAAGAACTGTCTGGCATTGGGAGACCTTCCTGAGTCTAAGCTTTTAAATGATAAAATGCCAAAGAATGTATCAATGGAGTTCAGTTAGTGGTGCCTATGAGGGTACACTAGCTATGCATGCTTGTGGTTACTATTACTAGTATCATTCAAGATTATATGAGTGATCCACTTGTAGTGGTGCATGCCTTTAATTCCAGCACTTGGGAGGCAGAGGTAGGCAGATTTCTGTGAGTCTGAAGTCAGCCTGGTTTACATATTGATATATAGTGAGACCCTGTCTCAAAAAACAACAACAAACACATTATATGCATTGTTTTTGTAGGTTTATTTTATGTGTACAAATTATGTTTATGAATGCATGTCTGTCACTACTTGTGTACTTGGTACCTACAGAGGCCAAAAGAAGGCATTGGATCCCCTGGAAACTGGAGAGAGGTGATTGTGAGCCACCATATGGGTACCAGGGATCAATCCTGGGTCTTCTGTAAGACTAGCAAGTACTTTTAATTACTGAGTCAACTGTAGCCCCAAGCCCATATTTTTAATATATCTGCTTTGAGCCTGAACTTGAAAAAATAATCTGAGTAAATTAGCCTTGATAAATTATACTATAAAAGAAGTCCTGGCAGGGTCGCTTAAACTGATTCCCTCAAGTCTAAGAATAGATTTCATCTAAATTATTGCACTTATTTCAACATGTATAACATCTTACAACTAAGGCTTAAAAGTAAAGAGAGGCTATGGTGGTTACCAATCTGGTTTGTGTCACTAGTCTGAATTCTTTTGGGAGTAACTCACAGAAACCTAACTCTAAAGTGACTTAAATCAGCAAGGGAATTTACTGATCTGTATTCCTGAAACGAACTTCAGCCTTTACTGGATCCAGCAGTTCTAAGGATAAAACACGTTTGTCAAGTTTCTTCCAAATGCTTGACTTCCTGTAAAGTAGTTCCTACTTAAGTCACTTCTATGGTTGATGATCACAACAGTTAAAAATCAAATGTCGAAGAAGATGCAATTGGCCCGAGTCATGTCCCCACATCCCCAGAGGGGATGAAGAGGGAAGCATTATGGTCAACAATTCCTCGAAGATCAAGGGACAGGAGGGAGGGTGTGGTCCTCCTAGGGATTGTAAGGTCAGGGAGGGAAGCAGATACCCATCACACTAAGGCTGGCTAGACAATCTCTAAAGGTCAGGCTATGCCTAGAAACCAGGGCCTTGGTTCTTCTTCTGAGACACAGTCTCTTTGTGTAGTTCAGTGTTGTGTGACTGTTTCCTTTGTGTTGAAGGTTCCCTTCTGGAGGGAAGAGAAAGGTTGGTCAGCCTCAGGAAGTAAATTAAACAGTTAAAGCCTAGAAAGTAAGTCAAACTCACTAGGCTCAGGAAACTCCTGGAAGTTAGGAGACTCACAAGCCCCTCCCCAAGGTTATAGCTGACAATTGTTGCGGAGAGGAGAGTTTCTGGCTGTCTGTGCTGTCTGCGGATTGTGCCGGTAGCTCCAAGGATGCTGTTGTGTGTTGTCTCCTGAGCTGGGGTGGGGTGTTTTGGCGATGTAGCTGCTTTTGAGTCAGCCAAGCTCTTGTGAACAGCCCCTCACTCATACTCCTGGAAGTAACCCCAATGAACTCACTGTTTTGCTACACCAGACTTGAGTGAAAACCAATTTAGACCTACATTTAATTTAACATCTTAAAATTGTCCTCAGGTTTGTTGAAAATACTACAGGAAAGATTAGAACATCTCAACATCATGTTTTGAAACTCATCTCAACTGTAGGCTGAGTGACCTGCGGAGTCTGGAGGCTTCAGCATTACTGTGGTGTTGGGATCTACCTCAGTGATCTTCTGATTTAGGACCGAGACCTCAGGGACAGAATTATCCCTCTTCCCTCTCCTGCAGCTGGATAGAGATACCTCTCCCAGGACTTGTCTGGATCCGCATCATCAGATGGGTGACAGCTTGCTAGCAGAGTTTCTCTCTAGAGATAATGGTGATCTTGGCACACATGCTGGATGGTATGAAAGTCATTAACCAGGCACCAGTAGTACTTTTTGATGGTGACCTGGGCTGCCTTCTTCACAGTCTTGGTGTGAATGTGGCCCATGATGGCAGGTTCCAGAAAAAGAACAGATTAATTTCCTTCTAAAAATGTTTTTATTAGCAGATATTAATTATACATAATGGATTTTATTATAACATTTTAATATATGTACATAATGTATTTAGATCCTATTCATACATAATCCCACCCTTACCCTCCTCTTCTCCTTCCATTCCTGCTGTACCTTTCTTTCCTAAAAGAGACGCTCTTCTCATTTCAAAAAAACCTTTTTTTTGTTTGTTTTTTTCTTCTTCTTATGCTGCTGCAGTGAGTTTCATTAGTGTTGTTGAAGGAGCAAGGCCACCTTCCCAGAGCCTATCCCACTAAAGAAAATGCCTCTTCCTTCCTCCAATTAATATAAATTATAAATTACCAGGAGTGCTGGGGCCCTATGCACCCCTCCTCCCAATCCATGATGGTGCAAACATCTTAAAGAGTGTAAGTGAACAAAGGCAGATGTTACATGGCTAATCACTTGACATGGCCATACGACACAATGAAAATGTAACTAGGAGACATGCATACAGTGCGTTCTGATCATACTCACCTAGCTCTACTTCGCACCCTCTATCCCTTTACCCCATTTTCATGCCTTTTTAATTGTGTTTATAACACCATAAGTCTGACTCTTGCTGCTCATATACTCATGGGTGTGGGGCCGATCAATGAAGCTTGGGTGACTTCCCAGGGGCTACACCCTTGAAGAGAACTGACTCTCCCTCCCCGGGAATTATTCCTTTGTCCAGTCCTGGTGCCCCACCTGGGGTAAATTCCTTCACCTCTCCCTGGAAAAAGCCACCCAGGATCTCAGGCTGGATTCAGACTCTCCCTCTGTAACACAAGCAGGCCTGTACTTCCCATTCTCCCACCTCAGCTTCCCAAGTGCTGGGATTACAGGTGTGTGCCACCATGCCCAGCCCCGTAGTACAGGTCTAGGAGTTACAGGAAGGAAGAGAGAAGCTGAGAGCAAAAAGAGTTTTAACCTCTTAGAAATGATGATTGGGATCAACTGATCTTTTTTTAAACAATTCAGAAATGCATAGATATTGTAAAATGCAGCCCTGCTGTTGCTAATGAATGCTCCCACACACGCTCTAACACTTAGCGTGGAAGTGCATGCCGCTGCTCTCCCAGCTCCTCACCCTCTTCCTGTCACAGGAGGTAGGCTAGAATAAAATTACAAAGGTCAGCAGGGGGAAAAACTTAACAGTTTCTAGATAGATAAAGAGTCTTAAAAAGGGAAAGGACGATTGTGGTAATAGTAATTATTGAACAGATAATATGCCAGGCACTGTAGTAAATACTCGTTTAAGTCTTAAGACTAAGCCCCGAGTTAAAACTGAGTCTGCTTATTTATTTTTAAGGAAACCAAGGCTGGGGCAAGCTGGATGATCGCTGACCCCAGAGTCTACGTTCTCATTATGCTCACTCTTAGGTGTGGCTTCAATATTATTTAATTGTACGAACTGACAATTTCACAAGCAAAAGTATTTCTTGGTATATTATTTTGTGGTTTAGTCTCTGTGAAATAAAGTATACTTGAAACTTGCTTTCTTTTTTTGTTTTCTCCTGAGTGTGTGAGTGTGTGTGTGTGTGTGTGTATAAGGCCAGAAGTCAACAGCAGGTCTTCTCTGGCATTTGCACCTTATCTTTAGAGACACAGCCTCACACTGGACCCTGTTCACCAGTTGGCTAGACTAGCTGGCCAGTGATGTCTGAGAATTCGCCCTTCTGCCCTTCCTGTGCTAGGGTGGCTCATGCACATGACCACACACAGATTTGTTGTTGTTGTTGTTTTAATTGTGGGCGCTGAGATCTGAACTCAGGTCTTATACTCTCAGGGCAGGCACTTTATGGACTGAGTCATGTCCCTAGCTCTTCTCCCCTTCTTCCCCTTTAGTGATAAAGCCTCTCCCTTCCTGAATCCATCACAGAAACTCAAAATAACTGGGCAAAGGTCCCGCGATAGGCGCTTCTATCTGTTTAGATTCCAGCCCAGCTGCTGAGTAGGGAACTAGAGCCCATCGCCATTTAAACCCCAGGCCATAATTAGCCACGTCAGCCGCACAGGAAGCCGTAAAAGAGCTCCAACCTTTCAAGTTCATCTGAAAATGTAACTGCAGTATTAAAATTATGACTCAAGGAAATGTCACCGCTGAAGGAGTTTCCTAGTGGATAAATGCAGCTCAAAGAAATACGACATCAGTTCCACAGGCAACAGTAGCTGTGTGGATTACTCCTGTCCCCGTCCTCCTAAGAGAGCAGCTGTTGTCACAGCTTTCCCAGGCTTCTCACCTCAGTCCATAACCAGCTCTGTGTACTCCTGCCTCCCACCCCCGGCAAATTCAGTTAGTTTATCTCTGAAGAGGATGCCTAATAGGTAATCAATCCCATGATGCTGCAGCTTGTCTTAGCACTCCTGTAGTTCACTAGGTAGCTACAGCTTGATACCGTGTCTTCCAGTCACGTGGTCAAGCTGCCAACACCCTCCTGATAAGCTCAGCTTTGGGATCTGCATAGTGAATGCTTTCATCTGGTAAAAATGAACTGAATTGTGTCACGTGATAATGGCCTCCCCACGGCTGTAAAGCTTTTCTTCTCATGCCTAGAATAGCAGTATCAAATTTTCTTTGTTCATGCACTCGCATCAGCACATTTTTGGGAGGACATATTCTAAATATATGTATTTGTTCATAAAACGGGCACATTAGCGTCATTATCTTATGAATCAGTCATAACACTTGTACATAGGATATATAGTTCACTGTTGCTGACAGTGGGACTCTTGTAAGGTTGTCTGCTTTGTGGGTTTAGTTTAATTAAACCTAGATAATGCACTAATTGAATCCAGCAAGCACAGGACGTCACAACAGGTAGAAGAGACCCTTTCTATTTTCCTCTGTGACGGGCACTCCCTGCTTTTCCCTGAGAGCGTCGATGTTGCTCTAGGCCAATGGTCCATTCCATGGAGTGCAGGGCCCATTCATTTTGTATATAAAATATTGAGCTTAATGCCTTTTAAATTTAAACATAGATGCCCTCATTATTTCTTCCTTCTGCATTGCAAGTGGATTGCCTTGCACTATCCTCGGAGTACACCCACTTCCCCTGGGATCTCTTTATGAAATTATTGGTCCAGAGAACAAACCTCATATAAGCAAGGATGCTTCCACATTAAAAAGACCTGCTCATTTCAGTTGCTCAGCTATTTTACAGAAAATGAAATGACTTTGAAATGGATTGTCTTTATAGACACCCATAATTTGCAAGCACAATCCTCACTCTACAAAATGTGAAATGTTCTAAGCAACAGCTGTGAGCATTTCAAACGTGCACTACTTTTGAACGGTTCAACTGTTGCCAAGGGAAATTGAGTTGGCTTCAAAATCTTCCTTCGATTTAATTTCGCATTTACCAATCAGACATTGAGGAAACAGGCTCTGCTTGGCTAGGATATTAAACATTTCTAAAGACCAAGGTATGGGAATAGAAGTTACTTGAAGGCAGGAGCTAGACAGGAATTCAGGAGTTCTATGTAAGTATGAAGCCTAGGATAATGAACTTTGTTAGAGAAAAACAAAATAAAACAAACAAAAAAAACCCCACCAAAAAACAAAACAAAACAAAAAAACCGGACACTCAGCCAGTCAGCGACTAATTGTCTGAAGTCAATAGGGGGAGCCTGCTTTCATTTAAGTTATCTTCCTGTGTTTCCCATTTCAGCTCAGGGCAGTAACATTCTTTTTCATAGTACAGAATTATTTTTCTACCCAAGTGGATAGAAGTTTGCAACAAATAACATAAACAAGAAACGCGAATGCATTGTTATCATTTGTGCATGTGATAGAGAGCTTTATATATTTATGTGTCGTCCCTAACTGTCCAGAACATGCGATGTAATACTGAGAGGGAAAACTAGCCTACAGGATGAAGCAGTCTAGTTTGAAAGGGAATATACGTATATGTAATAATATATACGAAATAATAAAAATACTAAAATTATAACAGAACGATAGGGGTTAGCTCCGGTTGATGGATTATGAGAATTATTAATTCTTCTGTATGTCCCTTTCCAGTTTTCCAAATTTTGAGCAACTGGTAGTTTGATGCTTGTAGTTAGTTATTAAGGTTTT
Organism: Microtus ochrogaster; assembly: GCF_000317375.1. Classification (NCBI taxonomy): domain Eukaryota; kingdom Metazoa; phylum Chordata; class Mammalia; order Rodentia; family Cricetidae; genus Microtus; species Microtus ochrogaster. Next base: position 13,579,206 of record NC_022009.1, on the reverse strand, counting down.
TTTTTCCCCCATAACAAATGTATGCAGCTTGCATTCAAATTGGCTGACAATCTAAGAATATCTTCTGGAAATGTACCATTTGGCCTAGGGTTCACCAACGATGCAAAACCACATATGTAAGAAGTATTTTAATACTCGTTCTAGATAGAGGTAAGTCATCTCTATAAACTCAAGGCTCAAACTGTCAATTAAAATCTGTCAAGTTGGGGGCTGGGTATTTCGGAGCCCAGAAACAGCGAATGCGGGTAATCTGAATGCGAGGCTGCAGTCTGGTGACAGCGCTCCCATCTGCAGAAGCAACCGGAGCGCTGGCCTCTACCGAGAACGGCAGGAGAATCAAGGAGCTGATAATCAGAACGGATTTTTTGGGGGGTGGGGTGGCTAAGAGACCACGTGAGAGACCGACCCGTGGCCAGGCCTCCCCCTGAATGAGCGCAGGGCACTGGGGTGTTTTCGGCCGGCTTCCAGCTCCGCGGCGACACGAGTGGCACAGGGGAGCGCGGGGTCCGGGCCGAGTGGGGCTCTGCGGGCTGAACCGTGAGGCACCGGGGCTGCCGCACTGGGGCCCTAGGAACCCCCAGTGAAGACGCTTGCCGTCCACAGGGTCCCGCCGTGCGGAAGCTCCAGCTCTGGGACGCGCCCGTGGCGCTCCTCTCAGGCCCAGCAGACGCCGCAGTTGCCCAGTTCAGACGCCCTGGCGGAAGCGGCGGCCGAGCCGCCCGAGCTCGCGGCTGCATCCGGGTCTCCGGCGCCTCGCCCAATCGAGGGCCCCGTCTCTTCACACCCCTCCTGTTTCTCCGCCCCTCCTCGCGCCGCCAATCCCCGATCAGATCTCAGCCGAACATGCTGGCCGGGGAGTGAAGGCGCTCGCGGACCAATGAGGTCTCGCTTCCCGTTTGAAGTCTCCAGTGGGCGGGTGTCGGAGGCGGGCTCTGCCAGCCAGGAGGTTCGGTTGCGCGTGTGCCATGGACTCAGCCGCCCGGTGATATTGACAATAGGAGAGAGAAAGGGGCACTGACGGGGACCCTGCGCGGGTAGCGAACGGCGGCTCTGGCAGCGGCGGCTCCGGCGGCTCCAGCTTCCTCCTTCCGACTCCCGCGCTCGCTGCCGCTGCAGATCCAGGCTTCCTCCCTCCTCCCCCTCCCCGCGTCGCCGCCGCCGCCGGGTCCGGTGCAACGAGCAGAGGCGCCGCCCGCCGGGAATGTGAACGAAGAGCCGCCGGCCGAGCCGCAACCGGGTCGGTGCCGATTTGATGGGACGGGCCCGCGGGGGAGGCTCGTGAGGCCGCCGCTGCCACTGCCGGAGCGCTGAGGTTTGGGGCCAGTCGAGAGGCCTAGAAGCACCGCCGCCACCGCGGAACCGGAGGGACGTCGCCCCGGACTGCCGTAGCCCGGGGCTCTCCGCCGCTGCCCGGACCTCCCCCTGTGCGTCCCGGGCCCCCGCCCGCCCCCGCCGCGGCCCCTAGCCTGCCGCCCTCCCGGTGCAGCCACAGATCATCTTCGATTCTTCCCCAGGAGCTTCAAGGTAACTTCAGCTCCCGGTCCCGTGGCTTGCCTCTCGGGGAGCCTGCGGAGCGGCGGGTTCGGGAAGGCCAGGCCCGGGCGGCCGAGGGGTGCGGCGGGGTGGGGTGCGCGGGAGCAAGCGCCCGGCCCACTTGTCTGATCTACCTGCAGAGGCTTCGGAGGCCACCACCTCTCTTCCACTCTGTCTTCCCGGCTCCTTTCCCTGCGGCTTCTGAGGCGTTTTCTTGCCCCCCTCCCTTTATCCACTGGCGGGGGCGGGGGGGGGAGCAGCGAGGAAGATTCTGTGGCCGCGCAGCTTCTCCAGGGCTTGGGGTTTACGTGAACACACCTACAGACAAACAGGCCACTTCCCTGATCCCTTCCTTCCCCTTGGAAAAGCCCCGGTTGCCTGCTGTGCCTGCTGTTTAGAGAATGCTAAAGCTGAGGGCGCAGTGGCCCAGGTGAAACCTGTTTCCTTTCCGCCCCCCTGTTATCATCAGTTCTGCAATGCTTTGGAGTTGTGGAGATCCTTGACATTCATTCCGAGCTGCGTGCATAAGAGGCAAACGATTAAAAAGAAAGCTACCATCGTTAAAGATAAGGGAAGAGAGAGACAGGATGGATGATGGAGGAACGAGGTTTGCAGAAATCCTGTGTTCCTGGGATTAGAATGAAATCTAAATAATCACATGCGAGATCGCAATACACGCCCCTAAATTTACAACTGTAACAGTGTGATGTGGGACTTCTTGCTGATGGTGATCATTATATCTGAAAGTAATCTGACATTTTTCGGCAGTATTTATAATTTACAGTTCCTTTTTTTTTTTACCTGTCACGTTACATTTAAGGTCAAATTAGATAGCAAAATAGATAACAAAGCAAAATAACTTTCTAATGAAAAAAGCCAAGCAGTCTTCAAAATTCCAAACGAAACCTTAATATTGCACCCCTCCCCCCTAGGTTTATGTTGTTTTTATTGGATCCAGGTAATCCACGTGACTGTTTGGCCTTACAAATTGGGGAGACAACGATCTTACTCTTTGGGAAGTTAGAAAGGCACTTGTCTTAGGTGTTGGTGTGACAGCTGAGTGATTGCGTTTTAGCACTTGAGTGTATGCGTTCTGTCTATCCCGTCTGCCATTAATCTTTCATGGAGCCTCAGTGCCACCTGGATGATGACATCTGTTTAGTTTGGTGGATGAGGCTGAGCTTAATGCTTGGGACTTTTAGCATCTATCCTTTTGAATACTTTCAGAAGATTAGAAAAGATTGCAGAAAGCTGTTTTGGGAGTTCCTTCGGTTTGATGGAACTGAACAATATTTAACTTAAGCTCAGCTTCATCTTGGAGGGCTGCGAAGTTATGTTTTCAGTTCAACTTGGGTGCTAGATTTTATCATAGTTTTGTTTATTAAACTTGAATAACTTAAGATGGATTCATTTAAAAAAACTTCTTTGAAATAATTTTAATTATGCCTCTTGTGTGTTCTCTTTCAAGTAGTCTGTCCTCATTTGCAGTGTGGTAGCTCATAATAGCAATCACAGCACACTGTACTGAAAGTCCTGTTTAGGCACTGTCAGTAATTGTGCATTCCACCTTGCTGTCAGATGCTATCAGTTTTTTCTCCTTTTCTTTTCTTTTCCTTTCTTTCTTTCTTTTCTTTCTTTCTTTCTTTTGAAGAGAAAATTTCCTCTCACACTGTGTGTCCCAGGTTGGCCTCAAACTTGCTATGTGTAGCCTAGGCTGGTCTTGAACTCATAACCCTTCCTGCCTTAATCTCTTTGGGTGTTGGGATTACTGGCTACATACCTCGCTTCATTTGTGTAGATTCTTGAAATGCAGAAAGGGTTTTAGCTCATTCATAATATTAAATATGTTGGGAAAATGTTTCAGTGGACGTTTTTCCAGCTTCCGAATAGCTTCAAAATTACTTCAGGAATCCCAAGATGGGAAGAGCTGTGCAGACAATACAGACACTTGGAGTCTGGCTAATGTCTTCTTAATGACTAGAATGGAGCAGTGATGTGTTAGAGCTCTGATTTTGTTTAATGGCAGTCATGCTACTTTTTATATTTTTCTCCTTGACAAGACTTTTCTTAATTGATTTTTTTGGGTACATATTCTCATTTTCATGAATATTGTATATGGGAATTTTAGAACATGTACAACATGAATACTCTGACCTTGGGACCATGTTCACGTCAGTTCTCTCTCTTCAGTAGGGATATGTCCTCAGCACCAACTACTCCTCCATCAGTGGATAAAGTAGACGGATTTTCTCGGAAGTCCGTCAGAAAAGCCAGACAGAAGAGGTCGCAGAGCTCCTCACAGTTTAGATCTCAAGGCAAGCCCATTGAGCTCACACCTCTGCCGCTGCTGAAAGGTAAGGCCCCTGAGCAGGTGACAGCTCCACTCTCCTGCTTGGTCAGTGTCTGCAGAGCGATTCCTATCTGCTAACCTCAGGCGTGTAGCTTGGAGGGTTAACGGGTTTCAGACCCACAGTTCCTGGGATGGGATTAAGGCTACCTGCTTTTCCTTTTTAAAGGGCTCATCCAAAGAGACTTATCATGCTGTAAGTGAATTTCTCCAGTTGATACGCTGGAAAACGAAATGGCAGAAATGTCTGCTGTTTTTTTCTCCCAACATTGTGTGTGTGTGTGTGTGTGTGTGCTTGCATATTATGCACACGTGGAGGTCACAGGACAGTTTGTGGGAGTTGGTTCTCTCTTTCCACCATGTGGGTTTTAGGGATTGAACTCAAGTGGTTCCATCTGGCATCAAGCACCTTTATCTGCTCAACTGTCTCATTGGTCCCATCTATGTTTTTAAATTCTTGATTTACTTATTGACATCTGTTAATTACACTGTCTTGGTGGAAAGTAGACCCCATTAAAAGAGGTAGTAAATATTGAATTTTAAAGATCCAGGAAGTAGAAATTATAGGTAATAACATTCACTTAAAATTTTATCTATCTATCTATCTATCTATCTATCTATCTATCTATCTATCTATCTATCTATCTATTTATTTATGGTTTTCGATGCAGGGTTTCTCTGTAGCTTTGGAGCCTGTCCTGGAACTAGCTCTTGTAGACCAGGTTGGCCTCGAACTCACAAAGATCTGCCTCCCTCTATCCCCACCCCCACCAGATTAAAGGTGTCACCACCACTGCCTGGTTCGCATTTGCATGTAAGAGGCATGTATGAGAAAAATATTGACACGTATTTTATTTTATTCTCGCTCCCTCCCTTTTTGAGCACGCCCAGTTAAAATAGACATAGGTGTTCCATTAATCACCCTTGGGATTAAAAGTGTGCACTACCAGGCCCAGCTCATTAACCATTTTTAAAGTTTCAGTTCAGTGGCAGGAAATACATTTCCATTGTGTGTATCACAACCATCCACCTACCACTTTTTCATGTTCTCTGTACCGTTTTCCCCTGTCAGCCCCTCATAACTTCCGTTCCTCTCTGTGCCTCTGTGAGGGTCAGTATTTGCCCTTTTGTGCATGGTTTATTTCACTTAGCATGATGTTGGTTCATGCATGTTGTAGCATCTTCCAGTGATTTGCTCTTTTCTCAGGCTGAGCAGTATTTCAGTGTATATGTGCATGCAGCAATGCTGTTCCTTATTTCTTCAGTCATCTTAGCTGTTAACACGATGTGGGGTCAGGGTCTAGCAAGGGTTTCCTGTGTAGGCCTCTGTGTCTCTGGGAAAGAGCAGCGAGGGTAGAGGAAGTGCAGAATTGAGGAGTGTGTGTTCTTGGGCTTTGCAGGGACTGTGAGATGCTGAACTGACGCCTGCTCTACTCACAGCAGATCGTCTGATTTTTTTTTTGCCTTATGTTCTTACCAATTTGTGGGAAGTAATTTACAGAATAGAAAGAACATACAGGAAGAATTTCCTTTCTAGGATTTTTTTTTATGGAATTATTTTAGGAAAACCCAGAATAAACCCAAATGAACTAACTGTACATAAATGCTAAAGAATCGATATGGACTTAATTTTCTATAGCATTTCCCTGACTAACTCAGGCTTGTGTGAATACAATATGTACTGTGATCAGATTTTGTTAATATTCTTTTTTGTTTTTAAGATGTATTTTTGATCATATGTGTTAGTGTTTTGCCTGAATGAATATTCGAGTGTGTACCACGTGGGAGGTCTGACTACTTGGAAAATTGTAACAGAAAATGAAGAGAAAGTTTCTGTTTTGTGTCTTTTGTTATAGTTGTGTCCTTGGTGTTATTTTTTTGTACGAAGCAACAGTCGTAAGTGGTCCTGTGCACATATACAGTGGCCCACCTTTTCTTCAGCTATCTCTATGAAAATGATATGCTGACCTTTACACATACACATTTTTGGATTTTCTCTATTTTGTTATCAAAAGTGTTTTTGGAACCATAAGGACCCATCTTACTGATAAGGAAACTCCCGTAGAAGTTCAGTGCTTATGTATTTATCTCTCTGTGTGTGTTTATGTTTATCTGCTTATCTATATATATTTATTTAAATATTTGTTTGTTTATTATGTATACAATATTCTGTCTGTGTGTATGCCTGCAAGCCAGAAGAGGGCACCAGACCTCATTACAGATGGTTGTGAACCACCATGTGGTTGCTGGGAATTGAACTCAGGACCTCTGGAAGAGCAGTCAGTGCTCTTAACCTCTGAGCCATCTCTCCAGCCCCTGCTTATCTATATTAAAGTCAAGATTTGAATGACATCACTGGTAGCACATGGCTGTGACAGCAGCACTGTGAGTTTAAGGGTAGCCTGGCCTTCACAGCGAGACCTTGCTTCAAAGAAACTAGAGAAGCACAGAAGCCTCCCCACAGCGCTGTGGATGCTCTTTGGACCTGCCCCAGTTCAGAGAGCCCTTGACAGTTATCCCGGTTGGCGAACTCAGCCCTTAGTCAAATAGGGAGCAGAGGTAGCGCCTGCTTTGTGGTTCTTGCCCCTCACCCTGTCCTTTTCACGCCTTTATTTCCTTATTCCTTCTTAGACGATTGTACAAGATTAGAGTTGAGTGAAAGAGTTTTGAAAAACTCTACCTCTTTGAAGATGGGATTATAATGAAGGTGGTGTCATTATTTCTGTCTCCATAGTTTTTTAGATTATTTTGTAGATACTTCAGACATTCAAGAACGATGGTGACTGGAGGGAGGCACCATTCAACCAAAAGAATTCTTTGTCTCTTTGTGGTAAAATTCTTTCTAATGAAAATGCCTCTTAAATTTTGTGGTACTGGGAGAGAACCCAGGGCCTTATGTGTGCCGGCCAAGTTCTGTGTCACTGAGCTGTCTCCCAGCTTCCTTTCCTTTTTTATGTATTTATGTGTGCGGGTGTTTTGGCCTGCAGTGTTGTCTGTGGACCATGTGTGTGCAGTGCCCATAGAAGCCGGAAGAAGGCGTTGGATCCTCTTGGACTGGAGTTATAGATGGTTGTGAGCTACCATGTGGGTGCGGAGAATAGAACTCTGGTCCTTTGGAAGAGCCATTCCCTTAAGTGCTGAACAATCTCTCCAGCCCCTAAAAACACTTTATTTCTGTGCATGAGTACCTATAAGTGTCTCTCTGTGTGTGTTTGTGTGTCTGGGAGCGTGTGTAGGTTAGATGACTCTCTTCTTTATATCTTTAGTCCAGAGCTCCCTGACTTGACTGTCTAGCTTTTTTCAGGGATCCCAGTCGGCTTCCTGGGAGCTGGCATGGGCCACATGCTTGCCTGGCTTTTGTGTGGGTGCTGTAATCCTGCAAGTGACTTACTCACTGAGCCATCTCTCTAGCCCCTAAAACCACTTAGACTTCAGTCCCAAAATGAAGCTTTGATTTTTATGTTTAGAGTAACAGTTTGTAAGAACTTCAGAATTACCATCAAGATCTAGTTTTGTGCCTTTGTAATGACTGGATTCTTTTATCTTCTACATCTACCTTGTGGAGTGTAGAGTAGGATGTGGAGTATAATTGCAGGTTTGTTCAGATATATTTGTGAAAAGAACAGTTTTTCATAGGGTTTGCATCTGATATTTTAGTGTTTCCATTGCACTTGTACATTGTACACAGTCCTGTGCAGGAGAAGCTGTGCTGGCCCGCAAGTGTTGGCTTGTCCACCAGTCGTATTATCTTGCACAAGGAGTTCCTTATAAGCCTTCTCTCCTGGCGTATGATGTGAGGATGGCACAGCTCTGGGCTGTGCCATGTTAGTGAGGGCCACTGTTATCTGAGTTGGAATTTAAGAAGACAGTGTGTGAGCAATATGCCAGTCCTAAGATGTTTTCTTTGCAAAAACTTGAAATTGAGTTTCTCAAAATGCTGAAATGAACTTAGTTTTGCAATTTTTTTTTTTTTTGACAGTTTCTCTGTAGCTTTGGAGCCTGTCCTGGAGCTAGCTCTTGTAGACCAGGCTGGCCTCTAACTCACAGAGATCCTCTGCCTCCCAAGTGCTGGGATTAAAGGCGTGTGCCACCACCGCCCAGCAGTTTTTCAATTTTAAACCTCTTTCAAGCCAAAAAATTCAGTTTGTGAATGTTTTCAATATATTGGATGTCTTTGGACTTTTCTCCTGTTACTGGCATCTTGTCATATTATTAAGAGCAAGTCTTTTTTTTTTTTTAAGATT
>NC_022009.1:13546150-13570982 GCF_000317375.1 Microtus ochrogaster | reverse complement strand
TGTGGCTTTGGAGCCTGTCCTGGAACTAGCTCTGTAGACCAGGCTGGTCTCGAACTCACAGAGATCCGCCTGCCTCTGCCTCCCGAGTGCTGGGTTATTAAAGGCGTGCACCACCATCGCCCGGCAAGATTCTGTTTTATGTGTTCATGCATATGTTTTATATGTGTATGAGCATGTGTGTACCATGGAGTATGTGTGCAGGTCAGGACAGTTTGTGGGGGTTGGTTCTCTCCTTCCCCCACAGGGTTGCATAGGTCATCAGGCTTGACAGCAAGCACCTTTACCTGCTCAGCTGTCTTGTCTCCCTCTTATCTGTTTTTAAGTGAAAGAATTTTGTAATACCTTCAGGTTCCCAAACAGATATCTGATATAAAACAAATTGAGAATCATTGATCGTTTGTATCATCAGTTGCATGTATTCTTTAGGTATTTACATTTGTGTATATATAAAAAAATAACTGAATTCTGCTTTGAGCTAAAGGAATATTTATAATCACTGGAGGATTATTTAGTAGTATTTTTCTTTTAGGGAAGAAATGATAAAAGATTTTGCTTAAAGTCAAGTGCCAAACTGTATTTTCAAGTGTTAAAGATTGTAACAGTTTATTTGCTTTTAGGTAAGAGTATTTTACTCTTCTAATTTTTTTAGATTTATTTTTAGTTATACGCATGCGTGTGTGTCTGTGAGTGTGTGTGCACAAGTGTCAGAGGCTGGAAGAGGGTGTTAGACTCCTGGAGCTGGAGTTTGAGACAGGAGCTACTCAGTGTGCGTACTGCGACATGAATTCAGGTCCTCTGCAAGAGCAAAAAGCACTCTTAACCACTGTCTCTCCAGCCCTGGGAACATTTTTTTTTTTTTAAATATATCCTAATTATTTACTTTGTGGCATAGAGACTTATCATACAGAGAAGTGGAAAAAAATAAGCGTTCAGAACTTGGAGCTTAAAAGTAGAGTGCTAGTTTGGGTCATACATTTCTGTGCTGTCTGAGAAGCACAGGCTAAATAGTCTATGCTTTAGATTTTGGATTTTGGAATGTTTGTATCTAGTTATCCCCTGAAGAAAGCAGTGATTAGAAGTATTGCCTCTGCTTCCCTTGCAGCTGAAAAATTGGAGTAAAAAACATTTGAAGTTTAGTTTTAGAAAAATCTAGTTGTAAACTTTCTTAGCTAGACATGGTGTCACACATCTTTAATCCTAGTGCTTTGGAAGCAGAGACAGGCAGATCTCTGAGCTTGAGGCCAGCCTAGTCTACAGAGAGAAACTCTGGCTTAAAAAGCAAACTAAACTGAAAGAACTTGAATTGGAGACATTCCAGGGTACTTAGAACCTTCTTCTCACCTCTCTGGAGAACTTGAATTGGAGACATTCTAGGGTACTTAGAACCTTCTTCTAACCTCTCTGGGCACTAGAAATGCACATGGTGCACATATACACATGCAAGTGAAACACTCATACATATAAATTAATATACACATGCAAGTGAAACAGTCATACATATAAATTAATATACACATGCAAGTGAAACACTCATACATATAAATTAATATACACATGCTAGTGAAACACTCATACATATAAATTAAAAAAAAACAACCAAACCCCCAAAAACTTAAGATCTCAACTTGGTCAGATAGGAAACAATGTGAAACCTTTGAAAGTGCTTTGAGGAAAAACCAGACTTCAGAAAGTTACTACTGAAAAGAGACTTATTTAGATGAAAATAACCAAAACCTTTTTCACTGTAGTTAGTGCAGATAGTTCTTGTCTGATCAATCTCCACAACGCAAGCACTGATACATTAACCTCTGTGCTTTTGTTCATTTCTTCTTACTGGAATTTCATGTTTGTTTTTCTTGCTGGATGACCAGATGGTAGAGGTGGTGATCCAACATTTATTCAGCCTTGCCTGTCTCAGCCTCCCAGGTGGGCATATTCTCAGTTGGCATGTTGTCTGTTTGCCATTGGTAGTTTAAGGTTATCAGAGTGTCTTCATTGGTAATTGGAAGTTGTGATGTGTTGACAGAGATTTTTGTCTCGCCTGGTCCCACATCTGTTCAGCCCCAAAGAAACACACAGAAGCCTCCATTAATCATAAACCGGCTTATTAGCTCAGGCTTCTTATTAATTAATTCTTACATCTGAAATTATCCCATTATTCTTGTCTATGTTAGCCACGTGGCTTGGTATCTTTTATCGGTGAGGCATTCTCATCTTGATTCCTCTGGCTTCCTTTGTGACAACCGCAGACTGAATCTGAACCTTTGCAGACAACTGCAGACTGAACCTTTCTTCTTCCCAGAATTCTCCTGTTCTTGTTGCTCCACCTCTGTTTTCTGCCTGGTTGCCTGCCTATACTTCTCCCTGCCTGACTACTGGCCAATCAGCATTTTATTAAACTAATACAACAGACAAATCTTTACAGGGTACAAGATCATTGACCCATAGCAGTGATGTATGGTTGTTGAGCAGCTGCTGACTTGGGGGTTTCATCTTGATTTTCCTTATCTTTTTCATTGCTACCTTCTCCAGGATGTCTTTGGCATAGAAGGCGCTGCAGGATTGTAGACCGTAGCTCCTATGCATATTCTGATTCTCTGAGCTATCTTGTTTTCCTGCACCCTGATTGTCAGTGTCCTCCATCAATTCTCCTTACACAGCAGGGCTGGGATCCCGTGCTAGAGAGCCATGGAGGGTGTCTCTGCCATGGTAAGGTGAGATTCTCCTCTCTTGGCAGAGACTTGGCCTTTGCAGGCTTCCTCACTCTTTGCTCGCACTTTCACCACTCTAGTAGGTGGAACCCTGTGTGTGCATGGATAGATTCTTTAGTGGCTTGTGCTGCAAGTATTCGAGGGCATGTAAGGTTGGGAGCATGGATACCCTATTCTCCCTCAGTGACATGAAACTCTCTCTTTCGTACATGGATACCCTATTCTCCCTCAGTGACATGAAACTCTCTCTTTCGTACGTCCCTGCTATTTTCTGGAGTTATTCTTGTAGACTGAAGCCTGGTATACATGTATCAAAAGCTCAAAAGGAAACTTTACCTTCATTCTGTTGATGAATGCTACATATCCTTAAAAATTTTTTTTTAAGTCCTGAAACCTTTTTGACCCTGATAGCAGGTGCTCCTTGTGCTGCTGTCTGTGGTGTCATGCTCCTTGTGAGCATTACTGAGGCCTGGGGCTGGTGGCTGCTAGGTTTTGGTCCTGTTGCTCACAGTGATGTCAATGGCTGGCTCTGAGAAGTGGCTGTGGTAAGGTTGTTCAGGACTCTCAGGTCTACCCTTGTTTCTAATGGAACACTTCCATTTCTCCAGAGTTATACTGCTAGCCTGCTGTTAACCATAAAGAGTTGAGTATCACATTTTTATGTGTTGTATGGGTTATATACTGTAAAAAAGAGACGGGAAGCATATGAGACCATAGCTAACTACGTGCTGTAATTAACCAGAGAGATAGACTACTCACTGGAGGTGCTACATAGCTTTAAGCAGATGCCGTCAGGTCTGGAGTTCTCAGCAGGCACAGTAGGAAGTGGGTATGAAATTATAGTAATGCAGTATGGACTGGCGCTAATTTTATGTAGTTAGGATTTAATAATGGGCTTTCTTTTCTCTCTCTCCTTAAGTTACTGGGTCGTACTATTCCAACTTTTATTTTTTTTATTCTGGCTGGTCTTGAAGTTGTGATCGATCCCTTTCAGCTTCTTCAGTATTGGGATTATGGGCATGCACTACTACATCTGATTTAAATATTTTATTTTTATGTGCCCTTACATTTCTCTAGTTGTGAGTGGCATCATGTACAATCTGTGTTTCTCTTTCTAAATTTTGATAAATGTTGACTTTTTATAAGGTTTATTTATATTTTAGAGATGGCTGTGAGCTGCCATGTGGGTGCTGGGAACTGAACCTGAGTCCTCTAGAAGAGCTCTTAACTGCTGAGCCATCTCTCCAGCTTTGAAACCTGTTTTTATTATTATTATCATTATTTATTATTACTATTACTATCCTGTTGGTTTGTTTTGTGAGACAGGGTTAAAGGTGTGTGCCACTGTGTCTGGGAGACCATTTTTAGTTGTAAAGGCTCAAACGTGAGTGCACACTGACATCTCTGAGCATGACTGCTATGTGACCTGGATGTTTCAGGTAGAAAGAGCAGCAGTATCTTCTGGCTAGATGAGGACGGTATCTCCAGCATGTCAGGCTTAGAGTGCTTTTACTGGTGCATGGCTTTGTGCTACTGAAGTGCAGGTGAAGGTACAAAGAAAGACTTCTGCGGTCTTTGGCTCCACCCTAGGCTGATCAGACTGCCAGACTTCCTTTATATGGCTTAAGGAGAACAGCATATCTGAGTGTTATGATGAACTTCCATAAAATTTACATTTTCATTTCATACTAGTTATTAACTTTATAGTACTTCTAACAGATCAGTATAATTTTTATATTATTTTAAGAAAAGAGCTAGGATGGTTCTTTGGTTTGCAAAAATATCCCTTCTAATTAAGATTTTGTTTCACTGTTCTATAGCTGATTTTTCTCCTTCAGAACGATGGGATCTTATTTGCGTGTTACAGTATACCTAAGCAGGTAGTGAAAATCTTTATTGAAAAATATAAGTTGTGAGCTTTTGGGTGAGTAGGAGGCCTTCTTCAGTGAGAATGTAGACATGGGTGCCGTGCACTTGGATTGAATTCCCGGCCTACTCCTTGCTGGTATTTAATGCTTCTACTTTGTCTTTTCCTCTTTGGAATTGGGGGAGTATTAATTAGAACCTACTTGATAGAGTCAGATTAAATGTATTTGGTTCAGTGCTGGACGCACTGTAGGAATTCAGAAAGTTAATGGTTGTAATTATCAGAAAAACTGCACAATGGGAAATGTTTATGTGTGTTTTTCAGTTGACATTTATTCCTTTAGTACATTGCATGAATTATTTCCATTGAAGGAAGGACAAATGGAGCATGCAGAGCTGTGAGAATTAGGATTAAGAGCAGAACGGAGAACTGATTCTTATGGAATAATCTCCACATTGTTATGCATGCAGCTTCAGACAGACTTCTTGTTTTGGATAAGCACCTGGAGTGGGTCGTTAGTGGACAGTTAGAAGGCAAAATTGTCATTGGGTAAATGAATTTTAATAGTTGTCTACTGGGGCAGGCTCTTAAGCTTAACTTACTTACCTTGGTAATTACTTACTTTAATCAGTAAATATAACTTTAGAATTTTCTTTGTATTTGGGCTGTCAGGCAAATCTATAGACAAATAAGTACACAAGCATAGACCTTTAGGAAGGGAATGCTTGCAGAATAACACACCTGGGTGTTTACCAACACTTACGGTTTGCACCTCTTGTCTCTGACCCATCTACCAGCACCTATTTGGCAGGGGCATAGCTTTATTTTAGACAGAATCTTTGCTTTGGGTTTTAAGCCACAGTAGTTTTGTAGCATTTTGCTTTGAGACAGGAAGGCAGGAGGAGTCCAATGAGAAAACATTTTAAAAATTGTCTTATTGAACTCTTTGTGCTTAAAACAAAGTCTGATTAAGAATTTTCCAGTATAAGCGGTATCACATGTCTCAGGTAGCTCTTAATTGGGAAGGACTTCTTCCTGGTGTTGGAGAAGGTCCTTGATCCTCTCAAAATTCCAGTATTTTTGGTTCTTTACAGACTCACATTTTTGTCTGGGCAAAGTTTAGAGCTTTTTTTTTCAGATTTTCAGAGTAGTTCTCCAAAGGCTAGGAGCCGCTCCTGCTCTCTGTGCGTGTGTGCATTTTGCCAGGGAGGAAAGTTTGTCATATAATCCATCTCTGTACAGGGCGATCTCATGACTAGAGGTTTCCTCTCTTGTTTGTCTTTCCTAAGTTTTTTCCTTTTAACGCCAAGCAGAATTATAAAAGGTGTTTTTAATTATTATTTTAATTTTCTAGAAGGTGTTTTAAGGTAGAAAGCACTGAACAAACTATTCTGTGCTTGCTTGGAGTTTTTTTTTTTAACTTTTAATTTTTTTTTGTTTTTTGAGACGGTTTTTCTGTGTTCTTGTGGAGTCTGTCCCTGTGGAACCCACTGTAGATCAGGCTGGCCTCAAACTCACAAAGATCTGCCTGCCTCTGTCTCCCAAGTGCTGCTGGTACCACCACTGCCTGGCACTTGGAGGTTTTTTTTTTTTTTTTTTTTTTTATGTAGCACTGACTGGTCTGGAACTTGCTGTATAGATCAGGCTGACCTAGAACTCATAGAGCTCTCCCTGCCTCTGCCTCCTGAATGCTGGAATTAAAGGTGTGTATCACTTAGAGATTTTTGTATCATTAGAAAAATTAAGCTGAATGAATAGCAATATAGTTGAATGTGCTTATGAATGGGTAATTTTGCTCCTTGGACCAGCTGTGGATCTAAAAGTTGAGAAAGTAAATGCAGATTGTTCTTTCTGGTAAAGAAATAGTGAAGAAGACACAATTTGCTGCTTCTGCTATCTGCCTGCCTGTATACTCTTGGGGTCTCATTTAAGAGAAAAGTGTGTTTGCTGGTAACCAAGGTCAGTAAGCTAGAGAAAGAAGGGAGGGGAGAGAGGGAGGGGGAAGGTTGGGAGGCAAGGTTTCTTAGGATCCAATGTCTTCTCTATTATAGCCATTAACAAATGAAGCCAGGTGAGCCCCGAGGCTGACCTGGGATGTTCCTTGTGCTGTGTTGGGATGGTTTACTGACTGCAAGCACCTTGAAAGTTAGGAGATTACAGTGAGCAGGAGGAGCGGAGCAGGAGAGAGGAGGGGCTGGCCAGCAGTAACACCTTGGGGTGACGGGGAGTGGCCCAGGTCGGTCAAGAATCTGGGAGTTGGAAGAAGGCCAGGTAGGAAGCCTGGGTGACATGTTGTTTCCAAGAAGGCATGCACACTAGAAGGGTTTGCTCTGCCAGTCACCTTTCTCCCTTTGGGGGGAGAGCATATTGGAGGAAAAGGGTTGGGTTAAGTCTACGTGGTAATCTCAGTTTTCTGAACTAAAATTCAAATTTTGTAAACCAGGCTGTGAGGAGTAAGAGTGGTAAAGTCTCCAGTGTGTAACAGTTGCTTAATGGACATTTTTCCTCTTAATCTTCCTGTTTGCCATTGATCTTTCTGGGAGTCAGCCTGATGGATCAGGGTCTTGTCTGAGAATCTGCAGTGTCATGGGAAGAGATCTGGCAAAAGTTCATTCATTGTGTGGGCATCATGAAAGACATAGTTCACAGTGATGTAGATTTTATTTAATCCAGGGTTACTTGTACCTGGAATACTATTCAAGTAAAGCATAAAATCTTAAAAAGAGCATGGAAAAGATTGAGATTTGGTATTTTTCTAGGAAGGTATTGCCTGTTAAGTAAGGAAATACAGTCTTTGAAATTAGGCTCTTGCCCCAGGAGACATACCTGGTATGTTGTTGGGGTACTTCTCTCTAGATCTTGGAGGCAGGACAATGACACTGGGTGGGTCCAGGTTCCTGAGAGGTTGTCTGTCTCTGGGTAGATCCTAGGGGCAGGACAATGACACGGGTGGTTCAGGCTTTTGAGAGGTTGTCTGTCGCTGGGTATGAATCATAGCTGTTGCATGTCTTGCAACTTTTTGACAGAGTGGTTTGAAATTAAGAATAGTAAGAACATAAAAGAAGAGTATTGTGAGGGTAGAGAGACTGCTTTTAAGCATTTGACTCATTCTATTAATGTTTCGTAAGCATGCATCAAAAAGACTGATACTTATCCCTGATTTTTGAACAAAAGTCAAAATGAATTGGAAACAGATAGGGGACTTTGGAAGGGAGTTTTGTTTTCTCTTTCATGCTATTGTCAGTCCATCCATCCATCTACCCATCTGCATACTTTGCCCCTTCATCCTCATCAACAATTAATAGAACTAGCTAGTGGTTTGTTTGTTTGTTTTTGGTATTTTTTTTTAAAAAATGAGATTATATTTCTTCCTTCCCTTTCTTCTCTTCAAATCCTCCCATATACCTCTCCCTGCTATCTTTCAAATTCATGGGCTTTTTTTTTACCACTTATTATTGTATGCGTATATGTATATAGATATACATGTATATTCCTAAATGTAACCTGCCTAGTCCATATAATGCTATTTGTACGTGTGTGTTCAGGGCCAACCATTTGGCAGTGGACAAACCCAGCTCTTCCTTGGGGAAGACCACTTCTCCCATTCCCAAATTTGCTTAGCTTAGCTGCTTTTCTTTGTGTAGGACTGAGGCCTCCTGGGCTAGTTAGTGCTTTAAAAAAAGTAATTTTTTTTTTTTTTAATTCTAGGGCACAGTGGCACATTCTTTTAAGTAATCCTAGCACTTGGGAGGTTGAGACAGAAGGATCAGGAAATCAAGGCCATCTTTTGCTACACAGTGAATTCTGGTTCATCCTAGACTACATAAGACTCTTCAAAAATGCAAAAAAAATGAAGGACTGGAGAGATGGCTCAGGGGTTAAGTGCACTTGCTGTTCTTGGAGAGGATCAAAGTTTGGTTTCCAGCACCCACATTGAATGGCTCACAACCACCTGTAACTCCAGCTCTAGGGGATTTGACGTCCTTTTTTCTGGCCTCTGCAGGAATCCCCAGTACATGTAAATAAAAGAAAATAAATCTTAAAAATGTTTACCTTGATATATCCTGCCAACATGAAAATTAGAATAAATTTAGCTAAGAGTTTGCTCATGTTCTTTTCAGTTAATTACAATTTTTGTTAGTGTGTGTGTGTATGTGTGTGTGCGCGCTCCGCGTGTGGTTTGTGTTACACAATGTATATGGAGATCAGAAGTCAGTTTTGTGGAACTGCTTCTCTCCCTCCACCGTTGCATTGGATTGAACTCAGCTTATTAGGCTGGCAAGTGCTTTTCCTGGTGCTGTCTCTTTAGCTCTTTGTTTTGTTTGTTTCTTGAGACAGGGTTTTGCTATGTATCCCAATGTGGCCTGGTACTCATAGACTTTCTGTCTCAGTGCTGGGATGGCAGGCATGTACTGCCATGCCAGACTATTGTGTCCTATGGTTTTTAGTGCTCACCTTCCAGCTTCGGGAAGCTTAGTTCTGTCAACCTGTTACAAGCTAGAGTCGTGTGAGAAGAGGGAACCTAGATTGAGAAAATGCCTCCATCAGATTGGCCTGTAAGCAAGCTGTGGCACGTTTTCTTGATTAATGATTGATGTGTGAGGGTCAGTCCATGGTTGGCAGTTCCACATCTGGACAGGTGGTCCTGGGTTGTATTAGAAAGCAGGTTGAGCAAATCTTGAAGAGCAAACCAGCATGTTCCTCCTTGGTATCTGCTTCAGTTCCTACCTCCTAGTTCCAGCCTTTGGTTGCTGCCCTGACTTCCCTCTGATGGACTGGAACCTGAAAGCCAAGTAAACCCTTTCTTCCACCTCTTGCTGTTCGTGGTGTTCATCACAGCAACAGAAAGCAAACTAGGATAGGGACTAATCTTGGGTTATCAATAACTCTATCACTGTGCTTTTTTTGTGATTATGGAACCCAGTGTCTTACACAAGCAACCTGCGCTGGAGCTCTATTACTGAGCTGTCCTGGCATCATCGTGTTCTCAGAGGCTTTAAAAACACATGCTAACAAAGCCATACAAAATCACTGCTGTTTGTAGTGGTGACTACACATCATTTAGAAATAATGTGTAATGGTGTCTTCTGGACAAAACAGCCAGATGTTATCTGCAGAAGACCTGCACAAGATTGGGCCTGCCAACATTCCATTATATGTGGGGGAGGGGCACATGCGGGGCCCCACCCCTTCTCCATGGATTATGGGCTATTATTTAATGGTTGCTTGGAGAGGGGTAGCATTTTTCTTTAGTGGTGAGGCCACTGATAAAGTTGCCTGTGTTCCAGTAAATAATGCCCCACCCATGTTCATGCAAGTAACCAAAATTAAGCTGTGAATGGTTCACACCCACACACAAAAGACCTCAGAGTAGGAATGGGGCTTGTTGGGAAGAAACAGATGAGTCTTTAAACTTTTTTTTTCTTTGTTTGTATCTACATATATGTGTCTGAGTGCAGGTGTGTGCTTGCTGTGTATTAATGTGGAGGTCAGAAGATAACATTGGTCCTTGCTTTTCATTTTGTGTCAGAATCTCTTGTTCACCACTGTATATATCAGGCTACCTGATCGGTGAACTTCTGAAGAACTTGGTTCCACCTCCTGTCTCAAATGTGAGCTTTAGATTACTGATTGAAGTTCCTGTATCAGGTGTTATGTGTGTTCTTGGGGTCTGAACTCAAGCTTTCACAGCAGAGTTTCTTGTTTGTGTGAGACGGCATCTCTAGCCCAGCCATCCTAGTGTAGACCATTCTAGTCTCTACTCAGAGATCTTCTTCCCAAGTGCTGTGCTCACAGGTATGCACCACCACACCTGGCCCACACAGCGTGCTTTTTAACTACTGGTCCATCTTTACAGCCCAGAAATAAAGTTTCAGTGTGAGAGGGAGGACAGCAAAACAAGGTAATGGGATGAAAATGATCAATTTATTTATTATGTACATAAATGAAATTGTAAAGACTTAAAAAAGAAAAGAAGTAATGTGCAGACTGTTTTAAAAAAGCTTAAAGACACTTTAATCAAAAGCAAGTTAAGATGAAACTTTAAAACACAATAGCCTCAAGTTGGGATGTAGCTGAACTTGGGGGAGCTATCTGTAAGTTTTCCATTGTGTAGATCCCTGTTGTTGCTGAGAAAATATTGCTCAGAGTTTGTTCTGCAAGACTGTTGTGTAGAGCTATACTGTATTGTATTTAGTTTATGATTTGATGTTGTTAAAGATAGTTCAGCTAAACTGGAATTTATTTGAAGTTTTCTGGTTTAGTGGAGGATTCTGGGAATGAGATACTTTAAGAATATTTAATTTCCCCCTACTTTATTTATGTGTTGTGTGTACACATGCATGACAACTGCTGGCAGTAGACTCTTTCTTCCCACTATGTGTTTTCTGGGGATTTGGGTGGTCAGCCTTGGCAGCGTGTGTCTTTCCCCACTAAGTCGTTCTGCTAGCCCTACATACTTTTGTCTTAGGAGTGCACTATACTTAAACTCTTGAATTAAGGTGAGGCTTCCATGACACAGATTGAAAGTTTTTTTTTTTTCATAATAACATGTTTGTTATGTTGCCACAAAAGGAGCCTATGTGACCTTGCTAACTCGGTTCTTCCAGGGACTTCAACGTCTCATTGAAATATTCCTGTGGACTGTGGAATTCAACTCATTTGTTCAAAAACTTTTGTTGAGTCCTCTGATGGACCAGATACTCTCCTGGAAAATGTAGTGGTAAGCAGAACAGCATGGGTCTCTGCTTCTGCAAGTGACCAAAAGTTACCAGTTCATACAGAATTCTGACAGTGATGAGTTCTGTTGGAAAATTAAGGGACTTCTTGGAGGAAGTAATGTTTATGCTGAGATATAAAGATGGAGGAAGATTGATGAATATTTTTCTTTCTTTGAGACAGGGTCCCATAACTTATATGATGCTGAAGCTGGCCTTGAGCTCCTGATCCCAGTTGCTGGGATTATAGTCATATTACTATGCCTGACTGAGATTGGTCTTCTAAAAAGGCCATTAGGACCAGAAATCACATTGGATGAGGTTATTAAAGTTGTTAGGAGCCAAATCATGTAGACTACGGAGTTTGTCCTTCTTCTCAGGGTAGTTGTATTTCCACAAAAAACATAACTCACCTATAGAACCCTCTTTATAGACAGGAGGAAGAGTGTTTTCTTTTCACTTTTGTATGTTTTTATGTGATGTGTGTGTCGGTGTGTGTGTGTGTTTGTGTCCATATGGTTGGTTGATGGGATGTTCAATAGCATGATAGAATATTTCTTTGAGATAGCCTTATTATTGGGTTTGAAATTTGTTAAAGTTTATTTTCTCTTTTTAAAAAATAGTACAGGGCATCAAACATAGGAACTTGTGTGTGGTAGGCAATTGCTCTACCTCTGAGCTACATTCTTAGCCTAGAGTTAGGATTTAAAAAGTTGTCATGAGCCAGGTGGTGGTGGCCCATGCATTTAATTCAGGCACTTGGGAGGCAGAGGCAGGCGGATCTCTGTGAGTCTGAGGCCAACCTGGTCTACAGAGTGAATTTCAGGACAGCCATGGCTACACAGAGAAACCCTGTCTTGAAAACAAACAAACAAAATTTGTTATGATAACATTGTATTTGTTATCTTTTATGGTATTGAGGTATCTTTGAAAACAAATCAGTTAATCATTATTTGTTTTTTTAAAAATATTGTAATTTTCAATCTGAAAATATAAATAAATCATGTCTTTCTAAAATTAAATCCAATCTATAGTTTTTATTTTATGCTGTGTTGATGCTACCAGTTGTTAGCTACCAAGCCATTATATTTTATGCTCTTAGATTTCATGTGGTTATTTTTTTATTTTTTGTAATTTTGTTTTTATTTTTGAGAAAGGGTCTTACTCTGGGCTGTCTTCAAATGCATTTGTGGCAGTTGTCCTGCCTTTCTAAGTGCTGAAACTGTAAACCAGAGCCGCCATACTGGCCTCAGTGTTTTAGAACTGTCTTAGCCACTTCTTGGAAAAATGAGGCACATGATACAATAGTATAATAGTTGATTCATTTGGAAAGTAAAGGTTTTAGAGGATTAGAACTGGACTTTCCTTCCTTCCTTCCTTCCTTCCTTCCTTCCTTCCTTCCTTCCTTCCTTCCTTCCTTCAGAGCTAGAATTACTGGATGGGTAGTGGTGGCACACACCTTTAATCCCAGCATTCGGGAGGCAGAGGCAGGCAGATCTCTGTGAGTTCGAGGCCATCCTGGTCTACAAGAGCTAGTGCCAGGACAGGCTCCAAAGCTACAGAGAAACCCTGTTAACATTTGTCTTAGTTAGGGGTTCTATTCCTGTGCTGAAACACTGTGACCAAAAAGCAAATTGAGGAGGAAAGGGACTCAAACAGGGCAGGGACCTGGAGACAGGAGCTGATTCGGAGGCGATGGAGGAGAGTTCTTATTGGTTTGCTCCTTATGACTTGCTCAGCCTGATTTCTTAGAGAACTCAGGACCACCAGCCCAGGGATAGCAACACCCATCATCCCATCAATCATTAATTAAGAAAATTCCCTACATACTTACTTATGGCCTGGCCTTATGAAAACATTTTCTCAATTGAGGTTTCCTCTTCTCAGATGTCTCTAACTTGTGTCAAGCTGACGTGAAACAAGCCCGCATTACATCCTAGAAGTTCACTCTGTAAGACCTTAAATATCAGTAAACCACAGCTAGGCAAGGTGGTAAATATTGGTGCTCTTATGATTATTGTGCAGTTTAGAAATAATTGAAGATTTTAGATATGACAAAGTGGAGAAGTTAACTTAGCTCATCTTATCACTAATTTAAGTTCTTCATATCATAGCTGGGTGTTGTGGCACAAACCTTTAATCTCAGCACTTGGGAAGTGGAGGCAGATAGATCTGTGTGCTGTGGAATAATGCTCCTGTATACTGTAAGGATTTGTTACTCGTATTAGTTTAATAAAACTCTGATTGGCCATTGCCAGGCAGGACGTATAGGTGGGGTGACCAGACTCAGAGATTTCTGGGAAGAGGAAAGGCAGCCAGACACAGAGGAAGCAAGGTGAGAATGCTTTACTGAGAAAAGGTGTACCAAGCCCCATGGCTAAACATGATAAGAATTATGGGTTAATTTAAGTTGTAAGAACTTGTTAAAAATAAGCCTGAGCTAATAGGCCAAATAGTTTATAATTAATATAATTCTCTGTGTGTTTCTTTGGGACTTAATGGCTGCGGGACTGTGCGGGACAGAAACTTCCATCTGCATCTGTGAATTCTGGGCTAGCCTGGTCTATGTAGAAATTCCAGGCCAGCTAAGGAAACTCTTATCTTTCCCATCTCCCCCCAATTTTTTTTCTGTTACAACAAAAATTGTCAAAACTTTTCTGTAGATATAGTCTGTGTGTGAGTGCTTTCTTGCTTGAATTGGAATTGAATTTTTGACATTTTACCTGAGGTAAAGAGATCACCTTAAATCATTTCAAGCTCTGACTTTTGGAAAGTTCTAACCAGGTAAATAAAAGGATTGTAAGATTTGGAGCTTTTGACAGTCAATGCCTAAATGATTAGTGGATTTCAAGAATGAGTTTAATCATTTTTATAGTTAGTCAGATTGCATACCTATGACTATGAATCTATACTTGATATTAAAATAATCTTTAAAAGTTTATTAACTTCTTATGTCAGACATAGAGCAAACAAATGAGTGAGCATAGTTGCATGTATGCCATGGTGTGCATGTGGACGTAAAAGGACAACTGTTTGAGTCAGTTCTGTTTCCGTGTTGTTGAAGCAGGGTCTCTAATGTTGCTGATTGGATTCACTCTTGTGTATTCAAGCTAGCAGGCCTCTGAGGCAACTCCTCTGCCTCCCACCTTGCTGTAGGAATGCTGAGATGTTAGGTAGACACGACCACATCTGTCTGGCCTTTCCTGTTGTTTCCAGGAATTGCATTTAGGTTGTCAGGTTTCCCAGCAAGAGTTTTACCCACTGACCTATCTTCCTGAATTTGGATGATGCAGTTCTTCAAAGTTTTAGTTAATGGTTGTTTTTTTTTCCATTTGTATTAATTCTCTCCTTCCCACCCATTTTCTCCAAAGTTGTTTATATGCTCTTTTCAGAAAGTAATTTCTCTTTTCTGTCCTTTAGTGGGAGCAAATAGGATTTGTTTCTTTCTTGGTGGCTAGTCATGAAGTTTTGTCTGACTTATTTGGAGAACGTGAGTGGTTAATAACATCCTCCAAAAGTATGGCAGTTGTGAGGGCTGTTGTGAGTTAGTGTAGCTCACACTAAGAATACTGGTAAGTGTTATAAATACTATATTTACATATAATAAATGTTACATATAATATTAGCAGTCTTTTTTGGTTGTCATTTATTTATAGATGCTATTTGTTACCTGATCTTATGACTTGGATCTCAGAGTTTGTGAATAATAACTTTTTGTGTGCTGTGTTTAGAAATGTGGGTGTTTGTTTTTAAAAATCTATTTAGCCTTCTTGATTACATCAAGTAACATGATAAATCACTTTATAACATTTGCATAGTGAACTTTACAAAGCAGTTAAAAAGAATTTTTGGCTAACATTTGGAGGCTGTCAAAATTAGTGCATTACTGAACCTAAAGACTAATCTAGCCAAGCGTGAGCTCGATGTGTTATGACAGATGTTAAAGCTTTGTGTTCACCTGTCTTCTCCAGCTGGTGTGGCAAGTTCGAGTGGGTGGAGACCGGGAATTGGATGTGTGTCATGACACTGGTTATCATCATTGTGAAATGGCAGGGGCCACTGTTGGTGGTTGCCAATTACAGTTACGTAGCTAGTGGGTGCCACCTGGACAGAAAGGAAATAGCTCCTAACATTTTATGTTAAGTGGGAACATTGAAGCATCTTTTAAAAAAATCTACAAAGTTTTTAGGAGTTGTGCAAAAGTCTTTTTGCAGCAGGTGGCCTAGAATATGTATTTCATGTGCTAACTTTTTGATCATCTGTGAATTTTTACTTAGAGTTATTTTTAGGAGAAACAAGGATTTGAGCACGTGGTAATTTTGATTAGCGTTAAACCTGTGTTTAGTTAAATACCCTTAGATGTGTTTTCCTTCTTCCCTCTGAGAAGTTACGGTTATTACAGTATCCACTTGTAATGAGAATTAAAAAATATACTTGTCTTTAACCAGCCTTTAGCTTCTGCCAAGATGAGAAAAGGCATAGACCCTGTTCATTTTGTCTTTTCTCTTTGGACAAATGACCTCAGGCCTGTTTGCCCATCTGTGAAGTGGTGAGAGTGTCTACCTTGCAGGACTCATGGATGAAGTGATAAGTGTGGAGTGCCTTCAGCAGTACTGACAGCTGGTAGGTGTTAAACTTGGTCAGGACAGTGGTGATGGACAGTGCTCAGTTCCTATCCTTGAGGTCAGGATCCAAGGCTACCCTTGCTAGTATATTTCTGATATCTGGGAAAGTTCCCCACTCAGTTCTTGCTGAAGAGGAAAGCGGTTCTTTGTGTGTGTGAACCAGTGCTGATTCTTACTATAGTATCTCTCTCTTTGTATGCCTTCATTTTCTTGTCTGCTTTCACAGTGCCTGCTGAAGGTGTGGAACTAGCTCAAGTGTCCCTATAAATACAGGGACTTGCGGTTGTGATCTCTGGTTAGCCTGAGAGGTGGTGTTTTGTCAGAGCACAGTCTGAAAGGCCCTGGTTCTCCAAGGTTGCCAAGCACTGTGCAAGGTGCTGGGTAAACGTTTCCTTTTCTGGTTTTGTTTTCCATCTCTTCAGCTGTGTGTGAAGCTGACAGTGCCTGGGATGTAGGAGATGCAAGATAAACATTTATTGAATGAGTGGCAGTGTGCAGATATCAAGATTTGTGGGGGGCTGGAGAGATGGCTCAGTGGTTAAGAGCATTGCCTGCTCTTCCAAAGGTCCTGAGTTCAATTCCCAGCAACCATATGGTGGCTCACAACCATCTGTAAAAGAGGTCTGGCGCCCTCTTCTGGCCTTCAGGCATACAGACAGAATATTGTATACATAATAAATAGATAAATTAAAAAAAAAGATTTGTGGGGGTCTTTATTGGTTAACATTTATTTGACTGCCTTGAGGAGCAGATACAGTATACAAGACTCAGCTAATCTCATTGCAGCCTTGGCAATAAAACCAACTCCATTTCCTGTCACATTTGTGGCTTAGGCTGGATAGAGATTGTTATTCCACAAGAATTGCTGCTAGGATTCACCTGGAACCTTTTAGCTCCTTTCCTTGAAAAGGCTGCAGGAGATGGCGGATGGGACATAGGCTGGAGGACATGGGCTTCATGTGGTCTTGGGTTGGTGTGGGGCATGAGTGAGTGGAAGAGGATCCAGAGAGAGAGTGTATTCTGTTCCCTTCTCTTTCCCTTTTTTGAGACAAGGTCTCTCTGTAGCTCTTGCTGTCCTGGAACTCTATGTAGATCAGGCTGGCCTAGAACTCACAGATATCCACCTGCCTCTGTCTCTTGCTAGGATTAAAGGCGAGTGCCTCCATGAAGCCTGGCTTCCCTGTTGTATGAGGCTGCTTGTTTGTTCCTGGCTGCTCAGCCCCCAAATAATCATACAGTAACCATATTTTTGCAATACTGTTTGGCCAATAGCCTAAGCATATTTCTGGCTAATTCATACATCTTAACCCGTTTCTATTAATCTGTGTATCACCACGTGATTGTGGCTTACTGGCAAGGTTCTGGCGTCTGTCCCTGGCCGTCTCACTGACTCTGCCTTCTTTTTCCCAGGATTCAGTTTTGTCCCCCCATCCCCACCCTCAGCTCTACTCTACCCTATCAGGCCGAGCCAGTTTCTTTAGTTATTAACCAATTGTATTCACAGCATACAGAAGGGGATCCCACATCAGTTCCCTTCTGTCATGGCTTCTCACTTGAACCAGGAAAGATTGAACCAGAAAGGTTCTGTCTACTTTGGTCTTGTCTAGTCTTTTTTTCCCCATCTTTTTTCTTTATTCAGATAGATAACCAGTCTCTTTACTTTTTGTTTGATATGTGCTCAAGAAATTTGTTTGATTTTAGATTTGTTTTATGAGTGTTCACCTACTTGTCTGTAAATGCACACATGTGCGTCTGGTGCCCACAGAGGTCAGAAGAAGGTGTTGGATTTCCTGGAATTACAGTTACAGATGGTTGGAAGCCCCAGCAGGATGTGGGTGCTGGGAATTGAACCCAGTTCCTATGCAAGATCAGTGAGTGCTTTTAATCCCAGCTCAGGAAATTTTAAAAGCTGCTTTGTAGATTTAAGCAGGTGCAAAGAAAGGGAGGGGGGTTTGAGTTTGCTATTACAGAAATCCCTCCTTCTGCCTCCTGCTTCCTGCCCCTCCATAGTCATTATACTTTTTTTTTTTTTTAAAGATTTATTTATTTATTGTGTATTGGGCCAGAAGAGAGCACCAGATCTCATTACAGATGGTTGTGAGCCACCATGTGGTTGCTGGGAATTGAACTCAGGACCTTTAGACGAGCAGGCGGTGCTTTTAACCACTGAGCCATCTCTCCAGCCCCGTCAGTATACTTATTAACATACAGGAAGCATTTTAAGTGACCTGTGCTTTTATTCCAGTGTCTGCATGAGATTAAGAAGTAGAAGGATTTGATGGGTTTTCAAATTTTTCCGTTTGCTTAATTTTTTTCTTTAAGATGCGTTTATTAATATTTTTATACGTATAGATGTTTTGTTATTTTTTGTTTTATGTGTATAGATGTTTTGTTATTTTTTATTTTTTGTGTATGGATGTTTTGTTTTCATGCATGTCTTATGCAAAGTGTGCATGCAGTACCTGAAGAGGCCATAACATAAGTGAGTGTCAGATCCCCAGGAACTGGAGTTACAGAGCTGTTAGTGAGCTGTTAGTGTGGGAATTGAACCCAGATCCTCTGGAAGAACAGAGTGCTTTAACCACAGTGCCACCTCTCCAGTACCCTCTTCCCCCATTTGAGAGAGATTCTTACTCTATCCCAGACTAGCTTGGAATTCACCACTCTGTAGGCCTGTTCTGGTTAGCAGGGGATGTGGTGCTTTGGGCAGAGCAGGTCTTGAAAGGTCCTCGATAAGGGCATGATGTAATCCATGTAAGTGGTTGCCAAACAGCTTTATATGGGAGGAAGACTTTACTTGGTTCATAATGTTAGCTTGGAAGAGTTAATGTAGGTTTTGTTCTGTGCTGCTGGAGCACAAACCCACTCTGTTGTTAGCCGTCAGTACCTAGGCCCGGATGCCAGTGCTGAGTACCCACCCAGACCTGCAACAAAAAAATTAATAACACACACACACACACAGAGGCATTTCTTTCTCTTTCTCTCTCACACTATCAAACTGAAAGCTGTGGCACCTGACAACTTTGAAAAGAAAGCTGGTCTAGAAGAGACTGAAGGACTGTTAGCAGTTTACCTTTGGTGAGTGGGAGCAGAAAGTTTTACTTTCTACCTTAACACTAAACTAGTAATTAAAATGTAGTGTAGTAATGTTTCTTAGATCTGACTGTTTTCCAGTAGGGATGAAAATGGTATCCATGAGCGTTGATGAGACACTGGTCTTTGTACAGTCACCTCCATTGTGAAATATAAAGAGCATTTCAGTACAGCTAAATGCTTATTCCCTGTTGTGGAGTTATGTGTATTCACACTTATCTTTCCATCCTCAACACCTGCCACCCATCTACTGTATGTCAACTAAGTACAGTGTGAAGCCTGTTTGATAAAATTGCTTTTATTTTCATGAGTTTAGTTGCTGATCAATCTAGATAATATGTTAGAGAAGCATTATCTATATTATTATTATTATTATTATTAATTTTGAGAGAGATTCTCACTTGCTCTGTAGACCAGGCTGACCTTGAACTCCCAGAAATCCACTGTCTTGTGCTTCCTGAGTGCTGGGATTATAGGCATGTGCCACTATGCTTGTCTGAAAGGCATTATTTTTGGTGTTCATGGGAAGGCAAAGCACTTAGTTATTTTCAGAACAGGTATGTGGGGCATTGAATAAACAAACTCTTCTGGTGTGGAAATCTTGATTCTCATTGCTTCTTGAGAGTCTTAGGTTAATGATTTTGCTTCATATGAACTCAACTCCGCTACATTTGAGGGAGCTGAGCTATAATTTGTGCATTGTGCCCTTCTGAGCTTTTCATTGCTACATCAGTGCCATTCCTGTCCCATGCCAGCTTACTTTGCTGTTGGAGCTTGGTATCTGTCTGGTGCCTAGTTGCTTGCATTTAGGTTGGAGCATCTCAAGCTTTGGGGTGGCCTTTGCTGCTTAACAAACCCCTCCAAACTTGGTTTAAAATGACAGCTATCCCTTTAACTCACCATGGGCTTGGCAGATGGGACTGGGCCCAGCTGTGGGGGTTCTTGTTCTCTCTGGACTCCCTTATGCAAACATCAGTCAGATGGCAGTTTAGAGTCTTGCCCACCTATCTGATGGATAACTGATGATTGGTCAGCTGTGACTACAGGCATTTGTGGGCTCCGAGACTCACCTTCTCCAGTTGCTGAGCTTGTTCTTTTCCACTTGGTAGACTGTATGCAGCATGCGATGGCTGCACACATGCTTGAAGTTTGTAGACTTTTGTATACATCATGCTTGGCATTGTCGTTGGGCCAAAGCAAGTTACTAGGGCTTCAGAAATTCAAGGGTAGAAAAGGACTCCTTTTTGTGGGGGGCATGAATCCAAGAGGGAACGAAACTGGCCTCTTCTCCATCCACGAAGGAATGCTGCTGGGCTCAGTCTGTGTAGATAATCGCAGATGCTGTGAGTTTTAGAGTTCAGCAGCCTTATCATATGCAGAAGACAGTGTGAAGCAGTATTTTAGTTTGATAACTTTTCTTCATAGACATTTATCTCCATAGATTTGGGCATATAATCATTGTATACCTCTAGCTGATGTAAGTGTGTGGCTATGCATCTGTTGTGTATTTTGGAGAGGGTGGCTGATGGGCCAGACGCTCTTAAGTCAGACTTGGAGTAAGCCTCATTGCACTTGTGAAATCCCAACAAGCTCCTAAGTCACTTTTGCTCATCTGTGTGCAACTTACCTGGGTCACACTGGGTAAGGCTTCGGCTGGGTTTTAGCTAACCTGGGCATACAGTACTGATTTCCAAGTGTAATTTGTTTCTCAAATGGCTTTTCTATAGCTGCCTATTAGGTCTCATGTCTGAATTCAAGTTCTCGGACAATTACCACTTGTTTATAATGTATAGCCAGAGTCTCATTTGGAACAAGAGAGGATGGGATTGTGCAGGAAGAAAGGCATCTTGGTCTTGTAAAATATCTAAATCACAGGATATTAAAAAATAAAGGCATTTATTCTCATATATATACATATTTGTTTGTTTGTTTTTGAGATGGGGTCATACTATATCCCAGGCTGGCCTTGAACTCACTGTGTCATCAGGCTAGCCTTGAACTCAGAGCAGTCCTCTTGCCTCATCCTCCCAACCGCTGAGATTGTGGGCACATCACTGTGTCCAGTCACTTTTATGTTATATGTGCATTTTTTTTTTTTTGGTGTGTATACAGTGTATGTGTGTGTACTCACTGGTAGGCAGTGGTTGATGGCAAAAAGTTTTCTTTAATTGCTTTTCCATATTTTTTGAAGCAGGATTTGTCACTGGAACTGGAATTCACTGACTTGACTGGCTGGCTAGTTGGCTCCTTGGATGTCTCTCTTCTTCAGCCATGGGGAACTTTATATGAATTTTAAAGTTAAATATTTGATAAAACTAGAACATAATGAGCCGTGTAAGCCGCCGTAACAGAACTATTTACAGTTCACAGTGGGATGATCTAGAGATTTTAGGCAGTATCTGTGTAAATCAGCAGAAGGGCCATTTGTTTAAGAATTGGAAAGTTAATCTATAAAGAACCGAATGAATTTATTCTTCAGACCTTTGATTTGGAAACATTGCTGGTTTTCATATCAGTAATAAACTTTCAAAGTGTAACTAAGTGTAACTTTGAAAGAAGAGCTGAGACATGGAGCTTTGTTACCCTAGCTTGCTTCCTTCTTGCCATTCTGCTAGCCCTCTCCTGGAGGGTTTCTGTCTGGAGGCGGAGGGGAGCTCATGGATGCCCACTGTTGTGTTGTCCCAAGGCCGATTGGGTTTGAAAGCTGAGAAGAGAAGCAGAAGGGATTGCAAACACTTGCTGGTTATGATGGGGGAGAGTCTTCTGTTTTGTGTTAATTTCATTGGTTAAATAAAGAGACTGCCTTGGCCCTTTAATAGGACATAAAATTAGGTAGGCGGAGTAAACAGAACAGAATGCTGGGAGAAAGAAGCTGAGTCAAGGAGTCGCCATGATTCTCCTACCGGACACAGACGCAGGTTAAGATCTTCCCTGGTAAGACACCTCATGGTGTTACAGGGATATTAGAAATGGGTTAGATCGATATGTAAGAGCTAGCCAATAAGAGGCTGGAACTAATGGGCCAGGCAGTGTTTAAAAGAATACAGTTTCCATGTAATTATTTCGGGTATAAAGCTAGCCATGCAGGCGGCTGGGTGGCGGGACACAGCCTTGCCGCTCCTATTACTACAGCCAACAGGAACTACCAGCCTTCTAGACTCCTCTTACTGGAAGAGTACCTACAAGCTAGGTTGTAATCTGGTTTGCCATTATGATTTAGTGCTTTTAAGTTGTTAGCCCTGTTTTGTGTCTGTTAGTGAAAAGGGAGTGTTGAGAAGGCTTACAGCAGCTGTAGCTGGTCTAAGGCCTAAGTGGAAGCGCATTTGTTAGAGGTCTGGAAGGAAGGCACCGCGAGCATAGTAGTCAGCACCGTAGTGTGGTGGCGTCCCTCTGGCCCATAGGAAGGGCTCAGTCATGGATGACCACAAACTGGATCAAAGCTCTGAGATAGACATTCAGTGGGTTTAGTAAGCTCCCATATAGAAGAGCAGTGAGCTGTAGAGACAAGCCTCGGGACTTTGGGATCCAAGGTTAAGCAGCTTTCAGAACTGAGGCAGGAAGGATGCTACTGTACCAGATCACAGGTACAGGATTGGCCGTCCGAAATTCACGTGCAGTTTGGGGTTGAATCTCTTAGGACAGTTAGACTCAGGGTGGCTAATGAGGCAGCATTGGGATTTTGGGATCTGTGCGTTAAAGTTCTAGGCTGGATATTAATTAGTGTCTTTGGCAGTTAATGGTTGTAGCCCTAATACCCCTGGGTATCACAGTGGGTCTCTATATGAAAAGGAAGATATGTGGCCTGGTGAAACAGGAAATGCATTAGGCCCATCAGAACTTTCTTGGCTGTATGAACACCTTGCCATGTGTTCTGTCTGGAGGTGCTATGGGCTCCAGATAGTCCACAGCTGCTTATAGTTGACCGTGTTTCCACAGCTCATACTTTTTGCTCACAGGATGCATGTGAAGGCAGCTGTGGAGAAGCTGACCCTGTCCTGGCAGCTTCACTGAGTCTACTTTGCTATAGTCATCCACCTCAGGATGGGGACATTAATGACCTGTGTGCAGTTGATGACAAGGTTGAAGCCAGCGCAGAAGACATGGGGATTGTTATCATGGACTCCTCAGCTTCCTGAGTCATGTGACCAGAGAGAATGCTGTTTTTGAGCACCGGGCGATGGAAAAGGTAGAGAAGGGCCGGCAGCCCAGGCTGCTGTCTGGGAAAGCTCCCTGGCCAGCTGTTCTCGGTACTGCCAGTGCTCTGGAGTTTCTGAAGCTGAGGCTGTTGGTGCTGTAAAAGTCGCACCGTCTGCAGACACGTGATAGGTGCAGGGCAGCCGATGTTTAGAGGAGGCAAGCTTTCTTAGCATTGACTTTTTGAACCCTAGAGCAGAGGTTCTCAACCTTCCTAATGCTTTGACCCTTTAACATAGTTCCCCATGTTGCGGTCACTCCCAGCCATTATTTTCATTGCTGCTTCATTACTGTAATTTTGTCATTGTTATGAATTGTAATATAAATAACCTGTGTTTTCTGATGGTCTTAGGTGACCCCTGTGGAAGGGTCATTCCATCCCACAGGTGTTGTGGCCCACAGGTTGAGAAACACTGCTCTCGGAGCCTGAACTATGGTGTGTGAGAGTAGCAGTGTGACTGGTGCTAGGCAGCCACAAGATGCTTCTCAGTATTCACGAGGACTGTAGCTGGTAGTGTCAGTGGGGTGTCTGGAGTGAAATAGTAGGGCATTTCGTGAGTGGACAGTGCTGCCAAGCGTTGTGTGTGGGAAGTGGGCAAAGAGGGAGAAGCATGCACCTGCTGTGCCAGTTACCTGTGCTGGGATCAGACACCACAACTGCTTGTGGGGCAGCTTATTGGCCTACAGTTCCAGGGGGAGAGCTAGTGATGCTGGGGAAGCATGGCAGCAGGTCCTTGTAGTGCAAAGCTGAGAGATCACGTCTTTAACCTCAGATACGGAGCAGAGAGTGAGCTATAAACTGAGTTCACTCCCAGGGATGTTACTTCTCCAGCAAGGCTCCACCTCTTAAAAGTTCCATAACCTCCCCAAATAGTACCACCAACAGGGACCAAGTGTTCAAATACCTGAGGCCATGGGGGACAGTTCTCATCCAGACCACCACACTTGGTACCAGAAGCCAAGAATGCAAGGAGAAGAGAACCCTGGAGTTTGTAAGGGGCAGGTGTGAGAAGAGTAGGTTGTCCCACAATAAGCTGGATTCCTAGGAAAACCAGGAGCTACTCAAGCTAGGACTCTGCTCTCTACTGGAGCAGAAGCGTGGGGTTCTCCACATAAGTCCTCAGATGGACGCTGTTCCAACTGAGCCACTCCAGTGCCCCTCCAGTGCCCCTAGGCACAAGAGAATCCATCATGCCACCAGACTCCTGCTGTGGCTTTGAAGACTTGTTTTTATTTAGAAAATTCAGAGACTTTTGAATTTCCTAATATAGTGCAGATCAGCTATCCTTTATTCAGAATGCTTGGGGTTAGAGGTGTTTCTGATTCTTTGGGAGTTCTGATATGCTTCCTCCCCCAATTTTGGAATATTTGTATATACATAATGAGATACTTGAGCGTGGCATTTGAGTATAAACGGGAAATTCAGGGGCTGGAGAGATGGCTCAGTGGTTAAAAGCATTGCCTGCTCTTCCAAAGGTCCTGAGTTCAATTCCCAGCAACCACATGGTGGCTCACAACCATCTTTAAAGAGGTCTGGTGCTCTTTTCTGGCCTGCAGACATGCACACAGACAGAATATTGTATACACAATAAATAAATAAACATTTAAAAAAACCGGGAAATTCAA
>NC_022009.1:13526286-13546015 GCF_000317375.1 Microtus ochrogaster | reverse complement strand
AAACCTGTCATAGGATTGCCCAGAATTCAGTACTAAATGAACAAGGTTACCCAATGAACAGGCAGAGACTTTGACTTCTGTTGTCCAGTGTGGTGGCACATGCTTATAATCCTAGCATTCAGGAGGCTGAAGTAGAGCTGCAATAGTGAAGCCTGGCTCACAAAAACCTTTAGAATTTCCAGTTACATTCTCAGCCTGAAGCTTTTTTTTCTAAGGCCTGGTGTGTTCAGAAAAGCGATTGTCCTAGTAGCAGGTAGCTAACTGCTAATTGAGGGCCAGTGCCAGGAAAGAGTTTATAGAGGGGAAGCTGGAGCTCCTCGCTTCTTTGTAAAGCATTTGGGGAGTTTCTGAAAGCCAGCAGTAGCCCTGCAGTGCCCACTGCTTGCTTGCCTGAGCTGCTCAGCCATTTCCTCCCCAGCCCGCAGTGAGTGACAGGAAACAGGAAGTGATCCTGAATGTTGACTAGTGCTGTTCTGCTGTGAGCAGTGTGTTTCCTTCTGGCCACTCCCTCCGCTCCTTTCCCATCCCCTAGCATTCATTGTCTAAAATATTCAACCTTTTGTGTGCGGTGGTGTGAGTATGCTGTGTGTGTGTGTGTGTGCACGTGCGTGTGTGTATATGTGCACATGTGTGTATGTATGCTAGTGGACAATTTGTGGGAGGGAGTAGGTTCTCTTCTTTCACTAGGCTTGTGGCAGCATCTTTATTTCCTGAGCAATCTTGCAGGCCCCCCCCCCACCTCTCTTTTTCAAACTGCTATTTATTTATGTGTTTGTTTGTTCATTGTGGGTTTTTATTTTATTTTACTTTTTTTTTTTTTTTTGAGACAGGGCTTCTCTGTGTAGCTTTGGAACCTGTTCTGGAACTCAATCTGTAGATGAGACTAGCCTCGAATTCGCAGAGATCTTCCTGTCTCTGCCTCCCGAGTACTGGGATTAAAGGCATGCACCACCACTGCCCGGTTTAACTTTTTATTTTAACACTCTTATTTAGTTATAACTTTAATAGCATACAGTTTTTTCATTTCAAGTATATTGTGCTCTCTTGAGAGTTTTCACCGGACTGTACAAGCATCACAGCCACCCAATTTGAAAGCATTTTCACCGGACTGTACAAGCATCACAGCTACCCAATTTGAAAGCATTTTCACCGGACTGTACAAGCATCACAGCTACCCAATTTGAAAGCATTTTCATTCTTCTAAATTTCTATGGCCTCATTCTGATGTCTCCATCACTGCCACCCCCAAATGTAGCTGCTACTAATTTACTGTCTGTATAAATTTGCCTATTTTGCATGTGAAATAAGTTTAATAATGCAAAATATGATTCTTTGTGATTGATTTATTTCACTTAGTACTGTATATTCAAGATTCCACCATTGTAGTAGTAGGAGCGGCGGGGCTGCGTCCCCAGCACCTCGGCTGCCTGGCTAGCTTATGCCCCGAAATAACAACACACAAACTGTATTCATTTAAACGCTGCTTGGCCCTTTAGCTCTAGCCCTTACTGGCTAATTCTGATATCCCGATCAACCCATCTCTAGTAATCTGTGAGCACCGGTCTTACCGGGAAGATTCTAGCCTACGTCCATCCTGGGTCGGAGCTTCATCGCTTGCCTCTCAGAGAGAGGGGAGCATGGCGTCTCTCTGAGGCATCTGCTCCTGAGAGGAGAGCTGTCGAGTCTGAGCTCACTTCCTCTTCCTCCCAGCATTCTGTTCTGTTTACTCCTCCCACCTATGTTTTAACCTATGAGGTCTTTGTGACCACTGTCAAGTTCAAAGGCGATGCATTTGGTCTAGAGTGTCAGTTTCAGTTTCTGTGGACCAACTTAGACTGATGTGGAGCGTATGTGATGGCTGTGAGGAGTGAAGTGGTCGTGGAAGGATTCTCCAGCATTGTCAGTGACTGCAGATGGACTGACTCCAAGATCACAGCTGCCTGGGGTGCTTGTTGAGTGTGGGAAGGGGGTGGAGGGTTAAGGTAAGGGCAGGGCATTCAGTGTCGTCTAGCTTTATGTGTGTTTATAATGTATTCATTATTGTGTGTCTGTTGTGATAATAGTTATATAGATAATTCCTCATTTTCAAGCAGTCATTAATTTTAAACACCCTTTAGAGCTGTAAAACTGTTTTTTGGCATCGTTAGAAACTTCCTTGGGTTAGAAACCCGATGAGATGATCTTAGTAGACTTTGTCTTCCCTCTGAAGGATTTCTTGATTACTTTAGTTCTTACTAATTTCCAGCTTCCTGGTATCAACTTGTTTATTCAGGTAACCTTTTTTTTTTTTTTTTTTCAAGACAGGGTTTCTCTGTGGCTTTGGAGCCTGTCCTGGAACTAGCTCTGTAGACCAGGCTGGTCTCGAACTCACAGAGATCCGCCTGCCTCTGCCTCCCAAGTGCTGGGATTAAAGGCGTGCGCCACCACCGCCCGGCTATTCAGGTAACCTTGTATTGTAAATTTGCAGAATGCAGATGTATAAATCACCCAAGAACACCTTGGTAACAATGATACATTAGAATCAACAATAAGAATATATATATTACTTTACATGGTAAGTAAATTGTTCTCAAGAGTTACTTGATTGACTTCTTGGATGGGAAGTTTTTAAAGATTATTTATTTCTATTTTATGTTCATGGTGCTTTGCCTGCTTGTATGCCTGTGTGAGGCTGTCAGAAGCCCTGGAGCTGGAGTCACAGTCTTGAGCTGTCATGTAGGTGCTGACAAGTGAACCTGGGTCTTTTGGAAGACCAACTAGTGCTCTTAACTGCTGAGCCATGTCTCCAGCTCCCAAGGATGAGGAATTTTTAAAGTTGGTGCCAAGGAAAACTTTTGGCCAGAAAAGCTAAGGGGTATTTAGGGGAATCAGAACTTTGAAGTAGACTCCATGCAGTGTGTTTGGGTCTTGTGTGCAGATGTCTGCTTAGGTAGTGTCTACCTGTGGTAGATTCTTCATTTGGAAGAGAAACTTGGAAGTAGCTTGGAGAGTTATATTCGAAGCCTTCCAAAAGACCTTGTTTCTGAGTAATGAGCTGAGGTCTTCAGATCTGGGGCTGAGAGACTCTCAAATGTGATTTCAGAACTGCATGCTTAATCAGAACTTCAAAGCGCTTGTTTTGTTTTGGCCTTGCCCATCAGAGCAGGCCTTTCTTAGCAAAGCACATTTGGGGTGTAGGGCGGATGCTGCTTGAGTTGTTGGGCTTTTCCCAAATGGCTGCCTCAGATTCTGCCACTTGGACCTCTGAAAATAAGGGCTTTCAAGGCCCTTATGTAATTCTCATCATTTCATTACACCTAAGAGGAGACAAGTTATTTATGATGTTCAGATATGAAAGTCATTAAAATATGTAATACACTAAAGTGCTTTTGGGTGGGGTAGTAGTAGGAAGCCTTAAGCAATGTCTTCCTGCAGTGTTCACACGTGATCTATATTTCCTGTCTTTGCCCTTACCATGTACCTCATGCCATTTCCTTGCCCTGAACAGTTGTTGGTAAACTGCTGTGTGAATTAAATCTCCTGGGAAGTTGGTCTCGGTTGCTCTTCACCTGTGCTCCCCAGTGGTTCTCATTCGGTGGATATCACCTGGCATGTGCAGGCCAGATGGCTTGGCTGGGAGCCACAGACCAGACTTGGAGTTGGACTTGGCCCAGTGCTTTTTTTAATCCTGCTTGGACCAGCTGGTCTGGCCCCAGCTTGCTGCCCCACACCCTGTGTTCTTGATGGCTTCAGTGCCTTTGCTCTGTTCATTTCCCCCAAGAAGGAACTTCTCTGTCTGTAGGGCTCAGTGCTAGAGGTGGGCTTCCTGATCAACCTTCCTGTACACATCACTGTGTGTGTGTGAGCTTAAATATTGCCAGCTTTCCAGTGTGGTTCTTAGAGGTCTTCATGCATTGAGCCATCCTCATGAATTGTCCTGCTTTACAGCGAGTACTCAACATTGACAGATTTGCATTGTAGAAAGCATGTACTGAGCCTGCTATTTTTGTGTGTTTTGAAGGTGAGGTTTCACACTGTTGCTCTCGTTGGTCTTGAATTTGTGAGTTCAAATAGTCTGCTTTCCTCAGCCTACTGACTACCTGGCACTATAGCCTCCTGACTACAGTACCTGGTACTGCTTTACCCTTTTGTTTTATTCATTCATTCACTCATTTAATTATTTTTTGAGACAGGGTTTCTCTATGTAGCCCTGACTGTCTTGGAACTCACCAAGTAAACCCACAGAGATCCCCCTGCCTCCCCTGAGTGCTGGGATTAAAGGCGTACATACTCCACCATGCTCTGCTAGTCTTTGTTTTTCAAATAATGTTTTGAGGCAGGGTTTCTTGTTGCTTGTTCTTACTGAATGTTAAGGCATGTGCCACCACCACATGGCTGAACCTTACATTTTTAAAAATTAAATTGTATTTCTGTTTTGTGTGTTCACATGTGCATGCTGTAGTGCTCAGGAGAAAATAGAGCACACCTGTGGTATCGGTTCTTCCTTCCACCGCATGGGCCCTGCCCACTGGTCCAGCCCAGGTCTTTGGGTATCCTGACAGCAGGGATATTTACTTGTTGCACCATTTCCTAGGCTTCCCAGTTAGAACTTTTGAGCTAAGTTTTTCTGAATCTTCCATTCTTAAAGAAAGTAAAACAATGTGGTGTGTTAAGTTTTTTGGGGGGCTCGGTGTTCGGATTTTTTGTTTGTATTGTTTTTGGGAAAGTTAGAAGAACTGACAGAATGTTTCTTCCTTGTAGTTTGATGAGAGTATTCATGTTGAACCCCGGCATTTTGGAGACTGGTTTATATGTGCACATTTCTCAAGTTGCCAGGTTGCCTTCTCATCCTTTCTGGCTTTCAAGAAGACAACAATCCACACAATTCCTTTCTGTTTCAGCTCATAGAACAGAAATTTGCTGTTTTGTACCTGCATGGGTCCTTCAGCAAGATCCCAACCCCTTTGGGTCATGTTAGTTCCCCAATAAGATGGGACTGGACCCTAGCATGAAGTCATCACTTTGATGGGTAAAATTTACACTCCTACCCTCATTGCATTCCTTATTATTTTGTTCCTAAGCAGGCACTTAGGTCATCTCTGAATTGTCTTAAACTGTATTCCTATTACTTTAGTGGAAAGTCAACTTCCTGTTGAGTAAATTTATCTCCACTTCTGTGTCTGGATTTGTCGCTGCTCCCTCTAGTCCCAGATCTGTTAGTCACCCTCCCATTATCCTGGTGAATTCTTACCTGTCAAAGTACAGTTCCAATAACAACTTTGGAGCATCCTTTGCTGGCCTCCAGGAGGTGCCCTTTTCTGTATTCTTGCAGCATCCTTAAATGTTTTTTTTTGTTTTTTGTTTTAAACAAATAACACCCCCTGCCCTTCAGGTTCTCAGGCTGGGTTTATAGTCATCATACTTCTGTATTGGCTTCCTTGGTGCTGGAATTGTAGGTGTGTTTCATTACACAGACTACTGGGAACTGCACGGGGTGGCACTAACATAGTGGCACTAACCTGTCATCCTAGCATTTGAGAGGATGATGTAAAGGGACGATGAGTTGAAGGTTAGTCTGGGCCACATAAAAAATTCGAGTCTGGGGTGCATAGTGAGACATTGTCTCAAAACAATAACAGCAATTCATTTTGCATCTTTGACCCACCCATGTGTGTATATATGCATGAACATGCATGTGTGGGAAGTTTGAAATCAATCATGTGCCATTTTGCAAGACTAGCTTGTGTTTGGAGACAGGCTCTATCATTGGTCTGGAGGCCACTGAACTCCAGGGCTCTGCAGGTCTCCAGCCTTCCCAAGACTGGAAGTCCCAGTTTGTGCATCATGCCTGGCATTTTAAGTGGGTTTTGAGGTTAAACCATGGCGTTCATACTTGTACAGCAAGCATTTTATTTACTGATCTATCTCCCCGTCTCATTCTCATACATAGATAGATGAAAAGTGAGCCCTCTCTCAGCTGCAGAGACGATTTTATCACTTCAGACATGGTGGTGTGTTTTCTTTAAGCTCCCTCTCCCCCTTTCCTGGTAGTGGCAGTGTCTATATTTGTATGTATTAATGGTTTTGAAAATAATTCTAAATATGTTTTATTTCATTATTCACTATTATAATATAAAGCGTATTATTTTGTAGTGCTGGGGGTGAACTCTGGAGCCTTGCACGTGTTAGACAAGCGTTCCACCAATAAGCTACATCTACAACCTCCATCATTATCATTTTTATTTATTATTACCTTATTTAATTGGAATATTGTTCACATGCCACATAGTTCACCCAATTATAGTGTATAGTTATTTAGTTTGTATTGAATGCTGAGAGCGTATATCCATCATCATGGTCCAAATTTAGGATTGTTTTTATCACCTCAAAATGGAATTGTGGCCCTGACTCAGTGGTAGACATTTGCATAGATGCATAAGGCCCTGGTGTTGTACAGAAAAGGAGAGGTGGGGATGCTGTGGGGTGGGGGTGGGGAGGGGAACAAATGTGCAGTTAAGTGTGCCAGGCACACTACCCGCTCCTGGCCTCAGGCAGTTACTATTCTACTTTCTGCATCCTTGGGTTTATGTGTTCTGGACATTTTATGTAAAAACATCACCATCGTTTTATGATTTGTAAGCATGTTCCCTGCATACTGTAGGGCTGCAGTGACTGGGTTTGTCTTGGCTTTTTTCTTGCAAGCGTCACCTATGCACTTGTCATTTAACTCGTTGCTATCTCTGATTTGTAAAGTGGGGGATGATAGTGGTTAGTGTGGTAGATAAACAAGTTAACAGGGAGTGCATTCAAGGCTGTTTTGGCCCTAGTAAGGAATCTGTGAGTCTTGGCTCCTGTTAGGCTAGGATCTGCCATTTCTAATTGATTCATTTCCTGATCTTTTATGTTGGTGTTTATTCTGTTGGTGTTGTTGCCAATTAACCTTCAAGTACATATATAACAATTATTCAGACCAGTTCTACTGTGTATTCCTAAGTAAATCCCGAGTTTAGAGTTTAGTTATTCTAATAGTCTCTGTCCTGTCACAATGGCTTAAGCTGGAGAAAAAAGCTGCAGCCTTTTGGCAGTATAATTATGTGTCCTCATTTGGCACCTCGGTGTATTTATTTGTGTGAGAGATGGCGCTCTCATCTGATTTAAAGTCAAAGTAAATCTAGGACATTTACTTTTGAAAGCCATGTTTTTCTTCCATTAAAGTGAGTTTTGTTTCCTCAAAAGTTGCTTTTGAGAGTAATAAAAAAACCCGTATTTTTCCTTTTAGACTTTTTTTTTTTCCCAACATCAAGGATGTCTTATGTTTTTTAAGAAATATTCCTGGTATCCAAGACATTCCCATTGTTACCACCTACAAAATGGCCAAGGTTTCATTTGAGTGATTGACGGGGGCTTCAAAGAAACTGTCGAAAATAGCAGTGCATTTTCAAGATAAACTCAATACAAGTGCTGATCACATCTAGGTTCGCGTGTAAGGTTGCTTAATGCCAGACAAAAACTGGAGCCCCTGGCTTAGAACCAGAAATCTGGGGTCAGGACTTGCCACCATTCTGCTGAGCTTCCTCTCCAGAACAAATGTAAATGGGTTTACTCTTTCTGGCAGTTGGCCTAGAATACCTGTGGAGCTCATCCAGAGAAGAGCTAGCTGCTTGGTGACAAGCAGCTGAGCGGCATATGCCTGGAATCTCAGCTATTTTGGGAGGCCTGCTTGAGCTAGAGTGAGGTTAGGCCAGCTTGTGGAACTTAATGAGACCCTGTTTCAAAAGGGTGGTGGTACAGCCTAGTGGTAGATA
Source organism: Microtus ochrogaster (assembly GCF_000317375.1). Taxonomy (NCBI): domain Eukaryota; kingdom Metazoa; phylum Chordata; class Mammalia; order Rodentia; family Cricetidae; genus Microtus; species Microtus ochrogaster. Next base: position 13,538,231 of record NC_022009.1, on the reverse strand, counting down.
GAGTACCTACCTAAGATGTGCAAGATCGTAGGTGCAGTCCCCAGGTCTAGACAGGCAGGCAGGTATGTGTGCATGCGCGCGCGCACGCGCGCGCGCACACACACACACACACACACACACACACACACACACACACACACACAGAGTCCCTAGGTCTGTGCAGACAGGCACACATGCACACGCACAAGCACACACACATACACACACACACGCAGTCCCTAGGTCTATATAGACAGACAGGCAGGCAGGCACTCACGCACGCGCTCCCCCCCCCCCCCGTTTTAGACAGACAGACAGACACGCAAGCACGCACAGTTCTCTGCACCAGTAGGAAGACTGTGGAATAGCTGTCCAAATGGGTTCTGTTGCACCCTTTTCCACTGTTGATTTCACAGCCCTTCAGTTACATTACATCTGCTATATTTTTACATTTCTGCCATCTTGTGTATTTTCTTTTTCAGTTAACTTTATTCTTGGTACCTTCAAAATTTTAGCAATTCTGTGTTCTAAGGCTTTTTTTTTTTTTTAAATGAGTGGTTCCAGCTCTGTAAAAATTATGTATAAAAGTCAGGTGTGATGGCATATAGCTGTAATGCCAACACTTGGGAAGTGTAGACAGGTAAAAGATCAATGTTCAAGACCATTCTCTATTTACATATCACTCAGGGTCACATGAGACCCAGCCCCCCTCCCAATTACCTCTAAAGTAAATGCCTATATATAACTTATTTTTTTTGGTGGCAAAATAATGAATTATAGTCTTATGGGAAAAAAGTTCCTGCATGTAGCTAGGTGGTTTTCTGTTTCCTGAAAACATTCTGACATCCTGCTCAATTATGAGCCACAAAAGCTGCAGTTTGTAAGAAGTTTTTGTAAGGGTCAGTCATCCATCCAAAACATACTCTTAAATTTCAGACTAAATAAATGTGAAGTGTTGAGTGTGAATGTGTTAGCATTTTATAAATGTATATAGGGAGTATGATTAATAAAATTTATTTGAAAACATTTCTTTGTTTATAACACTTGCCATTTATAAAGTGGTATTTATAATACAATTATTGTGTAAAGATCTAAGGGTCTAGTAAAATCTTCTCAAGGTTCATATTTGGAAAGTTTAAGAAACACCTTTTTCTAAAACCATGCCAAGAAATCAGTGAAATGGTTGGCGGTACCCGGCCTCTCATCCGTGTACACCCGCATGCTCACATACTGTGCATGTATGAGGTAGCTTTGTTATAAAGCAGCATTTAGAGAACTTAGGCAGCTTTGGCTTTTTTTTTTTTTTTTTTCACAGAATGCAGGCAAAACAGCAATCATCAAAAAAAAGTCCCCAAGTTCTGTCTTAGTACTTTTTTTGCTAAAACACAAGACCAAGGAAGTTATATGGAGAGGATCTTGCAGTTTCTTTGGGCTTTACTGTTCCAGAGGGCTAAGAACTCATCACTACCATGGTGGAGAGCATGGTTGTAGGGATGGCCCTGGAGCTCTGAGAGCTCACATACTCACTGACAAAAAGGAACCCTGGAGAATGTGTGGGGGTAGGAGGAGGCTTTTGAAACCATAAGCCCCCCCCCCCCCCCCGCCCCATGACATACTTCCTAATCCTTTCTAAGCAGCCACTAACCAAGTATTCAAATGCCCAAGACTTATGGGAAAGTAGTCATCTCAAGTCCTTTCATCCTACTTAAAAATGCCGTTTAAAAGGAAAGAGTGTAACTTGGTTCCTGATAGGTTGATTAGTTTTGCTTAACTCAGTTGGCAGAGTCAGTAGTTGTCCAAAACGTTACTGAACACCAAATATATTATCTTCTAAGTAAATATGAAAGTTACATTTGTTAATGTTTCTGACAAAGGAAGTATTGAGCAGTAGGGAAATGAGATACTAGAGGCAAACACTGAGTGCTTCTGGCTAATTAGGGAGGTGTCATGTGACATCTTTGGTTCACCATTACAATCTCCTGGTAAACTGAGCAGATTTGTTTTATTTAAATTGCTTGTTCAATATTCTTTTGTTACTTTTTTTTTTAAATTGTAAAGTTGGCATGGGCCCTGGGTTTCATAAGGACATTTTCATAGAGGCATGTGAATATATGTGAACATGTTCCCCTGCTCCTGTATCCCCTTCCTCACCCTATTCTCCATCCTCTTCACCTCCCAAATGCTGGGATGATTGGCATGTGCCACTAAGTGTAGTGTAGTTAGTTCCTTTTTGGGGCCAGGGGTGTTCTTGACCCTGTGGTGCTTTGGTGGGGAGCCCAGTCTGATGAAGTCTCTGGGAGCCAGCCTGGACCCAGGGCTCTAAGTAGCTGAGGTGTTCAGAGTTCCTTTTCCTCACTCTTTCAATGGAAAAGGAGGACTTTCACATTTATGTGTCTTAATAAAATGCCTTGAAATGGTATCAGATGGGCATTGTATGTTTTGATGATAGCAGCCAGAGTAAAGGTCAAAATGTCATGGAAAAATGGCAAAACAAGCAGGAGGGAATAGTGATAAGTTTATTTTTAGCAGTTTAGAATGTTCCATTTAGAAGCAGTTAAACTGGCTAGAGTTGGGGCAAGGGAGGGGTGCTGGGCAGTTTAAAGGCCGCAGCTATTATGGTGAGTGCCTGACATTTTGTTTTGAAGTGTGTCAGCCTGTGTATTTTAAAAAACAGAAAATCCCTTGTAATAATTGGGTTTTTACAGTGTGTCTTGATAAAACAGGTATTTCAAATGTAGACTTGAGATTTAAATTTTTGTTAATTGTTAGGTTTGTCAATCTTTTGGACATTTGGCTTTGGTTATTCTTTCAAGATTTAAGTAGTAAAAGAAAAGCCATGTCAGTAAATTTTGGTCCTTTTGGTCAATAAATTGAAAAACAAAAAAAAAAGGAATCACGAAAGTTCATATGCAAAGATTCTATTAATTTAAACTATAGATTATTTATTAAATATTTATTAAAAACAAATATTCTACTAATTTAAACTTCTCTCCTTCCCCACATAGACTGGGGATTGAATCTGTGGCCAAGGCCTGCTCTGCTGCCTCTCTATCACGGAACTGCATTCTTGGCCTTACACTGCTGTGTAGCCAGATCTAAGGTCTCTACGATTTTTATTTTTATTTTGTTTTTTTTGAGACAGGGTTTCTCTGTAGCTTTGCAGTCTGTCCTGGAACTAGCTCTTGTAGACCAGGCTGGCCTCGAACTCACAAAGATCCGCCTGCCAACTGCCTCCCGAGTGCTGGGATTAAAGGCATGCATAACCACCGCCCAGCTCATAAGATTTTCTTCATCAAAATATTGAGAGATTTGAATTCTGTTCCAGAGGTTCTTGGTTCAATTTCTAGCTCACATGGCAGCTCACAATTGTCTGTAACAACAGTTACAGGGTCACAAGGATGTTTCCTGCTTCCACAGACAGTTTGCAGAAATGGTGCACAGACAAAAACATGCAGGCAAAACACCCCAAAACTTAAAAATACATATTAAAATCTCTCGTGCATATGTGCCCCCATCACCCCACCCAGTGTGTGTGTTTAGTAGTCAAAGGGCAGCCTCAGAAGTCAGTTTTCTCTGTTACTGGAAAATTTGGAGAGTACTGTTTTGGTTGCTAAATGATACTGGGAAAATCAGGAGCTTTCCTGGGGTTTTTAGATGCATTAGAAAAAAATTTAAGAGTGGACTCATAGACGCTCAAGGACAAATTTATTAGTGTTTAAAAGAGAACCCAGTGGCAGGCAAGCCATAAATTTTAGTGGTTGCCTGGAGGAGACTGGGAAAGATTTGGGGTGGGGTATGCAATTTAAGTTAAGTTGGTATGGAGGTCAGCCATCCTACATGACAGACAAGCCAACCACATGAGAGAGAGAGGAGCTTTAGAGTAAGAAACCCCAAAATACTGGAGAAAGCATGCTTAGAAGAGAGAAAGGAAGAAGGAAAACCTGTGCTTGTGTTGAGTGATTCAGAGTAGCAGGCAAACTGACATAGCTGATGGCTGTGTAGGAGGTGGGAATTCTGGGAAGGAGAAGCACGTGATTTCATTAAGGGGATAATTATTCCATCTATCTCTTTAGCATGGCTTAAGGTGAACTCAGTAGTATCTAAGGGGTGGTCCCTTAGCCAGGTCATTGACCTGCCCAACTGGAATGTTAGGTCTCTACCCAGGCCAGAGATCTCTTTCTCTTCACTAGAAGGAAATAGCTGTCTCTTAATGGGCTTCTGCGGTGTCATTTCTACCTTGTGGGTCCCAGGGATCAAACTCAGGATATTAGACTTGGTGGTGAGCCATTTCCTGGCGATACTTGAAGGAATGCTTTGACCTGTAGATGACAATTGTCAAAGCCTAGAGACTTACCATGGCTGTGATACCTGTAGGAGAGCTTGTAGAGGGTGGGAGAATAGCGGTTGTATTGGCATCTAGTAGGCAGGCCAGAGCAGCCCCCACTGCTTAGAATGAGCAGGTTGAGATTATTACTTGTGAAGTTCAGCAGCCTGGTGCTGTGGTTTGTGTCTTAAGTGTTCCCAAAGATCTGTGTGGTAAAGGCTTTTATCTTAGAACAGTACAACTGGGAGGTGGGTGGAAGTTTTAAGATGGTGGAGCCTAGCAGGGAGTCTTTGGGCCATTTGGGGTGTGCCCTCTAAGGAGATTGTGGGGTCCCAGGCCCTTCCGTTTTTGCTTCTTGGCCACAGGTGAGTCCTTTTGTTGCTCTGTGCATTTTGTCATGATGCCTCTCCACGGCCCCCAGCAATGTGTTCAGTGAATTATGAAATGAAACTTGAAGAACTTTGAGGCAAACTTACTTGTTTGTCTTTACAAATGATCTCTGGTGTTGGTTAGAGTGATGGAAAGGAGGAGCTGGGGTACTCCATGGTAGAGCTGTCTGCTGCCTTTACTTGGACACAGCTTACCCCATTTTGTTTGACCATTTATCAGACTTATCCTTTACTATGTCAGGATATTATTTCTACAGCAGTTGGCTACTCCTGGAGACTGGTGTTAATTTCCAGCCATCGTTTCTGGTTTTTTATTTTTGTGTGCTGTCACACATATAGGTAAAATTAGGCAGAATGAACCTTAGTATTTTCTCTGAGACTATAGAAAGAGCCTAAAGACTTACCTTTTGGGTTTTGGTAAGGCTCCTGGTAGGTTTTGGCTGGAAGAATTGGCTGTCATTACTTAGCCAATAAGTACTTTTCTGCCCAATTGCAAAAGTAAAACAAACATTTAGTCTCAGTCTTCACCCCATATATAAACAAAACACATAATACTCTCCAAACAAAACAAAGCACTTAGTGGTCCAGGGAGCATATATAGCTATCCCTATTCAACTTTTTGTGTTTACAGTTGGCCAGGGCTAGCTGTGAGAAGCCCAACTGCTGTTGGGTCTAGGGTGGGGGAGGGTGTCACGCAAAGATGGGAACAGACTACCAAAGTCTAATAAACCAGAAGCAAACTTTATTCCAGAAGCCAGATTCCAGGAAAAATAAATAAATAAAAAAATCTCCATGGGGGCACAAAAGGCTTATCATCTATCTGAGACCACAGCCAGAGATGGATGTTGTGAGGCTGTGGCAAAAAAAGGCCCACTTTTTTTTTTAATAGTAGGGGCACCACGCATTAGGTCTGAACAAAAGAATTTTTACAATCTCAAGGTAAACCCAGATACAGATTACGTTACCTTGCAATCTTTATTAACAGAGTTTTTCAGTTAAACAAGTGTTTGTACTTAACCTATTGTCTTCCTTGGTGCTTCCAGGTGGTGTTTCCTGAAGCCCTGCGCTCTCCCCTTCGATGCTGCCAGGTTCACATAGCAGGGATAATGCATAACCCAGGGTTATATCTATCTCCTAGAAGTTAACTCAGTTCATATCTGTCATTAATCAAGGATGGCCGGGGTGTTAGGCTCTCATTTTACAGAGAGCTGCTTCGGCCTTGTAATCGAGCTATGGGTTGTAAAGCAGAGTAACCCACTGTTAATAGTTAATCCTTAAACTGCTGAGAAAGATGCTGACAGTCTGCTCTCATTCTCCTAGGCTTACAACTTTATATTTCTTTATTTCTACGTTCTTACTTTTGGAGTCTACATTTTTATATTCTTATTCTCGGACCCTTCAACTGACATGGTTATCCTGATTGCATTCCAAGTGAAGGCTTGGGGAGTCCAAAGGTTTTGAGTCCTCAGATCCTTTTAAATGCCAGGTTCTTCCAATGGGCTTGATTTAAACCTGTCATGATGCTTTAAAAACCTTCACAAGAGGCTTGAGAGCCATAGTGACATGGACTTCTGCTTGTTTAGTGGGGACTTGAAAAAGGCCAGATATATATTCAACCACATATCTCCAATCTCCATGTGAAAAAACAGCAAGTTTTGAGTTCTCAGTTGAAAATAGCTGCTTGGGGCAACTTCTTGTGAAATTAGTTTCCCATTAGAAAATAAGATATTCTGTTCTTTTTCCAAAACAGTGTAGGTTTTGGTTTCATATAAAGCCTGCATGAAAGTGTAAACATTGAGTGTACTGTTCATTTAGATATATCTGAGGTTCCCGCAGTGTGTGGTGAGTGCTGTAGGTCATGCCACAGAGCAACAGAATGGCTGAGCTTGCCATCCCAGAGCAGAGAGTTTCTAGGTAACTGCAGGGCTAGAGTGAAGTTTTCCCGCTTGCTTTTGTGTCTGTCTTTGTCTACTTTGTGTCTTTGGTTATTAGTGCTCCACAGTAAGAATATGATGAAAACCACAAACATAAACTACCTGCATAATTTAAAAATTTCTAAGCCAGTCCTAATCTGAGGTGCTTGGGTGGGGCAGAGGGAAGAGGATGATAAGTTCAAGCTTTATCAAATAATAGCTTTGACATTTTAGTGAGAATTGCCCTTAAAAGTACATGGTTATAGGAAAGATTCTTTGACATAATAAATAGTATATATTGATTGAGTTTAGTGTTGTATTTAAAGATGTTTGAAGGCTGAAAGTCTAATCTGTGAAGAATTAAGGAAAAAATTTTAAGACATTTAAAGCCTAAATATTAAAACCTAAAACATAGACTAGACATGGTGTCTCATGTCTGTAATTCCAGCACTTGAGAGGCTGAGGTAAGATTAAGAGATGGTAGTTAGTTTAAGACTGGCCTGGGCTACATAGTGAGTCCATCTGTTGTGCAGGATGGACTCTCTGAACCAAACAACTGCCATTTTTGTGAGTTCACCTGTGCCTGCTTGCAAAAAGGCCACCCCGCAGCTGGATGTGGTGGCCTACACCCTTTAATACCAGTTTACAACAGGCGGCGGCAGGTGGATCTCTGAGTTTCTGACCAGCCTGGTCTATAGATGGAGTACCATCACAGCCAGGACTACAGAAAAAACAAAGAAACAAAAACCCCAAACAAGTAACCATAAAAGGATCAAGCTGAACTTGTTGACTGTTGACATCTCACAGAATGGGAGGTGGGGAGGGTTGGGTGACTCTGGTGTCCAGGCATTGGACAGGAGAGGGGCCCGAGCATAGGTCAGGTTGGGTAGAGCTCCATTTGTATGGCTGTGGGAAAGACTGCTGGGTAAAGAGTTTCTACTATAGCCTTTGGGGGTCACCCACACTCCTGGAAGTAATCCTTTGCTTGTGCTCAGTGAGTAAGCCCAGTTAACCCAGTGGTTAAACCAAGGATAAACTTTGGTGGTGCCATAACTTTGTTTGTTGTTGGGACCTTAGGGAGGGGGAAGGCCTTGTTTACTTCTCCCTTAGGGAAGGAACCTCAGTAACACCATCTTGAACCTCAGTGTGGAACCCTGTCTGAAAACAACAGTCAGCCTCCTAGAACATAGATGCACCTCCCATGTTTAAACAGTAGTTGCCCAGCTGCTTTTCAGAAAGTGTTAAATCAGGTTTTAAATGCCCATATAATTGGCACTGAGGAAGTGATTTAGCCACCCCTTTCTATCCTCCTTACTGCTGCTTCAATCATTCCCTCTCCTGAGAAGGACTCTCCTTGAAAGAGTCAAGAGCTGTCGTCTCTAGTGGAGTCCCGTGGCTGTGACAGTGTTGAGGACTGGAGCTGCTGGTAGCTTCACTTTGAAGAACTATGCTTGGTTGATGGCCTTACAGAAACAGAGGCATATGTTCTGGTTTTGTTTCTTATTTTTCACTTTTTTTTTAAAAAAAAGTGTTATGTGTGTATGAGTGCTTTGCCTGCCTGCCTGCCTGCCTGCCTGCATGTATACTTCATACATATATGGTATCTGTGGAAGTCAGAAGAGTATTGATTGGGTAGATGTGATTTACCATGTAGGTGCTGGGAATCAAACCTGGGTCCTCTGGAAGAGCAGCCAGTGCCTTTGACCTTTATGCCCATAATTCCAGAGCTTTGGAGGTAGAGGCAGGACTTTAAAGTCATTCTTTCTACATGGTAAACTACCTTGTCTCAAGAAAATGAAATTACTCTCCTATCCCCAATAAACTAAACAAAACCAACCTATTGAGTCAAATTAAGTGCTGTACGAATGGTGTGAATGGGAAGGAAGGTGGAAATCTCAATCAAACAGCCGTGAGTCTGTTGGTGAACACTGTATAGGCTTTTACAGTATCTATGTGTGTTATAGCATGCAACCTAAAATATAAATAGTGATACATCTACATGATAGATATTTATTTGTGTGTAACCTAAGAATAGAGAATGTTTGTTTTAGTATTTGTTAGATAACCTACTATTTGTACAAATGTTTCTACTCCTGAGTACAATTTTAAAAATAGTTTCCCAGTAGAAATGCTTTAAGAATCTGTGAAAAGAGGGGGAGGGAAGTTGAGTGGGTTTAGGAAGTGAAGTGCTATAACTGAATGTCATTAGGATAGTTCCTGAAGAAAATACCTCTGGGGACATTTTCCATCAGAATTGTGGTCAGTGTGTGCACAGTCACACAGACAGAAATAGATTATTTCTTACATAACACAGAATGGAAACACCTGATCATTTGTCATTTGTTTGCATATAAATAAGGAAGAAGGTTATTCTCATGTCATAGTTGCTAGTATCCTTTTTTAAAACATACGAGAGAGAGAGACGTTCTCACAACATCAGGCTTGTGAAGCAAGCATCTTTGTCTTCTGAGCCATCTTGCTGGCCCTAGCCTAGGCTTAGTAGTCCAGACCTTTTATGAGTCTGAGTGACTCTAGGCCAAAATTACACAAAATAAATGGATATCATAAGCAAGATATGGGTAGTAGACACGTTTGTAATCCCAGCTGTTAGGAAGTGGAGGCAGGAGCATCAGAAGTTCAGGATTATCTTTGGTGATAACATAGTGAGTTGTAGGCCAGCCTATGCTACTTGAGATCCTGTCATAAAAACCAAACCAGACCAAACCAGAAGTATTGTCAGAAGTACACCCTTTGAGGTGAGGTGAGCAAACCTGCCAAGTTTGCTGTGGGCAGCTTTTTTTTTTTTTTTTTGGTTGCTACTTGGATTTCTTTTAAATTCAAAATAAATGTTTAGCATATATACGCTTATGTGGCTTTTGAAATATTAGATTATAAAAAAAATGAAGGCTGTTTCCACCGTTTCTTTTACTAGTTGGAGAAACTTGTAAAGGAATTCCAAATAGTCTATGTATGCAAGAGGGCACAGTGAAGAAACTACGGGCATGGGCACTTCATTGCATGGTTGAAGTTTTTACTGTGGATAAGAGAGCAGAGAGAAAAAGAGGCAGACCGGGCATGGCCAAGGCTGTCTGTGAGAGAAGGGAGAATAGCACGCAGTGAAAGAGTAAGAGGCTAGCCAGAGATAGAGAGAGGCAGTCCAGAGCCAGCCAACTCTGAGGAAGGTGAGGGACTGTGGGGGGCCAAGGGTCTGGGGCTGGGGCTTCTTTGAAAGGGGTGCTTGTGAATAGTGACTGTGGGAGCCTGAAGGCTGAGTGCACTTTGATATGCAGTCACAGGTACAGGACAGCAGAGAACTGTGCGTCCCTTCTGCCAGAGGTAAGGGAAATGACTCCCTCGGCAAACCAGAACCAGTTCCTGAGGAATGCTGACTTTTACTGCCAGAAACCGGCTTGATCTTAATTCTGGATATTTAGACAGACTGAGACCCAACAGTCTGGGCCTGGCTTTACCCCCTAGGTTTGACTTTCCTGATTTTTGGAATAAATTTTGACTACTACTTTTGGCTTGAATTTTAACTGTTTGTTCTTTATTTATTGTGTGTGTGTGTTTGTGCGTGTGTGCTTTTGAAAATGGTTTATAAATGCACATTCTTGTGATTGCCTCATTCTTAAACTGGCTTTGAGTGTTTGTGGGCAGTAGGCTCTATATGCTTAACATAAAAATAGGTGGTTTCTTTTGTTTCTTTCTTTCTTTATTTATTTATTCTTGTGATTGCCTCATTCTTAAACTGGCTTTGAGTGTTTGTGGGCAGTAGGCTCTATATGCTTAACATAAAAATAGGTGGTTTCTTTTGTTTCTTTCTTTCTTTCTTTCTTTTTTTTTTTTTTTTGAGACAGGGTTTCTCTGTGCAGCCCTGGCTGTCCTGGAACTCACTTTGTAGACCAGGCTGGTCTCAAACTCACAGAGATCCACCTGCTCTTTGCTGGGATTAAAGCTGTGCCCCACCACTGCCAGGCAAAAATAGTAGTGTTACTATAGGCAAGTTCTTTATGGAGAAAGAAGTGGCCAGAGGTTCTTGTGCTTCTTATAATCTGTATAATGCAGAGAGAGGTAGGGAAGGGAGGAAAATGTCCATGTATTCTGATATCCTTGACTTCCCTTCCTAGAGTCTTCAGTCTACATATCCAGGTTTAGCTTTTTCTTCAATGCAGTTTTCCTTTTCTAGCTACTGCTGGGCACTTCAAATTTAGCATGCCCCAAATTTCTCTAGGATCTTTTCATTTTAGGGAAAGGCACTGTTTTCTCCTTTATGGCCCAAGTGCCATCTGTTTGGCCCCTAGCTGAGCCCTCCCTGCATGCCCTCCTCTCCCACCCCCATCCTTGGACTTTTCTTCCTGTTGCAGAAGCCTCCAGGAGGTCTGTGCCCCACCCTGGTACTTCTGTAGTCACCTTTCCTGGAAGCTGTTAGACTGTGCCTTCTAGGTCCTCTTTGTGCAGCTCCTGCTGTTCCCAAGGTCACTGACTACAACCTCTTCCCAGCTAGCTGCAGGGCACTGAAAGTTTTTGCTCCTCCTAGTTTCCTTGAAGGCCTGGGAAGCCCTTCTTCCTCTTGTGCTTTTGACCAGCATCTTTGACTCAGCACAGGTGGCTTAGATGCCACCACCCAGATAGAGAGCTGAGTATCTCTTATCCCATCAGACTTTCTCCTCATCCAGTATTTACCGCACTGTTGTCATTATTAGGGAGTGAGTTGTGAGCCTGTCCCTGTCGTCCCTTGTTGCTCTGCCTTTTCTGTTCTCTCCTGCTCATATCCTTCTGACATTCTACTTTGGGCTGTTCTTGATGCTTGTCTGTGTACACTCCACCAGAGCAGAGCTTCATCTCTTCTGCTCATTGCTGTAAAGTTGGCACTGTTAACTTTGCCTCACAGGCTAGTCAGTAATTCTCAACCTTCTTAACGCTGTGACCCTTGAATACAGTCCCTCATGTTGTGGAGACCCCAACCATAAAATTACTTCATTACTACTTCATAACTGTAATTTTGTTACTGTTATGAATCATAATGTAAAATATCTGTGTTTTCCAATGGTCTTGGACGACCCCTATGAAAAGATCATTGGACCCCCAAAGGGGTCAAGATCCACAGATTGAGAATCCGTGGTTTAGCGGTTGGGGAAGGCATGACAGGATGCTTATAGTAGCTGTTCGTACATATCCTGTTGTCAAGAGCTTGGGGCACAAGTGGGGCTGAGCTGTAACCCTCAAAGCCTTAGTGACCTGTTTTGTCAGCTAGGCCCTTCTGTACTGCATAAGTTCCAGGACTTTTTGGCATAGTGCCACCAGTTGGGAAGTGTGTGTGTGTGTGTGTGTGTGTGTGTG